>NC_133916.1:2030315-2334661 GCF_964199755.1 Larus michahellis
GCGGAAGCACGGAAATGACGGAGTTGACCGGGTTGGGGGGGGGGGGGGGACATTTCAGATGATGGAACCCAAGCGTGGCCCCACCACCGCCAAAGCCACCACGGCCCCACGGGGGGGGTGGGGGGGTGTCACCTCAGCGCATCTCCATGGGTTTAGGTACCTCCAGGGTTGGGGGTTGGCGGCGGGGGGGGGGGGGGTTGGGGCACTCCACCACGGGCCTGGGCAGCAATCCCCAGAAGTTCTCCAGCCCTTTCTCCTCCTTCTCCAGAACCCACCCCCCCCCCCGTCTCCCCCCCCAGCTTTGTGTCCCGGCTCCGGCCACGCTCCACCACGTCCACGTCCCTTTTCCAGCCACTCTTTCCCCAGCTTGGAGCGTTCATGGGATTGGTGTGACCCAAGTGTAGGACCTGGCCCTTGGCCTTGGTGGCCCTCACACCGTGGTGACCCTCACGTTCTTGGTGGCCCTCACACTACACCGCTGGTGGCCCTGAAACCATGGTGACCCTCACGCCGTTGGTGGCCCTCATACCACGGTGACCCTCAAACCATTGGTGAACCCCACACCATGGTGACCCTCACACCGCTGGTGGCCCTCGCACCATGGTGACCCTCACACTGCTGGTGACTCACACCGTGGTGGCCCTCACATTGTTGGTTACCCTCACACCATGGTGACCCTCAAACCATTGGCGAACCCCACACCATGGTGACCCTCACACCGCTGGAGACCCTCACACCGAGGTGACCCTCAAACCATTGGTGGCCCTCGCACTGCTGGTGACTCTCACACCGTGGTGGCCCTCACACCGCTGGTGGCCCTCACCCTCACACCACGGTGACCCTCACACCGTGGTGACCCTCAAACCATTCATGAACCTCACACCGTTGGTGGCCCTCACACCGCTGGTAACCCTCACACCATGGTGGCCCTCGCACCGCTGGTGGCCCTGAAACCACGGTGACCCTCACACCGCCGGTGGCCCTCACATTGTTGGTTACCCTCACACCATTGGTGAACCCCACACCATGGTGGCCCTCACACTGTTGGTGGCTCTCACACCGTTGGTGGCCCTCACACTGTTGGTTACCCTCACACTGTGGTGACTCTCAAACCATTGGTGAACCCCACACCATGGTGACCCTCACATTGTTGGTGGCCCTCACACCGTGGTGACCCTCACACGTTGGTGGCCCTCACACTGTTGACCTCCAATCATGGGCCCAGCCTGGCCCGACTCCTCTGTGGAGCCACCCTACCCTCCAGCAGGTCAACGCGCCAACCTAGAAGACCCTGTGATTCTGTGGTGGCATCTGCCAAGGTTCTCGAGGGAGAACTCCGGCCCCTTGGCCAGCTCCTTGATGAAGATATTAACCAGAACCAGCCCCGAGCCCTGGGGACACCACTCCTGACCGGCCACCAACTGGATGTCCCTCCGTTCACCACCTCCAACCAGTTTGTCACCCATGGAAGAGTCCACCCTCCCCCAAGGCCTGAGCAACCAGTTCCTCCAGGAGAACCACATCAAAGGCTTTGCTGAAGCTCAAGATAACGCCCCATCCCTCTGCCCCCGGGGGGGGGGGGGCATGTCACAGCCCCCAGGTTGGCCAACACAGCCCCGAACCTTGGTGGCCGCGGGTTGTCCTGCAGGGTAGTGGCACTCGGGGTGACCCTCTCCATGCCCTTCCTCCCCCCCGCTCCGGTACCGAGGACACGGGGACAAGCCTGGAATTCCCCGGATCCTGCTCCTGGGGGGTGGGGGGCACCTTCTCTACCCTTCAGCCATCCCGTGTCGTGCCCCCCCCCCCGTCCCATCCCCCCCCCCCACCCACCACCACCAGTTCACCAGGGCTACTGGTCAGTGATGGGAAAGGGGCTCGGTGACACCCCCCCCCCCCCCCCCGCCGCCCCCAGCTCCCCAGGGTGGACCCTGTGTGTTCCCCCCCATGCGCTGGGGCTGTGCCCCCCCCCCCGGCCCCGGGCCCCGGGCAGGGGCGGGGGACACGCGCGCGGAGCAGAAGCCACATGTCACGACAGCAGGGCCCTATCGCGATAGGGTCGTGAGGGGCGGGGGAGCAAAAGGCCGGGGTGGGGGGGGGTGGGAGGGGGTGGGGGGGGTGGCGTCTGCACCCCCCCTCCATCCTGCTGCCCCCCATCCCAATGCCCCCCCCCCCCCAACTGCACCCCACAACCCACATTGGGGCTGGAGGGGGGGGGGGGGGGGCGGTTATCAGGCAAAGCCCCCCCTCCCCCCCCGCCCCTGTCCTGGGGGGGGTTCACATAAAGCCCCCGCACCCCCAGCTGAGAGGCGGCGGGGGGGGGGGGGCTGTCGTGGGGTGCAAACCCCCCACCCCCCCCCAAAAAATGGGGGATTTCCAGTGTAAGGAGACTGTTACCAGTGCTGGGACCAAACCCTGGCAGGGTGCAAGCGGGGGGGGGGGCGCGGGGGGGGGCATGGGGGGGGCAATGCCAGCCCACAGCGAACAGACCCGCCGTGGGGCAGGGAGGGGGGGCCGGGGTGGGATGCTCCTCTCATCCCCCCCCTGCCCTGTCCTGCCTGCACCGCTGCCGGCTGGGAGTGGGGGGGGGAACCGGGACTGAGCCCCCCCCCCCCGCCCCAGCCCCCGGGGTAAAGAGCTTCAAGCTTTAATTCATTATTGCTGCGTTTCCCTCGGCCAAGACCAGCCCGGGGGGGGGTGTGGGGTGTGTAAAATGGGGAGGGGGGAAGAGCTGGGCCGCTACCCCCCCCGGCCATGGGGACCCCCCCTCCCCCCGCAAGTTGGGGGGGTTTTAGGGGCGGGGGGGGCCCCAGCAGCATCGCCGGCCGCCCGGCTTTGTATTGCTTTGGAGAAGAAAGAGGAGCGGGGCCGGGAGCCGCGGGCAAAGGTGGCTGCTGCCCCCCCCCCCCGACCCCCCCCCCCCCAACAGAGACACCCCCCCCTCCTGCCGGCAGCGGTGACACCTCAGGGCTCGTCCCCAGCACCCTGGGGACAAGGGGGGGGGGAGTGGGGGGGTCGGAGGCTGCTCCTCCAAGCTGCTACTCGGTCGGCCTTAAAATAAAACAGCCCAGAAAAGGGAAAAATAAAAGACCATAAAAGCTCCCCGCCCCCCCCACCAAGGGTTAAACCCCTGCGTGGGTTGTGGCCCCCCCCCACCAAGCAACGAAGCTGCCCACCCCCCCCTCCCAGGCAGGGGGTGCGGGGGGGTCCCTGCCTGCGTCGGGGGGTCTCTGACAGCGCCGGGGGGGACAACCGTCCTGCACAAGGGGGGTCCGTCCTGCGCGAGGCGGGGGGGGTGTCTCTGTTCTACACGGGGGGGTCCCTGCCAGCGCGGTGCAGGGTAGGTGGCAGCGTCCCCAGCGTCAGCGCCGTCACTCCAGGAGGTCCTGGGGAAGAGACGCAGCCGTCACCCGCCGCCGTCCCCCCCCCGGGCACCGCTGCCCCCCAAGAGAGCCAGAGAATCCCAGACTGGCTGAGGGGGGGGGTGGGAAGGGACCTCTGGGGATCACCCCGTCCCACCCCCGGCCAGAGCAGGGTCACCCAGAGCAGGTGGCACAGGAACGCGTCCAGGGGGGGTTGGGATGTCTCCAGAGACGGAGACTCCCCCACCTCTCTGGGCAGCCTGTGCCAGGGCTCTGCCACCCTCAGGGTGAAGAAGTTCCTCCTCATGTTGAGATGGAACTTCCCATGGGCAAGTTTGTGCCCGTTGCCCCTTGTCCTGTCCCCGGGCACCACTGAGAAGAGCCTGGCCCCATCCTCCTGACACCCCCCCTTTCAGTATTTATCAGCGTTGATAAGATCCCCCCTCAGCCGTCTTTTTTCCAGACTGAAGAGACCCAAATCCCTCAGCCTTTCTTCATCAGAGAGATGTTCCAGTCCCCTCAGCATCTTGGTAGCCCTGGAGAGGGGACAGCAAAGGGCTACCGAGATGCCGAGGGGGCTGGAACATCTCTCTTATCATAGAATCACGGAACGGTTCAGGTTGGGAGGGACCTTAAAGATCATCTTGTCCCACCCCCCTGCCCTGGGCAGGGACACCTCCCACCAGCCCAGGTTGCTCCAAGCCCCGTCCAACCTGGCCTTGAACCCCTCCAGGGATGGGGCAGCCACAGCTTCTCTGGGCAACCTGGGCCAGGGTCCCACCACCCTCACAGCCAAGAATTGCTTCCTTACGAAGAAAGGCTGAGGGATTTGGGTCTTTTCAGTCTGGAAAAAGACGGCTGAGGGGGGATCTTATCAACGCTGATAAATACTGACAGGGGGGGTGTCAGGAGGATGGGGCCAGGCTCTTCTCAGTGGTGCCCGGGGACAGGACAAGGGGCAACGGGCACAAACTTGACCATGGGAAGTTCCATCTCAACACGAGGAGGAACTTCTTCACCCTGAGGGTGGCAGAGCCCTGGCACAGGCTGCCCAGAGAGGTGGGGGAGTCTCCGTCTCTGGAGACATCCCAAACCCCCCCGGACGCGTTCCTGTGCCACCTGCTCTGGGTGACCCTGCTCTGGCAGGAGGTGGGACTGGGTGATCCCCAGAGGTCCCTTCCCACGCCCCCCTCGGCCAGTCTTGGGATTGTGGGATTCTCCGGCAGTTCCCTGTCCTTCTGGAACCGGGGAGCCCAGAACTGGCCCCAGTGCTCCAGCTGTGGCCTCCCCAGGGCAGAGCCGAGGGGGAGGATGAACCTCCCTCCACCCGCTGGCCACGCTCTTCTTGATGCCCCCCCCACCCAGGATGCCATTGGCCTTCTTGGCCACCAGGGCCCATCGCTGGCTCACGGGCAACTTGGTGTCCCCCAGGGCTCCCAGGTCATCGGTGGATATATGGAACAGGACTGGACCCGGTACTGACCCCCAGGGACCACCACTCGCCGCCGACCTCCAACTCGACGCCGTGCCCCCACCGTCACGCCCCTCGGAGCTCCGGCTTTCCACCAGTTTTCCATCCCCCCCTCCCCCCCCCACCGCTCTCCATTCATCCGACCCCCGCTTCCCAAGCTTCCCCAGGAGGATGCTGTGGGAGACGGCGTCCGACGCCTCGCCGAAGTCAAGGCAGGCAACGCTCACCGCCCTCCCCTCGTCTCTCCATCCAGTCCTCCGCCGGAGGCTGGGGGGGGTCCTTTGGAAGGGGTGGGGGGTGGGGGGGGACACGGGACACGCACGCGGCCACGCTCACCTCGTCGGAGTCATCGTGGTAGCCCCCTTTGCTGGCCGGGGTGCCGGGGTCCAGCGCGTCTATCCCTTCCACGCCGTTGGCCTCCGCGTGCTGCCGGAGGACGGAGTAGCGATGGACCAGGAACCTGCGGGAGCCAGAGGAAAGTGTGTGTGGGGGGGGACGTGTGGGGTCACCTGTACCTCCAGCATGTCCCCCCTGCGGATGGGGGGGACACTCACCCGGCACGTCCCCCCGCCCCGGCGCGGGGAAAACACTCATCCTGCAAAGAGCTGGGTGCGGGTAGGGGGTGCTCCCCAGGGATTGCCGGGATCTTGGTGGGGGGGGGGGGGGGCGGCACGACATGGGGTCACCCCAGCCCCGCGGTGACAAGGACGGAGGGTCCCTCACCTGCCCCCGCAGACGTATTTCTTGACGAGGAGGACTCCGGCCACGGCGGTGACGAGCAGCACGGCCACCACGGCCAGGATGATGGGGGTGGAGCTGGTGGACGCCGCCTGCGGAGGAAGAACCCCCAGTTTTGGGGGGGGGGAGGTAGGGGGTTGGGGGGGGTGTCACCGCGTCCCCGACACCTCAGGGAGGGGAGTAAAAGCCACCAGGTCCCCGCAGCACCCAGCCAGGATCCGGGCGGGCGGATTGAGGCAGGAGATTCCTGCCCATGGCGGAGTTCTTGGCTCCACGGCTACGGGCAGGAGATGGCCCGACGCCCGGAGCCGTCACCGCACCCGGCCAGTGTCACCGTCACCTCCTGGCCGGTGTCACCGTCACCTACCAGCTGGCTGGGGTTGAGGAAGTTGCTGGTGCATTTCTTCTTCATGTCCTTCTCCTCCCGGCTCGGGCTCTCCCCTCCCGAACACTTATCCCCGGGGATTTTCCGGTACCTGGAGATGGGAGAAGTGACGCCGCCTTGGTGACACCCGCAGCCGCTTCCCAAGGACCGCCACCCCTCCAATTCCAAGGCGACGGGGCAGGATTCCCCAAGGATTTGGGGGTTTCCGCCCTGCTCCTGCCCCACGCCGGCTCCGGCGGTGACGTTGGCCGAGCTTTACCCGCTGGTTTTGAGCAGCTCCCGCCGGCCGTAGAGGCAGAATTCCAAGTCGTGTCCCTTCAGCTCCGGCTGCTCCACGCAGACGGATTGGTTCTCCGGTCGGTAGTACCCAAAATCGCTGCGGGAAGAAGGAGATGAGAGCGACCCCTCTCCCACACCAGCACCACCACCACCACCTCAAGCCCACCCGGGAGGGGTGAGACCCATCCCGCCCCGGGGCCGGGGGGGAGGAGGGAAGACGGGATGACGGAAGGTACCAGAGGAAATCCTCCAGGGTGCAGGGACAGACGGACGGTTGCTTGGTCACGGCGTAGTCCCGGCCGTTCTGGCAGACGGAGGATTTGCGGAGCCGGCGGTATTGTTCCTTGTAGCCCAGTATGCAGCCGTCGCTGGGGTCGCTGGGATCGCTGGAGTGCGCCAGCCAGATGGTGTAGTCCTTGTCCTCGCCTGCGAGGGACGGGGCTCAGCGCCGCGGGGTCCCCGGGCCGGGGGGGGACGACGCACACCGGGGATGTCACCGCCGTGGGGAACCAGCCCGGCACGAGCCACGGGACCCCCGACCCGGTGAGACCCCGGCGCACCGTCCCCGCGGTGGGGACCCGGGGCCACGCTCCCCAGGGACAGACTCCGATAGTGTCACCCGCACCGAGGGTGGGGGGAAAAGAGCGTCCCCCAGCCCAGTCCCGGCTGTCCCCAGCCCCGGCTGTCCCCAGCCCGGCCCTGGCTGTCCCCAGCCCTGGTTGTCCCCAGCCTCAGTTGTCCCCAGCCCAGCCCTGGCTGTCCCCAGCCCCGGTTGTCCCATCCTGGCTGTCCCCAGTCCTAGTTGTCCCCAGCCCAGCCCTGGCTGTCCCATCCTGGCTGTCCCCAGACCTGGTTGTCCCCAGCCCAGTCCCAGCTGTCCCCAGCCCGCTCCTGGCTGTCCCCAGCTCCAGTTGCCTCCTAGCCCAGTCCTGGCTGTCCCTAGTCCTGGCTGTCCCCAGCCCAGTCCTGGTTGTCCCCAGTCCCCGTTGTCCCCAGTCCCCGTTGTCCCCCAGACCAGTCCTGGTTGTCCCAAGCCCTGGTTGTCCCTGGTCCGGTCCTGGCTGTCCCTGGCCCTGGTTGTCCCCAGCCTCAGTTGTCCTCAGCCCAGTCCCGGTTGTCCCCAGTCCCAGTTGTCCCTGGCCCGGTTCCGGCTGTCCCCGGCCTTGGTTGTCCCCAGCCCCAGCTGTCCCCAGCCCTGGTTGTCCCCAGTCCCAGTTGTCCCCAAGCCTGATTGTCCCCAGCCCCGGTTGTCCCCCAGACCAGTCCTGGTTGTCCCCAGCCCTGCTTGTCCCTGGCCCAGTCCCAGCTGTCCCCGGCCCTGATTGTCCCTGGCCCTGGCTGTCCCCAGCCCAGTCCTGGCTGTCCCCAACCCCAGTTGTCCCCAGCCCAGCTCTCGTTGTCCCATCCTGACTGTCCCCAGCCCTGGTTGTCCCCAGCCCAGTCCTGGCTGTCCTCAGCCCTGCTTGTCCCTGACCCTGTCTGTCCCCAGTCCTCATTGTCCCCAGCCCTGGTTGTCCCCCAGACCAGTCCTGGTTGTCCGAATCCCTGGTTGTCCCTGGCCCAGTCCCAAATGTCCCCGGCCCTGGCTGTCCCCAGCCCCAGTTCTCCCCAGCTCAGCCCCGGTTGATCCCAGTCCTGGTTGTCCCCCAGCCCAACCCAGCCCTGGTTGTCCCATCCTGCTTGTCCCCAGCCCCAGCTGTCCCCCAGCTCAGTCTTGGTTGTCCCAAGCCCTGGTTGTCCCTGGCCCAGTCCTGGCTGTCCCCACCTCAGTCGTCCCCAGCCCGGCCCTGGCTGTCCCTAGTCCTGCTTGTCCCCAGCCCAGGTTGTCCCTCTCCCCGTTTGTCCCCAGCTGTCCCCCAACAGCTCTCACAGGTCCTGCTGAGCAGCTCGCTGAAGTCGATGGTGTAGGAGACCCATTTTCGGGAGAGGAAGTTGCCGCGGAAGCCCCAGATGCTGACGTTCATGGAACGAGCCCCCGGCTCCGAGGCCAGCCCGGTGAAGAAGATGGGCTCCTTGGAGAAGACGTACTTGTACCAGCACTGCCCTTCGTCCGTCGAGAACCTGCCGCGCCAGGGGACAAGCGGGTCAACGAGCCACCTCCCGCGGCACCCCCTGTCCCCGCCACCTCCCTTCGCTCGGGGACAGCCTGTGCGTACTCGATGACGTTGACGGGCTGGCTGGTGTGCTCGATGGCCACGATGAGCCCCCCCGAGTCCAGGATGGCGTAATGGTGCGGCCCCTCCAGCATCCGGGCCCAGGTGTAACCCCCGTCGTCCGAGATGTAGACGTCGGGGCTCATCACCGAGATGGCCCCCCCGACGCTCCCTGGGAGAAAGGACGGGGTGACGGTGGCGGGGTGACGGTGGCGGGGGAAGGTGACACAAAGACCAAGGCTCCCCGTCCCCGCCAACCGCCCCGCGGGGGGTTCGGTACCGTGGGCGATGACGATGCCGACGGCGTTGGGCTCGGAGAGGGGAGCCATGGGGACGTTCAGCTTCTGGGAGATGCTGTAGGAGGCGTGGATGTGGAGGCTGCACTGCAAGCGCAAGAGGAGAGCCCGTGGGGACCAGCACCGGGGGCGGCGGGGCGGGGGGGGGACACACGACAATTCGCCCATTAACTCCCAGTGGCTACTGGGGACCACCGCCAGGACACCCCCTCCCCACCAAAAACCTCCCCAGGGCTTGTCGTGCGGCCCCACGGTGCGACCCGCAGCCCTCAGCATCGCCGGCGGGGGCTGCGGGACGGATTCCTCGCCCCCCCAGCATCCCCCTGGCGGAGGACGGAGGATACCCCCGAGGGGAACGGCACCGGGACCCCCCCACCCCCGGGGACGGACCCACCTCTTCCTTGCTCCTGGCCGTGGAGTCGCAGGTGGTGTTTTTGGGTTTCCGCAGCGGCACCCACTCCCCGCCGCGGTCAAAAGTGATCACGGACTGGATGGAATTGTCTGGTGGGAGGAAGAGGAGGAAGAGCCGCCGGCGTCGGGAGGATGCCCGGCATCTCCTCACCCCCCGCCGGCACGGGGAGGTCACGCTCCCCTCCGGCCACCCCCCCGCCACGGCCAACCCTGGCGAGGTGTCACCCCGGTTTTGGGGTGGGGGAAGGGGACACACGGAGAGGCGGCCGCCCACCTTCGGAGAGGACGCTGGTGATGTAGATGCCGCGCAGGGAGGTGACGTTGGTGAAGTCGGTCTCCCCGCCGGTGGTGGTGTAGAGGTGCCGCTCCAAGGACTTGGAGTAGACGATGCCGCGGTCGTCGGAGGTGTAAATGGTGCCAAAACCCGTGTCTGCAAGAGGGACAGCAGTGAGCTGCGGGGTGGGGGTGGCGGCGGGGGGGTGGCTGCTCCCACTGGGCCACCACAGACCGGCATCGGCACCAGCAAACCACCCCCCCGCCGGGGTGTCTCGGGAAGAGGAGAAACTCCCCAGCGCCGCAAAAGGGACCCAGCGTGGTGACGGGGGACCCAGCGCGGTGACGGTCCCCGCGTGCTGCAAACGGCAGCCTGCTAATTAGCAACGCCTTAATCATAGAAGCACAGAAGGGTTCGGCGTGGAAGGGACCTTAAAGCCCAGCCAGTGCCACCCCCTGCCCTGGGCAGGGACACCTCCCACCAGCCCAGGTTGCTCCAAGCCCCGTCCAACCTGGCCTTGAACCCCTCCAGGGATGGGGCAGCCACAGCTTCTCTGGGCAACCTGGGCCAGGGGCTCACCGCCCTCACAGCCAAGAATTTCTTCCCGATATCCAATCTAAATCTCCCCTTTTTCCATTTGAAGCCATTCCCCCTCGTCCCATGGCTCCCCTCCCTGCTCCAGAGTCCCTCCCTAGCTTTCCTGGAGCCCCTTTAGGGACTGGAAGGGGCTGGAAGGTCTCCCCGGAGCCTTCTCTTCTCCAGGCTGAACCCCCCCAGCTCTCTCAGCCTGTCCCCACAGCAGAGGGGCTCCAGCCCTCCCAGCAGCTCCGGGGCCTCCTCCGGCCCCGCTCCAACAGCTCCGTCTCCTTCTTAACGCAAAAGCCCTTTTCCTCCAAAGCCCAGCCGAGCCCCGCGCTGGGAGCTGCAGAGACGGTGCCGGTTGTCCCCCAACCCTTGGATGCGTCCCCTGTCACCCGGTGCCGCTCACCTCCCGGCTCGTCCACGTGCATGAACACCAGGTCGTCGTTTGCCGCCAGGATGGAGTAAAACTGCTCGTGGCCGACGGACGGGAGCTGCGCCATGTTCCAGGTCTCGCCTTGGTCGAGGGAGACGTGGATGCGCCGGGTGGTACCCTGAGGAAGGCCAAAGCATCGTCAGCCTTCGTCTTCGACGCCGAAGCGGGGGGGACAAGCCGCCAGCCCAGAAAAGGCGAGGGGGGGGACGAGGACCTTCTCTGTCATAACGGAGGCAAAAAGGAAGCGTCCTCCCAGGCCGAAGGAGTAAATCTTGGTGCCGATGACCTTGAAGGCTTTGCCGAAGTCGGAGGTTTTCTTGAGCTCCAGTAACCCCAGATCAGCTTCTTAAGAAGAAGGGACGGGGGATTAACGGGGGATTAATTAATATTTCCCCCCCCCACCCCCCAGCCTCCGGCTCTTCCCAAGCTCTCTGTGGGGGGCTCTGCCCCGGGGGGGGTGGGAGGCTCCCGCAGACCCCCCCCCCGGCCCCCCTGAAGTGACAGTGACACCCCGAAGGAGGTGAGGGGGGAGGAGGAAGGACTTACTGCAGGAGTTGTTCAGGTAGGTGGTGAAGAAGATGGTGTCGTTCGCACCCCTGGGGGAGAAAAAAGTGAAGAGGGGGGGGGACGGGACACACACGGACGACACAACCCCCCCCCCCCCCTCGCCCAATCCAGGTGGGACACGGTGGTCCAAGATGCCACCGCCTGCAGACGTGGCATCGCTCCCGGGGGTTTGGGTGTGTGTGTGGGGGGTGTCCCCCTGACGGCTCACGCTGCCATCCCCCCCCCCGCCACCAAATTATTCCACTCCCCCCGCTCCAAATTATCTCTGCCCCCCCCCAAGAATAAAAAGCGGACAACGCTCACCACTTGGCCAGACAGACGGCTTTGTGGATCTCCTCCCACGTCTCCCCGAAATCCTTGGAGACCCAGAGCCCGTTCTGCAAGAGCCGAGGGGTTGGTTATAAGCGACGCCCCCCCCCCCCCCCCATAAAAACAAACAGCCTCCCCCCCAACTCCGGGGGCTGCAAACCCCCATCCCCAACTGCGGTTCCCCCCCCACCCCGCCACCCCCATCCCTGTGGGATGCCTCCCCCATCCAGCCCAGGACTCGTGTCCACGATCCAGCTCATCCGTAGGGAAGCATCACCCTCGTCCAGCCCCATTTTGGCGGGGGGAGGGGGGTGGGGGTGTGGGGGGGGTGTCTCATCCTGCCCGCCCCCCCCTCCCGGCTCTCACCTCGGTGCTGAGGGCCAGCAGGCAGTGGGATTTTTGGGGGTGGTAGGAGATCTGCACCAGGGGGTGGAAGGGTAAATCCGTCTGGATAAAATTCTTGGCAAAATCGGAGGAGCGGAAGATCCTGCCGCCGCGGCTGCCGCCGGAGACGTCGCCCGTCAGGATAACCTGGGGGTGGGGGGGAAATTCACGGAGCAGAATATCAGCCACCCCGGGAAAAAAATCTACCGGGAGACGGCGAGGGGGGGGGGGGGTCCTGGGGGAGCGACGTCCTACCTTTCCCGAGTTTTCCGGGCCGATGGCCATGCCGAACTCGGTGCGGATGAAGGTGTTGTTGATGAGGCCGGTGATGTCCTTGAAGGTTTTGCCGTAGTCCTCGCTGGAAGGGAGGGACGGGCACGGTGAGGAGGTGGGGGGGGGGGGGGGGATGGGGAGCTGCTCCCGGAGGTCCCCGCTGTGTCACCCGCGGGGTCCCCGGGGCGCAGGGGGCGGGGGGGGTGGTGGGGGGGGCTCACCTGCGGTAGAGCTTGGACTGGCCAAAGCTCATGATGACCAGCGGCACCTGGAAGGTCGTCAGGACCAGGATGACCTGGGCGGGGGGGGGACGGGACGACACGGGGACAGACAGACAGACAATCAGGGTGACACCCAGAGCCCCAAGGACCACCCCCCCACCTTATTGTCCCCCCCCTCCCCGAGGGAGAAGGGCTGTCCCCTCCCCGGGACATCCCCCCCCCCCGACTTCATCCCAGTCCCTGCTTTGGGTCCCACCAGTCCTGCAGCCCCTCGGGCACAGGAGGGGGACGCCATTGTCCCGTCCCCCCCCCCCCCAAAAGAGGGAACTTTGGGGGGTGAAGCCCCCCCCCCCCCAGCACTTACCCCCGTGCTGTCGCCCACCCAGGACAGTGACACGGAGCCGCTGAGGTCATCGAAGACGCACTGCGAGGCAAGAGATGGCAAAAGCACACTGTCACCCGGGGGGGGGGGACACGACACAAGCACCGGACACGCCCCCCCCCCCCCAGGACAGGGCTGCAACGAGCCCCGTGGCCACCCCCTCCCAGGGGACGCTGGGGTCCCGGCACCCTCCCCTGCCACCCAGGCAGGTGACACTACCCCGTCCCCACAGCATGGGGGGTGGGGGGGTCCCCTCTGTGCCACTCACCCCCTCCCTGAGCCCCCACCCCCACCCCCCCCACCCCACTCAGGCTGCCAGGCAGCTGCCTGCAAGCCAGAGACCCCCACGGTGGCACTGGGGGACACTGGTTTGGACTGGAGCGGGCAGATGGGAGCGGGGTGGGGGTTGGCTGGGGACACCCACGGGACACGGGGGGACACCTGCGGGGGACAGGGACGCCGGCAGCCCCAGGCAGGCAGGGAGAAGGGGAGCCCTGCGGCGGGGACAAGGTCAGGGCCGCGGTGTCCCCGACACCCCCGGAGCGCCGGGGAGAGGTGACAGGGAGGGGACCCCCGCGGTGCCACCCCGTCCCCGTGTCCCACCCTGCGGGAGGCATCCCCTTATGGAGGCCGGGGGGGGGGGGGAAAATAAGGGGGAAGAAAGGTTAAACTGGTGCGGGACCAGTCAAGGGACTGGTCAAACTGGGCTGGCAAAGCCACCGCCACCCAGCGGCAACCGGCCGGGCGCAGCCGGTGGCCGAGAGCCAACGGATCCCGGCCCGGATCCGTCCCCCCCCCCCCCCCCTCCCGCCCCGGCCCTGCCTGGGTTAATGATCAACCCGCGGGGACGAGGTCAGGATCCCCCTGTCTGTCCGTCCGTCCGTCCGTCCGCCCTCTCCCCCAGTCTGTCCATGGGGGTCTGGGGCGGGGGCTGCTCCCCACCGGGGGGGGTTACCGGGGGCAGGGGGGGCTCTGTCTCCCGCCCGCTGGCAGGCGGTGTCCGTCCGTCTGTCCGTCCCTGCGCAGGCGCCCGTCCCGCTGCAGCAGGTGCCTCTGCTGGCACCCGCAGGGCAGCGCCCGGTCTGTCCCTCTGTCTGTCCCTCTGTCCCGTCCGGCCCCCCCAGGTCCTGCCCCAGCCGGCACAGGGGGAGCCGGGGGGGGTGTCTGTCCCTCCATCCCACGGGGTGTAGGGGGGTGTCTGTCTGTCTGTCCACCCCGGGGGGTGTAGGGGGGCATCTGTCTGTCCCACGGGGTGTAGGGGGGTGTCTGTCTGTCCATCCGTCTGTCCCAGGGGGTGCGGAGGGGGGTGTCTGTCTGTCCCAGGGAGTGTAGGGGAGTGCCTGTCCGTCTGTCTGTCCATCCCAGGAGATGCAGAGGGGCTGTCTGTCCATCCCAGGGTATGTGTGTGGGGGGGGTCTGTCTGTCTGTCCGTCCCAGAGAGTGTAGGGGGGCGTCTGTCCGTCCTTCCCAGGGGGTGTAGGGGGTACGTCTGTCTGTCTGTCTGTCCATCCCAGGGGATGTGGGGGTTGTCTGTCCGCCTGTCTGTCTGTCCCAGGGGATATAGGAGGGATGTCTGTCTGTCCATTCCAGGGGATATGGGGGGGGGGGTGTGTCTGTCTGTCTGTCTGTCCCAAGGGATGTCGGGGGAGATCTCCGTGTGTCTGTCTGTCCCAGAGGACGTGGGGAGGGGGATGTCTGTCCACCTGTCCCAGGGGATGCAGGGGAGGACGTCTGTCTGTCCGTCCATCTGTCTGTCCCAGGGAACGTGGGGAGGGGGACGTCTGTCTGTCTGTCTGTCTGTCCGTCCCTCCACCCCAGGCGATGGAGAGGGATGTCTGTCCGTCTGTCCCAGGGGAGGGTGTCCGTCCGTCCGTCCGTCCGCCTGCCTGTCCATCCCAGGGGATGGAAGGGGGGTGTCTGTCTGTCTGTCCGTCCCTCCGTCCCAGGGCATGCAGGAGGGGTGTCCGTCCATCCGTCCCGCCCCACAAGAAGCCACCTGCCCTCGCCAGGCCCCGCCAGGCCCCGGGGCGGGGACCTGTCCGCCCGTCCCTCGGTCGGTCCGTCCGTCCCACAGGCGCCGGCCGGGGCGAGGCGGGGGGGGGGCGGTGGTGGTGCCCGTCCGCCTGTCCCCCGGGGGACTCCCCGCTGTCCCCCGCCCCCCGCTTCCCCCGGAGCCCGTCCGTCCGTCCGGACTCACCTGGTGCGTGTTGTTACCGAGGGCGGCCGGGACGCCGCGCAGGCCGCCGCAGGCCTCGCCCCCCGCCGCCACCGCCGCCGCCATCCCGCCGCCGCGGGGGTCCCGGTGCCGGTGTCGCAGCCCCAGCGCCACCGCCGCCCCCAGCGCCAGCGTCAGCCCCGCCGCCAGCCGCGCCGCCCCGCGCGGCCCCATGGCGACTCCGGTCGCCGCCGCCGCCCCGCGTACCGGCCCGCCGCCGCCCGCCCCCCGCCTCCCATTGGCCGCCGCCGCGAACCGCCCCGCCCCCGCGACGCGCCCCCCCGCTGGGATTGGCTGAAGGAGATGTCGCTCTAAACTGCCGCACGCCTCCCCGGCGACACGCCTTGCGGTTAGCCCCTTCTCGTGTCAATCACTGGCCTCCTCTTCCCGTGATTGGCCGGCAGCGCTTGCACGATGGGTGCGAGCCCGCCCTCTCTCTGGTGACCCCGGGCTCTAATCTACCTAGCGACAAGCCTCTGATTGGCGGGGCAGCGGAGCGATTTTCTGATTGGCCGAAGCGACAGGTAGCTGGGGGCGCGCCAGGCCCACCCCCGGCCCATTCACAAGGTGCGGCCGCCCACGTGTGCGGGGACCCCCGGGGCTCGGAACCATGGGGAGGGAGGGGACCCCCAAGAAAGGTGGGGAACCCCCGGGAATGGAGGGGAGAAGCCTCCCGGGAAGGGCTCCCCCCGGCCTGGAGAGGCCGAGGCTGGCTGTGGGGCTCAGCCCCTGGTTGTGGGGGTGCACAGCTGGCAGCGGAGGCGAGGGGGGGGGCGGACAGGGGACAGCAGAGCGTGCGTTGTCCCCCCACCTCGGTTTCCCTTGGGCCGGTACAGGCAGAGCTGGGTGTTTCCGTGCGCGGTGACGGTTACAGCCTTGCACAAGCCTTTCCCGGGAAGCGCTGGTGCAACGCACGAAGCCACAAACACCCCCAGCAGCCCCCACCCAGAGAGGGGAGGGCTCTGCACCCCCAGCGCCACCAAAGGTGCCCCCCCCCCCCGCCAGAGAAGGGGACCGGGAGCTCTCAGCCCCGCAGAAGCGGGGTTCAACCTCCCGCTACACCCAAGCGAGATCCTCAGGGAGCTCCTGGAGTCCCTCCTCCCCTGAAAAAGGGAATTTTCATTTTACTGCCGTGTCATCCTTCTGCTTGGTACGGTTTGGGTTTTTTGTTGGTTTTTTTTTTTCTCCTTCCCCCTCCCCTGAAAAAAAAAAAAAAAAGGAAAAAGGCAATCTGGGAGTTGGGTGGGTGAAAGGCACAGGGAAACCCAGCCCTGGGACAGGCCGCCTGGGTGGCATTGGCTCAGGAAAGCGAGGAAAGGGGCAGATATCAAACAGCCAGGTGGGAGGCGAGGGGGACTCCCCTCCACTCACCACCCCCCCTGTTACCCTCAACCCCGCTCGCATTGGGCCTGGCGGTTGCTTGGACCGAGCTCCGGCTTTTCCCTTGCCAGGAGGGCTCAGATAAGGAGCACAAAGCCTCGATTTTCAGCTCCCGAGGAGCCGCTCTCATGTGATGCCGCCACCAGCGAACCATGTGAGGAGGGGCAGGGCATAAAGGCCCATTTTCTGCCCAGTGCCGCGCTGGGAAGAATTAGCTTTTTGTGTTTCCTAGGACATAAACAAACTTTGAAAGAAACCCGGAACAGCAGGATTACACCACCGGGACAGCCCTCGGTCTCCTTCCCAAGGGAGAAGGGAACACGACCGAGCTCTGAAGCACGCCAAGGCTAAAGGGCGTTCACGTTTTCCAGCGATAGCAGCCCCAGTTTCGCTTAGGGGGTGGTTTTAGGAGGGTGACGCTCGGGGCGGTGCCCTGGATATCATCCTGGCTTGCTGGATATTCAGGATGGGCGAGCTCCCACGCCAGAGCCACCCTGGGCGCTGCCCCGGAGTCATTCCAGGGGTGAGGAGCAGCACGGAGACCGGCTACGGCACCCAAAAACTGCCCAGGCAGAGCCAAAGTCAAGGAGCGTTTTCCCCCTCATCCGGGCTACAGGGAAGGTCTCCCCCAAGGGGAAAGTCCATCAGCTAATTATTTCTTCTGTTTGCTCTTCCACCTGCAGATTGGGGTGTTGCATCCAACCCCGTACCACGGCCTCGGGCGGCGCCCGACGCTCCGATGTACTTCCTTCAGAGAATTACGCAAAAGGGGAAACTCACGGCAGAGCTCCTTGAGCCGAGGGCGCTCGGCTATTCTGAAAACCGAAGTTATCCGAGGAGTGAATCTTCCAGACCTTGGCTTCCCTTCCTGCATCTGCCTGGCGACGGCAAGAGAGGCAAAAAACCAAACAAACAAACAAAAAAAAAAAATTAATAGGATTGGTATTTTCCCCTCCCGCAAAAGGTAGATGCTGGTTTTGGTGCTGCGGTTGGGCTTTGCCAAGCGACGAAACGCCCGCCGGGGGACCCGAGGGCCCATCCCAGCGCTGAACCCAGCGGAAAGTTACTCGTTTCAGTCAAATATAACGCTGGCAAGGTCCCCCCCCGACCTCTCCCGGCAGCGCAGGCGGCGGCTGTCATTTCCTCAGCAAACAACGTCGTGTTTTGTTCAGGGGGAAATTGTAATTTCTCAAAATAAATATAAAAATAAAAAAAGAGGAGGAGAAGAGCGGAGCCTGCCGAGGTTCGCGGGGCGGCACAGAGCAAGCTGCCAGGGGCCGGGGCCAAGCTGGCCTCCTCCGGCAGGCACGATTTCGTAGGGAAATACTTCATTAATCTCAGCTTGTTCCCTTTAATCAGACCCATCTTCAATTCTCAGCTGCTGTTTTGAGGCCAAGGAGCCGGAGACCGAGGACTAAAAGGCCTGTGAAGAGGATGAGCAGAAGTTTGCTGGTCAGAAGGAGAATTCTCTCCAAATTAAGCAATATCTGGCCAATTGAACCGGTGAGGGGCTGGCCCATTAACCCCAGCGCTGTTCCCGCTCTGGTCTATCCGTCGTTAACGGGTTCTTTCCAAGCTCCGCTGGAAGGAAACGCAAAAAGAATCAACAGAAGAACCCCCCAAGCCCGGTTACGGATTTCATCGCTGGGAAGGAGTCAGAGCTCCGGGTACGCCGTTAGGGACCAAAACGGCAGGAGAAGGAGAGAGGGAACGTACCAGACGGGCATCAGCACGTCTTAAAAAAAAAAAAAAATAAAAAAAATAAATCTAACGTTTTTCCCCAAATTCACGGGAAATGACACACGGATCTCCCGATGCCACATCGCCACGCTCTCCACCAGAGGGAGACTTGTCACTGCCACAGCCCCGGCTCCGCAGCAGATGTTGCCCTCATCTGCCCCCACCCCGGCGGTTTTCCCTCTAAACCAGTCGTCGTGTCCCCCCCCTCCACCCCCATAACCCCCGCCTCCGAGACGAAGACCCCAGGGTAGAGTAACAAAATGATTTATTTTCATTTCCTCTCAGGGCAGAGATCCGTTATGTACAGAAACTGTAAAAAAAAAAAAAGAAAAAAAAACCACACCACCCAAAAAAACCACCTCAAGAGCCTTCTAAAAAGAGCAATTTACGGACGCTGCCGGAAAATAAAAATCACAGGGGCTGGAAGGAACCGAGAGGCAGTTCGCTTTCATCGGGGCGGGGTGGGAGGGGGGGAATAACGAGCCTTTGAGGGAGTCTCTCTCCTTTTTCAAATATCCTTGATGACCTCTTCGAGCTCCTCTTTCGTGTACATGTGGAACTTCATGCCGGGCTGCACCGTGGCGAGCTGGAAGAGAAGGAGCAAGGGGTTAAGCGCGGCCGCACGCGCGTGAAGTGACAGCGTGGGGCAGGGAACGAGAGAGTGGCCACCACGGAGCAGCTGTTCCTTCTCGGCTGCCCGATCTGCCAGCCCAGCAAGATCATTCCACCCCGTAACACGCTCTTTGATTCCTTAAAATAGCCGCCTGCCGCAGAAATAGCTTTTAATTGACTCAGTCTCCTCACAGTAGCAGCAGCGGGGAACGTCTGTTGGGAACAGGCAGGCTCCGCCGCCGCTTGCTGGGGAAAAAGACGCCGTCAATACGAGTAAGGATTACGCGTATTCATCAAAAACTCCTCGGAGAGGGGCGCTTTGTGCTGCGGTTCGGCGTGGCCCGCGGCAGAAGCGCCTCTTCTCCTCCAGTAACCAACCCAGGGTACAAATCCTGGCCCGCTAACGTCCCTCCCCATCAACCGAAATAGCAAAAAAAAAAAAAAAACAAAAAAAAACCCCAAAAACCACTCGGAAGGGTTAGCCCTGGGCAAGCGAGGCAGAGGCAAACCTGCGTTTTGATGGCCAAACGCTGAAATAATCAGCGAGCCACGGTGCGCCTGGTGCCCTGTAGGAGCAGCCAGAGAGATCTCTCCCAAGGCAAAGCCCGAGGGACGAAGCTGGGGAGGGTGGGGGGGGGACGGGAGACGGACAACACACGCCGCTCTGCCCCTCTGCCAGGAGGCAGCGTCCGGGGCGGACAGCTGAGACGTTTCACGGGGCGAACACCAGGACAAGGGACACTTGAGGAATGCCAAGGCTGGAAGAGGAATGTTAAGCGGGACTTCGGTTCGCACCTAGCCGGCGGCGCGAGAGCCCGAGATACGGGCAGCTGCCGCGGGGCAGTGGCGGGCGGGGGGGGGGGGGGGAAGCCAAAAAGCCGCTGGGGCTGGGATGCTCCGCAGCTGACTGGGAACGAATCTTTACTCTTAAAGGATCAAAGCGTTTGGTTGCAAGAAGCCAAAGGAAAGCTGCAGAAGGTCCTGGCAAACCCCCGAGCTCTTCCCAGGCTTCTCCGCTCACACGGTCACCCATAAACCAGCAGGAGACGGTTTACGCGCTTTTTGGGCGTAGAGGGAGGGTGGCCATAAGCCTTTCCCCCTCCCCCCAAGGAGAAACATCCCCAACACTCAGCCTGAGCGCCCTGGCTTTACCCGGCGTTCTCAGACGCAGCAGAGACACTCCGAGATGCCCCTCACATCACCTGGATGGGGGCTGGAGCGATACGAGATCCGAATGGACTCGACAACACACGTACGTACACCCCGAAACCAAACCAACTCTTCCGAGACGCCAACTACGCCGACTTTTCCAACCTCTGCTCGAACCCGCGCCTCACCTTCTCCCCACCAACAAAAGCGTTACCCAACCATTCCCTTACAGGCTTCGCGGGGGGAAGTAATGCATTTAAAAGAATTTAAAACATCGTTTAAGGCTGCCCGTCCAGGGATTTAACTCTTCCACGACCACACTTCGCCCCCTTCTCTTCGCTGCTGGATGGAAAAATCCCGTAGGTGAGGGGGAAGCGGCCGGAGTAAATAAACCTGAGCCCCACTAAAAGGCTAGAAAGCAACGCGGCTACTTCAGGTAGGAGATTTTCAGCCAGAAGGGTGACTTGAGTCAATAGAGACCTTTTAATCCTCAGCACATTCTTCTCATACTTAACCCTGATATGATTCCTCAACACGTTCAGAGCTTTGCCAAGCACAGTTAAGCCCTGTTAAACGGGGACATGACATCAGGATACTGTACACGCTCCTCCGCCTCCAGTTCTTCGCACTGTACTGCGGATCTTCCCGAGGAGACCCGAAGCTGATCGAGAGAGAACTGGGCGAGCATCTGGAGAAGGAGATTTCAGCCGGGCGGCATCGCTTCTGGACGGAGCATTTAAGTTTTCAGCGTGCTGTTGGCCCTTTCCCTCCGAAATGAGCTGGTTAATCACGGCAGGAAGGGCGCCCAGCAGCGGCATTTAATAAGAAAAAAAGTGGGGTGCGCACTTTTAGGCTGTTTGGGAAAACGGGTTCCCAGCGCTCAGAGGAAAGGAATGGGAGAACGGCCGGAGGAGAGCAGCTCAGGAGTCGGAATGACATGATTTCAAAAGGTCTAGCGTCTCATAACCCGCCAGAAATAGAAGCAAACTCTATACGCCAGCCTTGCTCATCAGCTAGCCATTATCACTAACAAACTGGAAGGGTTTTTACCTTTGCTACCTAAAAAGGAGCGAGTCCAAGGAGCGGGGTTTAAAGGGACAGGTACCAGCAGGTTCGTGGGGATCTCCCAGAGCGCGGGGGAAGCTGAGCTCCGCCAGCCTGACCCATGGCGGGCAAAACGCCGGAGGTCAGAGGAGCGCATTCGTTCCTGGAGGCTTCACCTCTTCGGTCCTCCCGTCCAACAGATTGTTGGCGCCCACCCAAGACTGAATATAGCAAGTCCAGAAGCTGTATAATTTTCATTCCTTCTAATATTACAAGTACCGGGGAAAAAAAGAATGGTTAAACCCCGGGGAAGAGAGGAGAAGGAAAAAAAAAAAAAAAAAAAAAAAAAAAAGCGCAGCAATCCGGCTGGCACGACAGGTTCCCGCTTGGCTGACTCGGCCGCTCTAAGGTGGAGCAGGGGCTCCAGCCCACGTCCAGCGAGCCCCAGGAGAATCGCTTCTGCCAGCGCTCGTGGATTAGCCAGGCAAACGAAAAGTCAAAAGAAAGCTCCAACCCTTCCGAGGTGCCACGCACGACGTGCTACAACGGGCAGCTTGAAAGCGCAAGGATATCTGCAGCCGGCCAGGCCTTGGCTTGGGAAGTCCTGAGCTGTTCCAGCGACTCACCCCTTGCTCCAGCAGCACGGGGGGCAACCCGCCCCTGCAAAAAAGCGAGCCGGCAGCTTTCTCGCCTGCACCTTTGAAATGCAAGAAGCCACCGAGACACTCGCTGCGCAGGCGGCAGGGCTCGCGCCGAGGACGCAGAGACTACAGGCCGGCGCGGATTTCTCCTCCTCCACGCCGAGCGCCGCAAACCGCAACCGCACGCCGCTAAAGGGAGTCGCCCGTTACCTCAATGTTGGTTGCGTTCAGTTTCTCCTCCATAACTTGTTTCAGGATGACGAGGGAAGATTTGATGGCTTCTTTCAGCGTCATGGACTGCAAAAGAAATCCCTCATTGATTGCGTTGTTGAGGCTCAAGCAAGGACTCGTACGTCAACCCCCCTTTGACCGCAGAAGCGTGCTGCTCTCCCTCCCGCCCCTCTCAAATCCTTTAAGCTGTCACTGGCAGCAAATTTAAAAGCTTATCAAGTTATCTACAGTATCAACAAGAGATCAAAGCGCACTGTTCGGGCAGGGCAGTGACAATTGCAAGGATGGCGACTTTCTGCTTCTGTGTAACTTTTTGCGAAGCTTAAAGAACTGTTAATCTGGGCACATAAACCTCACCGCCGGGAGCGGGCCGCGAGGGTCCGTTTCTCTTCACCAGTTACTGTCTATCAAGCAGTTTCCCCCGCAACAGGCTCCAGCGGGAGCTCCGAAAAGCCGGACTCCCTCTTGGCAGAAGCCTTCCTGTTTTAATCCCATAAATCCCTGCGCGAGGGGTAACTAGAGCTAGAGTGACGATAGCTGCGTTTGCCATAACGTTGCGATCGGAAGGTGTTTAACAAGCCACGGAGCCCAGAACTTGGGACAGTTCTGCTGGTGAACAAATTCGGTTATTAAGTCTTTGGCTGGAAGTCTTCACAGCAATCAACACCACCAACTCTGCTTTTCATTACCGTGTTTGCTTTCTTACCACGCAAAAGGGGTGGCTCCCTCCTCGCGGAGGGAAGAAACTTTCTATTTAATAGCAAACAGGACCAGCACTTGCAGCGCAAAAGCCATTAACATCACTGGCTTAAGAGATCTGGTGAAACGAAGCCGCTTGCTTTAGCTCCGTACGCTCAGGCTGCACCCATACCGAGCCCTGACGCCGACCGGCGGCGTTCGTATAGCCGTTCTTTTATTTATAGAGCGCTTCCTGACATGGTCTTAATTATCACCCGCTAGAGGCAGAGACCGGCATCTCAGACACCAGTCTCGTGTTCCAGCTGCAGCCCAGGGGGAAGCTGCTGGTAGTAGCACTCCTCCCGGTAGAGATCCTCGCCCAGACGCTCGGCGCTGCCATCTAATCACGGGATCAACGGCCGAGGCCCGAGTCCCACCCTCCACGAGCTCACGCACCTCCTCTGCGGCGCTACAAGCACCTTACAAATCATTCTTCGGGCAGGAAGGAAGCTTGTGGATCTTTATAGGTGGCGAGGTACCTCTTAACTCGTGAGAGCTCAACCCCGACCCAGCTTTTTTACCTTATGGTAAACCTCTTGCAGAGAGCTCTGTGCGCCTTCCGAGGCGGAGCCGATCGCTCTGGCATCGCACTGAACAAAGGTCCCCGACGGGTCCATGTGAAACCTGGAGGAAGACGGGGGAGAGAGTGAACGGCCGCTGCACCCCATGCCACACCGCGGCACCCCGAGGGCTTTCCCCCCAGCCCCAGAGCTCCCCGTGCGGAGCTGGGGAAGAAGAAGGGCTCCCCGGCAGCGACAGGTTGTCTGCCGACGCGGGGCAGAGCTCGCTGTGTCCAGCCTCCTCCCGCACATCCAGCGGCCTCGGGGGATGCTGCGATTAGCGCAGCAGCAGCAGGTCTCTCCTCCTGGTGTGCAGAGGGGATGACCAAGGCGCGAGGAGTGCCAGGGAGTCACCCGCAGACCCACGCCGGGCTGGCAAGCGAGAAGGAGAGCTATACGCTCCTGACGCTGCCCTCCAGGCTCTGAGAGGAATCGTTTCCCTTTTTTAATTTTCCCCCCTTATCTTTTTTCTTTTTTTTTTTTTTAATAAAACCAGCAAGTTTTCACTACTGGAGGGAGACCACAGGGAGACCTTATTGGGCTGGCTCTGCTGAGCCCTTCCCAGCTCCAGGGGAGGCCGAGTGTTTGAAGCGCGCAGGAGTTCAGGTTACAGGCACCCCACCACCTCCCCAAGGAATGTCACAGCAGGCTCCGCATATTATGTTACCGGTGGCTCTGCTAGTCCTTTAGGGAAAGGTAAGAATAAACTCGGGACGAGGAGAGCTTTAACGCTTCCCTCCCGCCCAGGAAACCACATTTAAAAAGCAAAGATTCAGTGAAGACGCGGCGTTCTCTTCAATCCCGAGCAAGCAGCCAGCGCTCACGCTGCGTCGAAGGGAAGGGTTTAAAAGCATTAACACACACACACACACCAGGTACCTAATGGGATAAACCCCCAAGTGTTTGGCTTAAAGAAAATCCCAGAACCGAGTAATTATTAAAACGTCCTGGGAAATCACAGTGGAGGTTTTGTTTCTTCCCAGAGCTGGATTGGATTAAGAGAGACGAACTTACAGCTGGGGTCCCTTCTCATCAACTCCTCCAAAAAGCAGCGCGACACCGAACGGACGAGACTGGAAGGGAAAGGAGATAAGAGGTTAGGCAAGGCCCAGGGCAAAGGCAGAGGGGAGCCAACGGCACCTCGCCAGAGCACCTCCCCCCTCCACCCCCACCCTGCCAACTCCGCACCATCGCCCCGGGGTCCGCGTCCTCCTCCCCAAACTGCAGCGCCAGGTTGGAGACGGCCTGCGTGACGCTCTCCACCGTCATGGTTTCGTTGTAGGTGAACCAGTGATTCTGCAAGGCGGCGGGGGGGGAAAAAAAAAAAAAAAAAATTTTGAATTATCACCTTGTTTTCCCAAAATACGACAATCCTGGATCGTTCACGTGGCGGGTGGGAGTGATGCCCTGGCGTAGCCACAAAACCCCCCCGGACAAGCCGATGGCTCCCAGGGCACAGCCCGTTCGGCTGCAAGAGGGAAGCGGCGGGAAGAGAGGGGGAAGCCTAGAACAAGCTGGGAATTTTGTGCAGGGATCCCCCAGAAACTTTGGGATATTGAGGCTTTGGGGCGCCACGAGGGGAAAATGCAAGGCCAGAGCGCTTTATCCCAGTAGCTGTTTCCAAAGTGATGGGTTATCCGGTTCTCCAGAGGCAGGAGCAGTGCTGACATGCAGGGAAACTCCACAGAATTTTTGCTACAGCGGCGAGATTCGTACCCGGGACCTCCGAGCACCCGAGGCACCGAGTAAATTGAAGGGGTGAAAAATAATAACTTTTGTCAAAACCAAGTCGGATAAACGGCCCCACGCATTCACTGCGGCGCATCTGCCGGTGCTAAGAGACCACTGGAGAACCTGCCATAAGATTCCCACCAAGTGTTCCATACCAAAGAGGAAAAATACACACGAGACTCCACCCGTTTGCTCAGCAAAAGCCCCGTGAGGGAAGCCGCGCTCCCCCGCCAGCCTCCCGCTCCGCACCGGCTCCTTTCCTATAGCCATCTTCCTCTGCCAGAGCCTTCCGAGACGCCCCCGAGACCAGCGCCGTTGTTTTAAGAAGAGAAACGTCAAGCCTTACCTGAGTCTCCACTCTTGCTTTATCAATTAAAGTCTTCGCATCGGCTATTAAGCCACTCATGGCACACCCTGGAATCGGAGAGGGAAAACGCGTGTCATTTCACCCATTATTTGCGCTGCGCTCTTCCCCCAGGCTTCCCAAAGCCCCACGGTGAAGTACAAAAGGCCGTGGAGCGGGTCTCCGGGTGGGAGCAGACGGCAGCGCCGCACCGCAGATGGCCGGAAAGGAAGGAGGGTGGGATGGACACAGATTTGCTCGAGAGCAAGGATGGATCACGGATCCATCGGCGGTTTTGGTGGCCAGCCCAGCCCAAACCACGACACCCAGCTGAAGGGCAGGTGCATAACCGAGTTCTCCCAGTCGTGCCTCCCACCCACCCCAAATCTGAACTGCTTAAAGGAGCTGCATTTGAGGCATCCCAAGAAAAACCAACCAACCGAAACACAACGTGCTTGGAAGAGGAACTCATTCATCCCCCCCCCCCACACCAACCCCGCCATGGGGAACGCTGGCTAAGCCATAGCTGGGGGGGGGGACGCGGCAGGAGGCTCCAGCACGGATCCTGCTCCAGGACGAGAGGGGCTGTATTGCCAGCACACGGGAGGAGGAAATTAGACTCTTCGAGAGCTCCTTCCATGACCCATGTCATCAGCGACATGGGTATTTTGGAGGTCTCCCGCTTTTCAAGGCGACATATTTGGTCATGAGCCCCGTCGCGGGCCCCCTCCCGGCGCAGGAGGCTGCGAGCGGGGGCTACGGGCTGACATTAGTGCTCCCAGAGAAACTGGCCTCCAGTCAAGCCTTTTGCAGTAATTCCCTGCCCTCTCAGATCTAAATTTGGGATGAGCTTTTCATGAGGGAGGTCACTGAGGCTGCGGGGGGGGTTGGGGGGTTGCTTCAGCTGCCTCTTCCTGCACCTATAACTATGTCCTGCTGGCCTGGAGCCTGGAAAACCAGTGACCAGGACCTGGCGTTGACTGGGAGGGATGAGCGTTCCTGCTCGGCTCGGCAGAGCTGCCCGCGGGGAAGGTTAGCCCTGAAACGCCGCTTCCGACACTCCCAGGGGACGGTTATTTTATATATATATATATATATATATATATATATATATATATATATATATATATATATATATATATATATATCTCTCTCTCTCTCTCCAAAACTTGAGGGATGCTCCCAGAGGAGCACCCAAAGCTCCCTTCTTTCTCCTTACCTATGTGAGAATCGATTTCTACGATCTTCTCGATGCTGCTGGGCTCCATGAGCGGGGAGGTGATCCTCTTCTCCACGGCCAGGCAGACGCCCTCCGAGGTCTGGATCCCGATGGCCGTGGAACCAAGCTGCAAACCACCGCACAGTGACCACCGCCACGCCATATTAATTAATTCATTAACGCTTGCGCAACGCTAATTTTGACTCGTGTTATTTGTAGGCATTTCGTTTCGGAGACCGTCGCGTCGCCGACGCAGAAACCCCACGGCGTCTAAGACACTCTGGCTTCGCGCACCAAATTTTAAATGTTACGGCTTGAACTAGGAAACGGGAAAGGTTAAACCCTTGCTGCTTCCCGGCCGCTTAGTTCAGCGGAACCCATCAGGGCTGCGGCAAATCGTTAATCTCTTCCCCGAGCAACATCCATTTTTACAGCTTAAAGCCTTATGAATTTAAAAGGCCTGGTGAATCTTCCCTTGCAAGACAGAAATTAAATTTTAAAGCGAGAAAGGAGGATTTCACATAACGGCCTTAATTCTCACTGCATCTCTACTTCTGGCTGGAGCATTTTTCTTTCCGTTAGCTCCTTTTCTCCGTAGCGTCCTCACATCCACAAAATTTACAACAGGAACGAGAGCATTTTGTGCACGTACCGTTTTCCAGGCAGCAGTTAATCACCCGCAGCAGGTTTTACCCCAGTCTTGCAGGACACCACAGTGTCACCACGGCCGTGAGCACAACCACAGGGCGGGTGGGACACATTTCCAGGGCTCCCACCAGCCCCTACCTTATTCCCCCCCCCCCCCAATCCCTACTCCCTCCCAGCTTTTCCACGCTGGGGAATTTACCGGAATAACCATATCGGGTGCGGCGTGGAGTTGCTAACTCTGAATACCCAAATCAGGCTACGTGGTATAATTATAACGACGAGCTTCCCCAGGTAGCTCCAGCTCTAACCACAGGCCCGACGGAGGGGAATCTCCCCGTGGCGGACACTCACGGTTTTAGACATCGTGAGTTTGGACGCTCGTGGTTTTAATCCTTTAAGCACGCAGCCTGCCACAGCCGCACACAAACCCCAAGGGAAGAAGGGTTATTTCAGATGGGTTTTTGTTAATGAAGCTACAGCACACGAATAAAAACCTCCTCCTACACCCCAAGGCGCGGGCGCCACAGGTAAAGTGTTGCAAGAGCCACTGAGCTGCAGGAATTTCATCGGTAACGGGAGGGGTTATGGGCTGATCTGGGAAAATAAGGAGAAGCCAGAAGGCTGCCGTATGATTTCTACACCGGTAGAAATACGCCGTGTATTTGTAATTACAGAGTCACCGTGGTGACTGACATCCTTCTGAGAGTTTTTACTTCCCAAGGTCTTAATAAACATTCTTACTTTTTGCCTCCGCATTTAAGTAGTCCTCCAACAAGCTAAAGCAGTACAGGGAAACTAAAGCCAGCACCCCCCTTTCCCCAGCCCAAACACAAGCCTGCCCGGGGCTTCTTCACTTGACCAGTTTTCCCCCCAGGTTTAAACTTAACTCCCCATCAACGCCCACATTCTCAGAAACGAGAACATTTATCAATTTAAGAACACTTAAAGCCCCGAAAAGGCCACTGGGCTCTGCAGAGGCGGGTTAGTTTGCTCAAAACAACCTTTACCTTCAGGATTTCAAATTCACCTGAGGAAATAGTGACACGCCCCAAGCTGCAACAGAAGTGAGTTAAGAAAAGGAAAGTTGACTCAGCAAGAGAAAAGTTGCCACTTGGGGTTTTTTAAGCAACTCCGTCCTTATAAAGCCCACAAAGCAGAAGGGAACAAGGCACTAGGTCAGGTGAAAAGAAAGCAGAGCACTCCTCTGCTCCTAGATAAGTGTTTGTGGACACTAAGGGCACGACACGCTGGCAGTGGGAACTTCTGCGGGCAGAGTCACGGAGTTTGGGCAGCCAGGACCTCTCGCCCCAACATTAGCTCTGAGTCGTTTGGATTTGGGGATCAGCATCTTCGGACTGTGTTTGGTTTGGGGGTAAGTCGGCTGTTAGGAGACAGGGAGGGGAACACACCCCTGCACCACAGAGTACTGGGGTACCGTGTCCAGCTCTGGAGTCCTCAGCACAAGGAGATGGACCTGTTGGAGTGGGGCCAGAGGAGGCCACGGAGATGCTGGGAGGGCTGGAGCCCCTCTGCTGTGGGGACAGGCTGAGAGAACTGGGGGGGTTCAGCCTGGAGAAGAGAAGGCTCTGGGGAGACCTTCCAGCCCCTGCCAGTCCCTAAAGGGGCTCCAGGAAAGCTGGGGAGGGACTCTGGAGCAGGGAGGGGAGCAATGGGACAAGGGGGAATGGCTTCAAACAGAAAAAGGGGAGATTTAGATTGGATATTGGGAAGGAATTCTTTGCTGTGAGGGCGGTGAGCCCCTGGCCCAGGTTGCCCGGAGAAGCTGTGGCTGCCCCATCCCTGGAGGGGTTCAAGGCCGGGTTGGACGGGGCTTGGAGCAACCTGGGCTGGTGGGAGGTGTCCCTGCCCAGGGCAGGTGGGGGGGACAAGATGGTCTTTAAGGTCCCTTCCAACCCAAACCATTCTGTGATTCCAGCTGGGGGAAATCGATGGCTTTAGATTCTTCATGATCCGTAAAAGCGCAGAGCTGCGGGAAGTTTAGCTGGACAGAAGGGATCGAACACTGGCACGCTACGAACCACAGGTGAAAGGCTGTCAAAGAACTGCCAGAGCAGTCGCACGCAGGTGCTGCGGCTACGGGGAAAGGCAGCAGGTCCCGCTCAGCGCTGCCTATTGCCCTGGGAGCCGGCCAACCTCTGCCTCGCTGCCTCATGAGACTTAGAGGCCAAATGCACAGAACCCGCCTGTTTTATTTCTGACTAAACCACATTTTTGGTTTGAAATAGCCCTTAATGGCACAGTTTGGCAACCAGAAGGAGCTGACAATACCTTTATGGCCTCGATGGCATACTCCACCTGGAACAGCCTCCCCTCTGGAGAAAAAGTGTTCACACCCCTGCAAGAACAACAACAGAAACTGCGTGAAGGGCAGGAGACTGAAGGCTGACGAGAAATGCAGTTCCTTACTCAAAAACAATGGCGGGAAGGGTGATGCCAGCTAGGGACAGGTAACACAGAGGGAGCAACTGGAACGTGTCACAGCTTCGCTGGAGCCTGTCACCCTCATGGCAGGTGTCTGGAGTCAGGACGCTTACGGAGAAAGAGAACAAAAGGAATGGCAGCAAGTCCAGTTACAGGTCAGGAGGAGGTTTGTTTTCATGGCACAGTTCACACTCTGGATGCTGGAACTTGCCTCGGGACTCCAAACATTCTGCTTTCTCTCAACACCAGGAGACAGAAAGATTTCGTTTTACCAGCACAGACCCGTTCCTTTCCCAGGATACCCCATCCCACCGCCACACACCAGCCCAGCCTGACCTCCGCCGCTCCTCCCACCCCACTGCACACAGTGGGGGGTGCCCCTGCCCTCCCCATCAGACCCACGGTGCCAGCGCCCAAGAGAAGCACTGTGCCCGGGGGCTCCATCCACACACAAAACCCTCCAAGGGATTTCTGAAAAGCTGTCTGGTTTTGGGAGGCATTTACCAAGATAAAATACAGCTTTAGGAGAGCCCCCCAAGGATGCCTCACGCAGCCTCCCCCCGCACCGAGGGCCTTTCAGCACTGGGAGAAGCCCCCCTTTCCCCGGTATTTGGGCTCTCCAAAACCCAAAGAAAACAAAAATAGAGCAAAAAGCGCCCCACAGGGAGGGGTACCAGCGCCCGGCCAGGCGGGAACCCCCACGGGCCCGGGCGGGCCAGGTCGGGGGACAAGCAGAAGCCTTCGAGCAGGGCTGTGACCTCCCCGCCAGCTCCTCAGAGCGTCCCCACGGCGGCTACAAGCGAGAGAGGCCACCCGAGGCCTACCGGGATGGGGATGGCGGCGACCAGCCACAGGCCCGTGACTCAGCCGCAGGCCGCGGGCAGCCGGGAGAGCGCGGGAGGGAGTCGGAGAGGACGGGAGAGCACTCACCGGTCATACTCGGAGCGTGTGAGGAACATGGCGGCGCCGGGGAAGGGGGAAAAACACCGGGAAGGGGGAGAACGGGCAGCGAAGGCGAGCGCCACTCTGCCCTCGCCGGGTTCTTCGCCGCCGCTTCCGGTCTGCCGCCCCGCGGCACGCAGGCGCCGCCCCGCCCCTTCCGCCCTGCGCCGCCTTTCCATTGGGTGGCAACCCTCGGCGGCTAGCCAATGAGAGGGAGGGGAGGGCGGGCTGGGCGGGGAGAAGAGGGGAGGTGCGCTGGCCGGCGGGGGCGTGGCCTGGGCAAAAGGGAAGGGGGCGTGGCCAGAGCGCTAAGGGGCGGGGCCAGCGGGCAGACCGCGGGGACGGGGCGGGGGTTACCGGGTTGGGGGGACCGGGGAGTGGGGACCGGGGAAGGGGGACCGGGGCATGGGGACCGGGCAGAGCCATCGGGATGTCACAGGGTCCTCCGGGTTCGTGCCGGCACCCGGCTGCCGGTGCGGGACCGACAGCCCCGTTACCGACCCCGTTACCGGCCTCCGGCCGGTAAACGGGGCTGTCGGCCCCGCACCGGCAGCCTAATGAGGGGTCGGATGAGCCCATGGATGGACAGACACACACCTCCCGAGGGGTGCTGGCCATCTTGCTGGGGGCCGGGTCCGCGCTGGGCGGAGGGACCGGGGGCGGGGGGTTGTCCCGGGGGTGTCCGGGGGCGGACCGAGGGGGTCCATACCGGGGGCGGGGCGGTGCTACCCTCCCCGGGGGCGGTGGGGTTTCCCGGTGGCGGCTCTGACAGCGGTGCGGTCCCAGCGGGTGGTGGAAGAAAGCACCCACCGCCCCCGGCCCGGCCATGTCGGAGCCCGGTGCCCCCGCGGTCGGTGACAAAGCGCCCCGGCTCCAGGTAGGGCTCCGGTGCGACACCCCCTCTCCCAACCTCGGGACAGTCTCCCGGTGCGGCCCTTCTGTGACCCGGCATAGTTTCTCCCGGGACGGTCTCCCGGTGCAGCTCCCGGTCTCCCCACGCAACTCCCGGTGCAGTCTCCCGGTGTCCCGGTGTGGTGTCCCGGTGCAGCCCCCTCCGCTGCTCTAATGCCTTGGCCGGTGCAGCAACCCGGTCCCCCGGTGCAGCCCCCCATCCCGGGGCAACCCCCGTTGTAGCCCCCCGGTCCTCCGGTGCAGCTTCCCCCGCTCGGAGCAGCCCCCCGGTCTCCCGTTGCAACCTCCCCGTCCGTTGCAGCCCCCCCAGTCCTCCGTTGCAAACCCCCCGGTTCTCCCGGGAGCACTCCCCCGCCCGGAGCAGCCTCCCGGTCCCCCGTTACAGCCCCCCCGCTCCCCCGGTGCAGCCTCCCCCACCCACGCAGCGCCCTCCGGTCCTGCGGAGCAACCCCCCCGGACCCCCGTTACGGCCCCTCTGGTCCCCCCCGGGGCAGCTCCCGGGCCCCCCGGAGCAGCCTCCCCGGTGGTCCGGGGGTAGCCCCCGGTGGAGCCCCCCCCACCCCCCTTCCCCCGGTGCCCCCGCTCCCGCCGCTCTCTCCCCGCAGGACCGCGTCCTGGGGGGGGTGCGCTGGGGCCGCCTCCTGGAGCCCCTGGGCTTCATCAAGGTGCTGGAATGGGTGAGTCCCCCCCCCGGGGGGTGTGTGTGTGCACCAGGACCCCCCCCCCCCCCCCCCCGCCTTTCCCCAGCACCCATGGGTGCTGGTCCCCCGGGAATCCTCCCCAGCACTTTCCCCCCACCCACAGATTTGGGGTGCCCCATTGCTTTCCTAAAGCCCCCCCCCCCCCCCCCGGACGAGGGGACCCTGGAGTCCCCCCTGCCCCTCCGGAGCCTCCCCCACCCCGGCAGCCCGGGTGTGGGGACCTAATCCCGGGGGGGGTCCGAGGGAGGAGGGGGGGTGTGGGGCTGCCCGGACACTTGGGTCCGGGCCACATGGCCCCCCCGGTGACCTTGAGCAGGTGGCTTTGCCCAGCCATGCCGGAGGGGACGGTGACATCGGGGTGCTGGGTCCCCGTCATTCCCACGGGCTCGGGGAGGGGAAGGGGGGGGGTACCGTGTGGGTGGGTGGGGAGGGGGGCTGGGGGGGAGCGGGCTCCAGGAGGGGGGACCCCGGGGACGGGGGGAGCCAAGCACCCGTGGCCCCAGCCGTGTCCCGGCCGTGCTATGAATGGCTCCGGGATTGTATTTCAGGGCGGCATTTCTGTGGCATGGCCCCGCCGCGGCCCGGGGGGGGGTCGCGGTACTGGGGAAACTGAGGCACAGGGAAGGTGGGGGGGGGGGGATCAGCCTCAGGGCGTGAGGCCGGAGCCATTTGGGCATCTCCCGCCCAGAGGAGCCGGATCGAGTGGGCTTTTCCCTGAATCCCGTGGCTCTTCGCTTTGGATATTCCCATCCGGGGGGGGCGCTGGGCACCCCCTGCCCCGTGCGGGATGGGGCCCTGCCTGCACAGACACCCCGAAAACAGGAGGAAAATCCCCCGGGGGGTGACCACCAACGCACCCGCTTCGACCTTCCGTGGGGCACGCGGGGCCTGCCCATCCCCACGGCGTCAGGCCTGGCCGTTCGCTTTCTCCCCTTTTCCCCCCCCCGCGTCCCCCCCCAGCCCGGGAAAGCGCAAGCTCAGCCGGGATGAGTTACCGGAAAACTCTTTGGGAAGGGCGTTTTCCCAGCACCCTTCTCCGGAGGGACGGTGACCCACGGGGGTCCCACCGGTGATGGGGGGGGGGGGATGTTCCTGGCTTGCTGGAAACCCGCCGGGGCGCTCAGCACCCTCCCAAAAAGTTAAGGAAGGGGGGGATGTGGCCCCGTTTCGCTCCCCCCCACCCCCCAGTTGCGGATCCCGGTGCCGGCCCCGGTGCTGGCACGGGCGGCCGACAGCTGCGGGGTGGCAGCTCGCCCTGTGCCGCGGTGACTCAGCGCTGGGGGGGAATGGTGGTGCAAACCCCCCCACGTGGGTGCATCCCACCCCAGGGTGTGGGGAGGAAGGAGGAGATCCCCCCCACCCAGGGTTTAAATTAACCCCCCCCCCCCCCACGACGCGCTGCTCCTCTCCCGCAGCTCTTCGCCATCTTCGCCTTCGGCGCCTGCGGCTCCTTCGGCGGCGAGACGGGGGCCACGGTGAAATGCGGCGGCGACACCAAAGAGATGAGCGCCATTTCCGTCCAGTTCGGGTACCCCTTCAGGTGAGGGGGCTCCGAGCCTGGACGCACCCCCCCCACACACCCCCCCCACCCCTGGGAACCTACCCAGCCCCACGGCGAGCAGGTGGGGTGCTGGCTTGGGGTGAAACCCCGTCCCCGGTGCCGGCACCCGCAGCCACGTCCCCGTGTCCGCCTGGGGACTCTCTGCACCCCCGGGGTATCCCCCGGCTCCGGTTCCGGATGCCATCGGGGGGCGGGGGGGGATCCTCGTTAATCAGGGAAGACCAGGGGGATCCTCGTTAATCAGGGAAGGCGAGGATGGAGCCAGGCCAGCCATGAGCCACGGTTTTAACCCCCTCCCTGGGCCACCATCCCCATGTCAGGGCACCGGACCGCGGCAAAGCGTCCATATTCCGACCCGGCAGCGGTTCCGTGCCCCCCATCCCATGGAGGGGGCACCACCCCAGCGTGGTTAATTCAGGCTGGCAGAGCCTCTCCCCGCGGTCCCCCTCTGTTCCCGGGCCACCCGCCAGCCCCCTTCCCGCTCTCCCAGGTTATACCAGATCCCCTTCGAGATGCCGGATTGCGCTGGGGAGTCGGAGACCCGCACCCTGCACCTCGTCGGCGATTTCTCCGCTCCCGCCGAATTTTTCGTGACCCTGGGGGTCTTCTCCTTCCTCTACACCATGGCAGCTCTGGTGCTTTACCTCCGCTTTCATTCCCTCTACGGCGAAAATAAGAAGCTCCCCATCGCGGTAAGGGGGCTGCATCCCTTTTTGGGAGGGCGGGGGGGGACACCACGACGACACGGGATTGATCCTGCCTCGCTGCGTGCCGGCGCTGAGCCCGGTGTCGCCATCCTGGCAGGATTTCTGCGTCACCGTCTGCTTCACCTTCTTCTGGCTGGTGGCGGCGGCGGCGTGGGGCAAGGGGCTGACGGACGTGAAGGCGGCCACGCGGCCCGCCAGCCTCATCGCCGCCATGGGGGTCTGCCAGGAGGAGGAGGTGGTCTGCGCCGCCGGCACCACGCCGGCCATGGGGCTGGCCAACATCTCCGTGGTGAGAGCCCGGCGCGCGCCCCGACACACACGCCTGGCGCGGGCGCACACGCGTGCACCGATGCCCCCCTACAGCCACGCACGCGGGGGCGCATACGTGTATTTATTTGCCTGGGGTGGGTGGGCGGGTGGGTGGGGGGAGATTTATGGTGCTTCAAGCGGAGCTCAGCGGCTCCCGGCCCTTGCGGGGGGGGCACACGCGTGTGCACCCAACGCGCACGCCATGTGGATGCCCCCACGTGCTTGCCGAACCCGGGCCCGTGAACGCCCAGCCCTGCGCAAGCGCGTCCACGGGAGAACGCGCCCCCGCCCGTGAACGCACCGCGCACGCAGGCGTGCCCACGCGTGTACGCTCGCACCCGCCTGCCCTCGCGGGCGCACGCACCTGCCGGGTTCCCCAGCTCGGCCGGGAGAGGGGCGGCGGACACGTGTGCCCACACGCGCCGCTGGCTCCACGCTGGGCCCACGGGACGTGGGGACCCATCCTGCACCCCCACGAGACACCCCCCGCCACCACCCCCCACCCCACCCATAGGGGACCCCCACGCCGGGATGGGCGGTGGTGATGCAGCCCCTGACATGGGCGTGGGGGTTACACGGGGCGCAGGGGGTGCAGGAGGTGCGTGGGGTGCACAGGGTGCACATGGAATGCATGGGGTGCAGGGGGGGCACAGACTGCACGGGGTGCACGGGGCGCACGAGGTGTAAGGGGTGCATGGGGTGCACGAATGAAGTGCATGGGGTGCACGGGTCGCATGGGGTGCCCAGATGACAGGGGGCGCATGGGGTGCACAGGATACACGGGGCATGTGGGGTACATGGGGTGCCCGGGGCAGAGGGGATACAAGGGGTGCATGGGGTTCACGGGGCACATGGGGCGCGTGGGACACATAGGGTGCATGGGTGTGGGGGTTGCATGGGGCGCACGTGTTGCAGGGGGCGCACAGGATACGTGAGGCGCGTGGGGTGCACGGGGCACACGGGATACATGAGGTGCATGGGGTGCACGGCTTGCATGGGGCACACGGGATATACGAGGTGCATGAGGCGCATGGGGTGCACAGGGCTCATTGGGATACACGGGTCACATGGGATGCAGGGCGTGCACGGGCTTCATGGGGTGCTTGAGGTCCGTGGGGTGCATGGGTTGCACAGGGCACACGGGATACATGGGGCCCACGGGTGCGTGGGGTTGCATGGGGTGCAGTAGGCGCATGGCGTGCACGGAGTGCATGGGATGCACAGCTGCATGGGGTGCGTGGGGCGTGTAAGGGTGCACAGGGCTCGTGGGATACATGGGTCGCACGGGATACGTGGGGTGCGTGGGCTGCACAGGTTGCATGGGGTGCATGGATTGCGCGGGGCACACGGCATACCTGGGGCCCATGGGTGCGTGGGGCACACAGGGTGCATGGGGTGCGTAAGGCGCGTTGGGTGAATGGGGTGCATGGGGCGCAGAAGGTGCATGGTGTGCACGGGGTGCATGGGATACGTGGGATGCAGAGTTGCACGGGGTGCACGGGGCGTATGGGGTGCGTGGGGTGCATAAGGAGCATTGGGTACACAGGGCTCGTGGGATACATGGGTTGCACGGGATACATGGAGTGCACAGGGTTCATGGGGTGCCTGAGGTGCATGGGATATATGGGGCGTATGGGGTGCACAGGGCTCATGGGGCACATGGGATGCATGGGGTGCTGGGGTGCGTGGGGTGCAGGGGGTGCACAGGTTGCATGGGATGCACAAATTGCATGAGATACCTGAGGTGCATGGGGTGCCTGAGGTGCAAGGGGTGCGTGGGTGGCACGGGATATGTGGGGTGCAGGGGTTGCAGGGAGCGCCTGGGGTTCATGGGGTGCTTGAGATTCATGGGGTGCCTGAGGTGCACGGAGTGCATGGATCGCATGGGGCACACGGGATACATGGGGTGCACAGGGCTCATGGGATACCTGGGGCCCATGCGTGCGTGGGGCACACAGGGTGCATGGGGTGCGTAAGGCGCGTTGGGTGAATGGGGTGCACGGGGTGCAGAAGGTGCATGGGGCGCATGGGGCACGTGCATGGGGTGCAGAAGGTGCATGGGGTGCACAGAGTGCACAGGGTGCATGGGATACATGGGATGCACATGGGATACTTGAGGTGCGTGGGGTGCACGGGTTGCGTGGGATGCACAAATTGCACGCGATACCTGAGGCGCGTGGGCGCACAGGGTGCGTGGGGTGCAAGGGGTGCGTGGGTGGCACGGGATACGTGGGGTGCAGGGGTTGCAGGGAGCGCCTGGGGTTCATGGGGTGCTTGAGATTCATGGGGTGCCTGAGGTGCACGGAGTGCATGGATCGCATGGGGCACACGGGATATATGGGGTGCACAGGGTTCATGGGATAAATGGGTCGCATGGGATGCCTGGGGTGCGAGGGTGCGTGGGGTGCAGGGGATGCACAGGTTGCATGAGATACTTGAGGTGCGTGGGCTGCACAGGTTGCATGGGGTGCATGGATTGCACGGGGCACACGGGATACCTGGGGCCCATGGGTGCGTGGGGCACACAGGGTGCATGGGGTGCGTAAGGCGCGTTGGGTGAATGGGGTGCATGGGGCGCAGAAGGTGCATGGGGTGCATGGGATACATGGGATGCACATGGGATACTTGAGGTGCGTGGGGCGCACGGGTTGCGTGGGATGCCCAAATTGCACGCGATACCTGAGGCACGCGGGCACCCAGGGTGCGTGGGGTGCAAGGGGTGCGTGGGGGGCAGCGGGATACGCGGGGCGCGGGGGTTGCAGGGAGCGCCCTGGGGTTCACGGGGCGCCGGAGGTGCGCGGATCGCGTGGGGCACGCGGGGATACGGGGGGTGCCCCGGGGGGTGTCTGGGGCGCACCGGGGGCGCGTGGGACACGGGGAGCACCCGGGGTGCGGTGGGGGGCGCACGGTACCCCCCGCGCCGGGAACGGGGGGCGGAGACGGGGGGGGGGGGTATCCCGCCCAACTTTTTCCTCTCCCCCCTCTTCCTCCCCTTCCCCCCCCCACCCCCCCCGGCCCCCCCCCCGCTCCCTTCCCCAGCTCTTCGGCTTCATCAACTTTCTGCTGTGGGCCGGGAACTGCTGGTTCGTGCTGAAGGAGACGCCGTGGCAGGCGCAGGCTGCGCCCCGCGACAGCGCCGCCGAGCAGGGGGCCATCGACAAGCAGTAGCCACCCCGGGGGGGGGGGGGGGGGTCCCGTCCCCCCCCACCCCCCACCCCCACCCCACCCCCGTCCCCCCCGCCCCGTCCCCCGGCACCTCGCGCCGGCCGCCAGCCCGGGGACGGGGGTTGGAGCCGCGGGGGGGGGGGGGTATGGATGCTATGGGGGGGGGGGCGCTGGAGGTGTAACCCCCGGGTGGACACGTCTGTGGGGGGGGCGGGGGGAGAGCGTATAAAAGTCCTGGGTACCGGCTCTATATAGGGGTGCTGCGGCCCCTGGTGTCTGGCTCTGTATCGGGGGCATATACAACTCCTGGGTGCCCCGCTCTGCGTAAGGAGCTTTATATAGGGGGTATATACCACGCCTGGGTGTCCTGCTCCACGTAAGGAGCTTTATATAGGGGATACATACCACGCCTGGGTGTCCTGCTCCTTATAAGGAGCTTTATATAGGGGGTATATACCACGCCTGGGTGTCCTGCTCCACATAAGGAGCTTTATATAGGGGGCATATACGACACCTGGGGGTCCTGACAACTCCTGGGTGCCCTGCTCAGTGTATAAGAGCTTTATATAGAGGGTACATACCACACCTGGGTGTCCTGCTCTGTATAAGGAGCTTTATATAGGGGGTACATACCACGCCTGGGTGTCCCGCTCCTTATAAGGAGCTTTATATAGGGGGCATATACGACACCTGGGGGTCCTGACAACTCCTGGGTGCCCTACTCAGTGTAAAGAGCTTTATATAGGGGGTATATACAACTCCTGGGTGTCCCACTCCGTATAAGGAGCTTTATATAGGGGTATATACAACTCCTGGGTGTCCTGCTCCGTATAAAGAGCTTTATATAGGGGTATACACAATGCCTGCGTGTCCTGCTACATGTAAAGAGCTTTATATAGGGGGCATATACAACTTCTGGGGGTCCTGCTCCATGTAAAGAGCTTTATATAGGGGGCATATGCAACGCCTGGGTACCCTGGTCCGTATAAGGAGCTTTATATAGGGGTATATACAACTCCTGGGTGTCCTGCTCCATATAAGGAGCTTTATATAGGGGTATATACAACTTCTGGGTGCCCTGCTCTGTATAAGGGTACAGCTCTATACCGGGGCTGTATATGACCCTGGGTGCCCAGCTGTATACAGGGATACCTGCCAATGCGGAGGGGCTCTATATAATGCCCGGGCACCCTGCTCTCTATAGGGGTAACCCCCAGGCACCCTGCCCCATATAGGGCACAGATAACCCCCCCGCTGATCAGCTCTATAGAGGGGTATATAGCACCCGGGTGTCCGGTTCTGGGTCCACAGTTGGGTCCGGGAAGTGCATATGACCCCCAGGGCCCCAGGCCCATATAGGGCTATATGTAATGCCTGGGAGTCCAGTGCTGTATAGGGGTAACCCTGGGGCCCCAGCCCCATAGAGGGGGTATATATAGCCCCCGGGACCCCAGCCCTGTATAGGGGTATATGGACCCCCCCTGGTACCCAGCCCCATGTATGGGGCTGTATACGCCCTGTATATGGACCCAGTCTCATATAGGGGTGTCCGGAGCCCTGGGTCCCCAGCCCCATATAGGGAGTATAGGGACCCCCTTGGCCCCATATAGAGGTATATGGACCCTCTGGCCCCATAGAGGGGTATATGGACCCCCCAAACCAACCCCCAGCCCCGTATAGGGGGTATATGGACCCCCTTGACCCCATACAGGGGTATATGGACACCTCAACCAATCCCCAGTCCCGTATAGGGAATATATGGACCCCCTGGCCCCATATAGCAGTATATGGACCCCCATCCCCATATAGGGGGTATATGGACCCCCTGGCCCCATATAGCAGTATATGGACCCTCATCCCCATATAGGGGGTATATGGACCCCCTTGGCCCCATATAGAGGTATATGGACCCTCGGGTCCCCAGCCCCATAGAGGGGTATATGGACCTCCGGGACCCCAGCCCTGTATAGGGGTATATGGACCCCTAGCCCTGTATACAGGTATATGGACCCCCCCAGCCTCGTATAGGGGATATATGGACCCCCCCGCCCCATAGAAGGACCCAGCCCCTATATGGATCCCCGGGTCCCCCAGCCCCGTGTAGGGGTACATGGACCCTCCCGGCCCCATATAAGGGGTATATGGACCCCCCCAGCCCCGTATAAGGGTAGAAGGGACCCCCTGGCACCCCAACCCCTATAGGGCTATATGGCCCCCCGGGCCCCCTATAGCGGTATATGAACCCCCGGCCCCGCACATCCCCGGGAGAATGGGGGGGACGGGTGTCCTGGGGGGGAGGTCGGGTGTCCCGGTGCGGTGCCGTGCGGGACATCTCCCGGGGGGGGGGGGTGGTGTCCCGGTGCAGGGCATCCCGGGGCCGGGGGGGCGGTGTTCAGATGTCCGGGGGGGGGGTTGTGCGGGGCATCCCCTGGGGCGGGAGGGGGGGGGGGGTCGGGTGCCCCGGTGAGGGGCGGTGCGGGGCATCCCCGGCGGGGGGGGGTGTGTGTGTGTGTCTCGGTGCGGGGCATCCCCGGGGGGGGGGGGGGGGGTCGGATGTCCGGGTGCGGGGCATCCCCGGGGCAGAGGGTGGCGGGGGGTGTCTCGGTGCGGGGCATCCCCGGGGGGGGGGGCGGGGGGGGTTGTCCCGGGGGCGGTGGTGGTGGTGGGGGGGGGATGTGTGCGGGGCATCCCCCGGGGCGGGGCGGGGCGGGACGGGCGGCGGGACTACACCGCCCGTGGTGCCGCGGGGCGGGCGGGGGCGCGCGGCGCATGCGCGGGGGCGCGGGGGCGCGCGGGGCGGGGGCGGCGGCGGCGGCGGCGGCGGGGGGGGCGCGCTCCCGCGGCGGCGGCGGCGGCGGCGATGGCGGCGCGTGGGCGCGCGGCGGCGATGGCGGCGGCGGCGGCGGCGGAGCGGCGGCTGCCCAGCCTGGACGAGTTCGCCGGGCAGAGCTGGAGCGCCTGGGTGGAACGGGCCGGGCCCCCGGCCGAGACGGGTGAGGGGCGGCGGCGGCGGCGGCGGAGCGGCGGGGGCGGGCGGGGGGGCTGCCGCCAACGGGGCCGCGCCCGGTCCTAGCGCCGCCGAGCGGTAGGCGGGCAGCGGGGAGAGGGCGACCGGCAGCGGGAGGTGGGCATCCTGCAGCGAGAAGTGGGCGCATGGGCGGCGGGAGGCGGGCAACCGGCAACGGGAGGTGGGCAGCGGGCATCCCGCACCGGGAAGCGGGCAACCGGCACTGGGAACTGGGCACAGAGCAGTGGGAACCGGGCAACCGGCACCGGGAGCTGGGCATCCGGATTGGGCAGCGGGAACTGGGCAGCGGGCATCATGCACCGGGAACTGGGCAACCGGCACCGGGAACTGGGCATCCAGCAGCGGGGAGAGGGCAAGCGGCAGCGGGAGATGGGCATCCCGCACCGGGACCTGGGCACTGGGCAGCGGGGAGCGGGCAACTGGCAGCGGGAGCTGGGCAGCGGGCATCCCGCACCGGGAAGCGGGCAAGTGGTACAGGGAACCGGGCAACCAGCACTGGGAGCTGGGCATCTGGCAGCGGGCATCGGCAACTGGGCAGCGGGCATCCTGCACCGGGAACCGGGCAACTGGCACCGGGAGCTGGGCAGCGGGCACCCAGCACCGGGAACTGGGCACTGGGCAGCGGGAACTGGGCAACCGGCACAAGGAACTGGGCATCTGGAAGCAGGAGATAGGCACTGGGCAGTGAGGAGTGGGCAACTGGCAGCGGGAGATGGGCATCCTGCACCGGGAACTTGGCATCCAGCAGCGGGCACTGGGAGCTGGGCAGCGGGCACCCAGCATCGGGAACTGGGCAACCGGCACCGGGAACTGGGCATCTGTCAGCGGGAGCTGGGCACTGGGCAGTGGGAACCGGGCACTGAGCAGCAGGGAGTGGGCAACCGGCAGTGGGAGGTGGGCAGCAGGCATCCTGCACCGGGAACTGGGCAACCGGCACCGGGAACTGGGCACTGGGCAGTGGGAACCGGGCAACCGGCACCGAGAACTGGGCATCCAGCAGCGATCACCCTGCACTGGGAACCAAGCAACCGGCACCAGGAACCGGGCATCCGGCAGCAGGCACCGGGAGCTGGGCAGCGGGCTTCCTGCACTGGGAACCGGGCAACCAGCATTGGGAGCTGGGCAGGGGGCACCCAGCACCGGGAACTGGGCAACCAGCATTGGGAGCTGGGCAGCGGGCACCCGGCACCGGGAACTGGGCATCTGGCAGCGGGAATTGGGCAGTGGGCAGCGGGAACCGGGCAACCGGCACTGGGAGCTGGGCATCTGGAAGCAGGAGCTTCCTGGGCGCTGGGCAGCGGGAACTGGGCAACTGGCACTGGGAACTGGGCATCCGGCAGTGGGTACCGGGAAGTGGGCAGCGGGCATCCTGCACCGGGAACCAGGCAACCGGCACTGGGAACTGGGCACTGGGCAGCAGGAACTGGGCAACTGGCACTGGGAACTGGGCATCTGGCAGCAGGAGCTGGACACTGGGCAGCAGGAAGCGGGCAACCGGCACTGGGAGCTGGGCATCCGGATTGGGCAGTGGGAACTGGGCAGTGGGCATCCTGCACCGGGAACCGGGCAACCGGCACTGGGAACTGGGCATCTGGCAGTGGGCATGCTGCACCGGGAGCTGGGCATCCATCTCCGGGAACTGGGCATCTGGCAGCGGGCAGCCAACAGTGGGAACTGGGAACCGGGCAACCGGCACTGGGAAATGGCCAGCGGGCACCCTGCACCAGGAACCGGGTATCCTGCACCAGGAACTGGGCATCCGGCAGCGGGCACCCGGCACTGGGAACTGGGCATCCAGCAGTGGGCATTGGGCAACCAGCACCGGGAACCAGGCATCTTGCATTGGGCATCTGGCACCAGGAACCCTGCACTGGGAACTGGGCGACTGGCATCAGGAACTGGGCACTGGGCAGCGGGCACCCAGCACTGGGAACTGGGCAGCCTGCACTGGGCACCCGGCACCGGGAACTGGGCATCCCACATCGGGAACCGGGCACCCTGCACCGGGATCCCTGCCCCGGGCACCTGGCACTGGGAACCCCACACCGGCAACCGGGCTCCCGGAACCGGGCAGCGGGTGCTCCACACCGGGCAGCCAGAGCTGGCACCGGGCACCCCAGTCTGGTCACTGCACCCGTTACTGGGAGCCAGTTACCGGGTGCCCCGAGCTGGGTGCCAAATAGCCCCAGGTGCGGTGGGCACTGGGTAGCCCAGATGGGGAACCGGTTGCCACCGTTACCCCGGACTGGGCAGAGGGCGCCCGGTGCACGGAGGGCACTGGGTACCCCAGAGCAGGCACTGGGTGGTGGGTACCGGGTGCCCCACGCGGGGAACTGGGCATCGCGTGCTGGGTACCGGGGTACCCTGCACTGGGAACGGGGTACTGGGAACTGGGCACTGCCCCAGTGGGCTCCGCACGCCGGGACCGGCCACCCCAGGGCGGGCAATGCCCCACCGGTGCCCCGTGTCACGGCTGGACGGGACCGGGCACGACGCGGGTGACCGGCGCGGCTGGATGGGACACGGGCACTGCTGGCGCGGCTGAGCACAGCTGGGCACCCAGTATGGCACAGCTGGCGGGACTGGGCACCCAGTACAGCACGGCCGGATGGGACTGGGTGCCCAGTATGGCACGGCCAGATGGGACTGGGCACCCACTATGGCACAGCTGGTGGGACTGGGCGTCCAGTACAGCATGGCTGAATAGGACTGGGTGCCCAGTATGGCACGGCTGGATGGGACTGGGTGCCCAGTATGGCGTGGCCAAACAGGACTGGGCATCCAGTACAGCACAGCTGGATGGGACTGGGTGCCCAGTACAGCATCCGGATGGGACTGGGCACCCAGTATGGCACAGCCGGATGAGACTGGGCACCCAGTACAGCACAGCTGGATGGGACTGGTCACCCAGTACAGCATCCGGATGGGACTGGGCACCCAGTATGGCACAGCTGGCAGGACTGGGCGCCCAGTACAGCACGTCCGGATGGGACTGGGTGCCCAGGATGGCACAGCTGGTGGGACTGGGCGTCCAGTACAGCATGGCTGGATAGGACTGGGTGCCCAGTATGGCACGGCTGGATGGGACTGGGTGCCCAGTATGGCTTCGCCAAACAGGACTGGGCACCCAGAATGGCACTGCTGGATGACACTGGGCACCCAGTATGGCACAGCCAGATGAGACGGGGCACCCAGTACAGCACAGCTGGATGGTACTGGGTGCCCAGTACAGCATCCGGATGGGACTGGGCACCCAGTATGGCACAGCTGGATGGGACTGGGTGCCCAGTATGGCATGACCAGGCAGGGCTGCGTATCCAGTATGGCACAGCCAGGCGGGACTGGGCACCCAGTACAGCACGGTTAGGCAGGACTGGGTGCCCAGTACGACATGGCCAGATGGGACTGGGTGCCCAGTATGGCACGGCTGGATGGGACTGGGCGCCCAGTATGGCATGGCCAAACAGGACTGGGCGCCCAGTATGGCACTGCTGGACAGGACTGGGTGCCCAGTATGGCACTACTGGATGACACTGGGCACCCAGTATGGCACAGCTGGCCAGGACACTGTCACCGCTGGTCCGGTGGACACCAGTGCAGCCAGCCGGGGATGGGGCACCCTCCTGGCACGGCCAGCGAGGACACGGGCTGCGGGGCCGGGGACAGATGGGGACCGGGGTGTCCCCGGGGTGTCCCTTGGGTGACGGGGACATCCCGGTGACATCCCCAGCTGTCCCCAGGAGCACCGGTGCCCGCTGGCGGTGGCTGTCGGCAGTGTCCGGCGCGGGGTGGCAGGACGGGGACCTCGGGGACGATGGCACGTTGCGGGGACAATCCTGACGGGGTTTTGTGTCCGGCAGGACCGGGGTCGGAGCTGGAGGAGAGCGGGAAGGGCGGCGGCAAGAAGCTGGACGCCATGACCCTGATTAAAGAAGGTGAGTTCCCTGCTTTGGGGAGAAATCCCGGTGTTTGGGGGCCGCGCTTTGCCCTCACACCCCTGGGGCTGCGGTGCTTCTTTCCCCGGCACCGGGAGCATGTGCCGGTGTCACGCCGGGAGCTGTGCCGTGCCGGGAGCCATGCTATGCTGGGAGCTGTGCCGGTGCCGCACCGGGAGCTGTGCTATGCCGAGAGCTGTGCCGGTGTCGTGCCGGGAGCTGTGCTGTGACGGGAGCTGTGCCGGTGCCGCGCCGGGAGCTGTGCCGGTGTCGTGCCGGGAGCTGTGCCGGTGCTGTACCGGGAGCCGTGCCATGCCAGGAGCTGTGCCGTGCCGGGAGCTGTACCAGTGCCGCACCGGGAGCTGTGCTGCACCAGGAGCCGTGCTATACCGGGAGCTATGCCGGTGCCATACTGGGAGCTGTGCTATGCCGGGAGCTGTGCCGTGCCGGGAGCCATGCTATGCTGGGAGCTGTACTGGTGCCGTACCGGGAGCCGTGCCATGCCAGGAGCCGTGCCATGCCAGGAGCCGTGCTATGCCGGGAGCTGTACCAGTGCCGCACCGGGAGTTGTGCTGCACCAGGAGCCGTGCTATGCCGGGAGCTGTGCCGTGCCGGGAGCCATGCTATGCCAGGAGCTGTACCGGTGCCGTACCGGGAGCTGTGCTATGCCAGGAGCTGTGCCAGTGCCACACCAAGAGCCATGCGGTGCTGCACTGGGAGCCGTGCAGTGTGGGAGCCATGCCGGTGCCACACTGGGAGCCATGCGGTGCCAGGAGCCATGCCGGTGCTTTGCCGGGAGCTGTGCGGTGCCAGGAGCCGTGCCGATGCCTTGCTGGGAGCAGTGCCGGGAGCTGTTTGACACCAGCAGCCATGCCGGTGCCACACGGGGAGCCATGCGGTGCCGGGAGCCGTGTGGTGCTTGGAGCTGTGCCATTGCCACACTGGGAGCCGTGTGGTGCCGGGAGCTGTGCGGTGCCGGGAGCCATGCCGGTGTGGTGCCGGGAGCCATGCAGTGCCAGTAGCCGTGTGGTCCCGGGAGCCGTGCGGTGCCGGGAGCTGTGCCAGTGCCTCGCCGGGAGCTGTGCGGTGCCGGGAGCTGTGCGGCACTGGGAGCCGCGACGGTGCCTCACCGGGAGCTGTGAGGTGCTGGGAGCCGTGCCGGTGCCTCACCGGGACCCATGCGGTGCCAGGAGCCATGCCGGTGCCTTGCCAGGAGCCGTGTGGTGCCGGGAGCCATGTGGTGCCGGGAGCCGTGCCGGTGCCTTGCCGGGAGCCGTGCGGTGCCGGGAGCCGTGCCGGTGTCACACTGGGAACCGTGTGGTGCTGGGAGCCGTGCTGGTGCCTCACCGGGAGCCATGTGGTGCCAGGAGCCGTGCCGGTGCCTCGCCGGGAGCCGTGCGGTGCCGCTCACCGGTCTCTCTCCCCGCAGACATGAACATCTTCGGCCACTGCCCGGCGCACGACGAGTTTTACCTGGTGGTCTGCAACCACTGCAGCCAGGTGGTGAAGCCCCAGGCCTTCCAGAAGCACTGCGGTGAGCCGGGGAGGGGGGCTCCGGCTTCGCTTTCCCCCCCCCCGCCCCCCCTGCCGCCATGGCATCCCCTCCGGCAACCGGTACCGGGGCCTGGGGGGGCTGAGGGTGGCGGGACTTAACGCCAGGCTTTTCCCCCGTTCCGGCATCCCATTTCATCCCGGCAGAACGTCGCCACGGCCCCCTCAGCAAACTCTACGCCCGCGCCGCCGCCACCCCTCCCAAGTGCCACGTCGCCGTCAACGGGCAAGCGGTGGCCGGCGGGCCCCCCCCCCGCCCCCCCCGGCACGGCCAAAGGGTTGCGGGAGAAACCCCCCGGCGCTCGCGCCCGCGTCCAGCCCCTGCCCGAGCGGCCGGACAAGGACAACCTTTGGTGAGCACCGGGATATGGGCATCCCTGTCCTTATCCCACCGCGATGTTGGGGGGGGGGGGACCACGCTGACACCCCCCCCCCCCCCCCCTCAACCCCCCCCCCCAAAAAAATCTTCTCTCCCCAGTTTGTTCGTGCCCGTGGTCAACCTGGAGAAGATTCCCAGCATCCCCAAAGCGGACGGGCACGGGATCAAGGTGCCCCCCAAAGCCGTCCCCCCCACCTCCAAGGAACCCTTGGGGAAACCCGCCGCCCCCGCCGTGCCCAAAGAGCCCCCGGTGTCGGCGGCGGGGGGGGGGGATTCGGCCGCGCCCGCCGACGGCCCCGGGTGCAAGCCGGAGAGCGCCCCCGCCCCGGGGGAGAAGGACGCGGGTGCCACCAAGCCGCCCCCCAGGTCCCACAAGAAGCTGGCGCGTGAGTGTTTTCCCCCCCCCCCCCACCGCCCCCCCGCCGCCACTTTGCTTGCCGGGGTTGGGGGGGGGGGATTTTGGCGGTGGGGGTGGGTACCGAGGGGGCATCTCCCACCCCTGTGGAAGAGCTGGGTGCTGACGGGGGGCTCCGTTCACCCGGTGGGTTTAGGGAGCGTGACCCCCCCCATTGCATCTGTGCCCCCCCCTAGATATGGCAGGGTTGAGCCCCCCCATCGCGTCTGTGGCCCCCCCCTAGATATGGCAGGGTTGAACCCCCCCATCGTGTGTGTGTCCCCCCTCCCCCCAAGATGTGGCAGGGTTGAACCCCCCCGTCACGTTTTCATCCCCCCACCAGATACTTTGAACCCCCCCATCGCGTCCGTGTCCCCCCCCTAGATATGGCAGGGTTGAGCCCCCCCATCACCTTTTCATCCCCCCCCCCCCCCCCCCCCCATCACCTTTTCATCCCCCCCCCCCCCCCCCCCCCCCCCCAGATATGTTGAAACCCCCCCGCCATTGCATCTGTGTCTCCCCCCAGATATGGCAGGGTTGGACCCCCCCATCATGTGTGTGTCCCCCCCCCCAGATGTGGCGGGGTTGAACCCCCCCATCATGTGTGTGTCACCCCCCTGGATATGGCAGGGTTGAACCCCCCCATTGCATGTTGTGTCCCCCCCCCCCCAGATGTGGCAGTCGGGCGGGCGCTCGCGGGTGACACTGGGCGATGCCATTAGCAGGAGGGTGAAATGGGGGGGGGAGGGGGGGGCAGAAGGCAGTGACCCCCCCGCCCCCCGCCCCCGTAGAGGATGGCTGGCTCTTGGGGCTGTTGTGTGTGTCCCCCCCTGAGAGTGGGGGTGCTGCGGCATCTCGCTCCGAGGAAGGGGGGGGTGGGGGGGGGTGTCTCCACCTCCAGCCCTGGCCGGGGTGGGCTGGGGTGACCCCCCCAGAGCTCCCCCCACCCTCACCCCCCCCCACCTCACCCCCCCCACCCACACCAAGAGAAACCTCAAGGCGGGCAGGACGCGGTGTGGGGGGGGGGGGGGGGGGTGTTGGGAGGGGGGGGGCAAAACCCTCGCTCCCCTTTTCTCCAACCCATCAGGGACCCCCCCAGGACCTCCCCCCCCGCGATCCACCCGGCCATCCCTCTGCCTTTCTCCCCCCCCCCCCCCCCCCCCCCCGCAGGCAAGGAGTGCGACCTGAACCGGCAGTGCGGGGTGCTCAACCCCGACACCAACAAGATCTGCACCCGCTTGCTCACCTGCAAGGTAGCGGGGTGACGGTGTCGGGGGGGGGGGGGGATGACACCTATAACCCCCCCCCCACTCCCCATCACGTTTTTTCTTGACACCCCCCCCCCCCCCACCTCCTTTTCCGCCGTCGCCCAGATCCACTCGGTTCACCAGCGCCGCGAGGTGCAGGGTCGGGCCAAGGACTTCGACGTGCTGGTGGCCGAGCTAAAGGCCAGCACCCGCAAGGGCGACCCCCCCGCCAAGGAGAGGAGCCCCCCCGCCAAGGACCCGCTGCCTGCCCCCCCCCCCACCCAGCAGGACCCCTCTTCGCTGCCGTTGCCCCCCGCCACCACCACCACCACCACCGCCGCCCCCACCGCCGCCACCGTCGCCGCCGCCCCCCCCGGCACTTCGCCCTACAGAGCCAAGCCCCCCCCCCACTCCCACTGTCTGCTCCCCAGGTGAGGATCCGGGTGTTGGGGGGGCGGGGGGGGGTGTGTGTGTGTGTGACACCCCCGTATTGTGCACCCCAAAAATATCATTCCCCCCCCCCCCAACTCTGGTACAGGGCCCGGCTTTCCTCCGAGAGCGACGCCGAGGATACCCCGTCTGCCTCCGGGGAGGGGGGGGCCACGGGGGTGTTCCCCTTCCCCCTGCCCAAAGCCGGGGGGGGCAGCCGGGTGTCGAGCGAAGAGAGTGAGGAGGAGGGGGGCGAGGAGCCCCCCCGCCCCCCCACCCGCCCACCACGGCCCCAGGCGGTGAGTGAAGGGACCCCCGGGGGGGGGGGTGTGGGTGGGTTGGGGGGGGACACCCCGACCCCCGGGGGAGGGGTGTGGGTGGGTTGGGGGGGGACACCCCCCCCCCCCCCCTTTTTCTCCCGCCGTCAGCCCGGTTGGCTGCGCCCCACGGTGGGTGGGATGCGCTGGGGGGTGGGGGGGAAGGGATTTGAGGGGGGGCCATTGTCATTATATATGTGTGTGTGTCCCCCACCCCCCCCCGCGCCCCCCCGGTCAGTTCTGCACCTTCGGGAGCCGCCTGGTCAGCCCGGGCTGTTACGTCTTCAACCGGCGGCTGGACCGATTCTGCTCGGCGCTGGGCTCCATGCTGGAGCGGCACCTCAGCTCCCACATGTGGCGGTGAGGGGGTGGGGGGTGGGGGGCGCGGGGGGGGGGTGGGGGGGGTGGGATGTGCTGCTGGGTGCCAAGGGGGCAAAGCCAAGCGGCCCCAAAGGGGGAGGGTTTGCCCTCCCCAGGGTCCCAGCGGGCATCCAGGCGGTGTGGTGTAAAAGGGGAGGGGGGGGGCAAGGATGGGAGTGGGGATTTGGTGGGGGGGGGGGGGGGCATCTCACCCCTCCACATCTGAACGGGGCCGGGGGGGGGACGTAGAGGGGATGCAGGGGTGGGCGCAGGGCTTTGGCGGGGGGGCCCGTCTCATCCCTCCCCACCTGAATTTGGGGGGGACGTAGCGGGGATGCAGGGATGGGAGCAGGGCTTTGGGGGGGGGTCCCGTCTCACCCCTCCCCACCTGAACTGGGAGGCAGGTGGCGGGAGACTGGGATGGGAGTATGGATTTTGGGGTGGGGGGGGGAGGGTTGGGGTCCTGTCTCACTCCCTCCCCACCCGAATTGGGAAGGGAAGGGGGGGGGCAAGGATGGGAGCGGGGATTTGGGGGGGGGGGGGCGAAGGATGGGAGTGGGGATATGGGGGGGGGCCTTCTCACCCCTCCCCACCTGAACCGGGTTGGGGGGGGGATGGATGTAGAGGGGATGCAGGGGTGGGCGCAGGGCTTTGAGGGGGGGACACCCATCTCACCCATCCCCACCTGAATTGGGAAGGGATGGGGGGGGCAAGGATGGGAGTGGGGATATGGGGGGGGGGCATCTCACCCCTCACCACCTGAATGGGGTGGGGGGGGACGTAGAGTGGATGCAGGGGTGAGGGCAGGGTTTTGGGGGGGGGGGGGCCCGTCTCACCCCTCCCCACCTGAACGGGGGGGGACATATTGGGGATACTGGGACGGGAGCGGGGATTTGGGGGGGGTCCCGTCTCACCCCTTCCCCACCTGAACAGAGGGGGGACATATTTGGGATACTGGGATGGGAGCGGGGATTTGGGGGGGGTCCCGTCTCACCCCTCCCACCTGAACAGGGGGGGACATATTGGGGATACTGGGACGGGAGCGGGGATTTGGGGGGGGTCCCGTCTCACCCCTCCCCACCTGAACTGGGAGGGAGGTGGCGGGAGACTGGGATGGGAGTATGGATTTTGGGGTGGGGGGGGGAGGGTTGGGGTCCTGTCTCACTCCCTCCCCACCCGAATTGGGAAGGGAAGGGGGGGGCAAGGATGGGAGCGGGGATTTGGTGGGGGGGGGGCGAAGGATGGGAGTGGGGATATGGGGGGGGGCCTTCTCACCCCTCCCCACCTGAACCGGGTTGGGGGGGGGATGGATGTAGAGGGGATGCAGGGGTGGGCGCAGGGCTTTGGGGGGGGGACACCCGTCTCACCCCTCCCCACCTGAACGGGGGGGGGACATATTGGGGATACTGGGACGGGAGTGGGGATTTGGGGGGGGTCCTGTCTCACCCCTCCCCACCTGAACAGGGGGGGACATATTGGGGATACTGGGACAGGAGCGGGGATTTGGGGGGGGTCCCGTCTCACCCCTCCCCACCTGAACAGAGGGGGGACATATTTGGGATACTGGGATGGGAGCGGGGATTTGGGGGGGGTCCCGTCTCACCCCTCCCCACCTGAACAGGGGGGACATATTGGGGATACTGGGATGGGAGCGGGGATTTGGGGGGGGTCCCGTCTCACCCCTCCCCACCTGAACAGAGGGGGGACATATTTGGGATACTGGGATGGGAGCGGGGATTTGGGGGGGGTCCCGTCTCACCCCTCCCCACCTGAACAGAGGGGGGACATATTGGGGATACTGGGACAGGAGCGGGGATTTGGGGGGGGTCCCGTCTCACCCCTCCCCACCTCAATTCAGGGGGGACGTGGCGGGGGTGCAGGGATGGGTGCAGGGCTTTGCGGGGGGGTCCCATCTCACCCTTCCCCTCCCCTCCCGCAGGAAGATCCCTCCGGCCGCCGAACCCCCTCTGCACCCCCCCCCGCCGCCCCCCAGCCCCGCCGCCGCCGCCGCCCCCCCTTGCGGCTCCGCCGTCCCGACCCCTTCGCCCCCATCACGGACCTTCTCCTCGGCGGGGGGCCCCCCCGGCACCCGCGAAGGCCGCGTCCCCTACACGGTGGGGTCCCCCCACGCAGCGGCCGCCTGCAGCCAGCCGGAGTGCGGAGGGGGGGGCAGCCAGTCCATCACCTCGCCCCTGCCCGCCAACACCCCCTCGCCCTCCTTCAGCAAGTTGCCTTCCACCAAGGCCAGCAAATCCTCCCGCGCCCGGGAAGCCGCCGGGGGAACGGAGCCCGATCCCCGCAAACGGAAGCCCCCCCTCGCCGCCGGTGGCCCCCCCTATAAAAGGACCTGTTCGGGAGACGGGGTGAAAAACAAAAACCAGGTTTCGGCTCCCCCCGGCAAGACGAAAGTCACCTCATCGGGATGCCCGGCATCTTCTGCCGCCGCCGTCGTCGTCCTCAACGGCGCGACGCGGGTGAAACGGCTCGCCCCCCCGGACTGCCGTGCCCCCCCCGCCGCTGGGGACCCCCGAAGCTCCCCTTTGCACGGACCCGGGGTGCCACCGCCGCCGTCCCCCCGGTGTATCTCCGAGGACGAGGTCAAGAAGCGTAAGAACGCGGCCACCTACTGCCGACCCGTCAAACCCAAGACTGTGCCCCCCCTGCCCGGCCCCCCCCCGCCGCCCCCCGGCTCGGCCCCCCCGACTCGGGGGGTTCCATCCGTAGGAAGAAGCCGGGGACCCCCCTGGGCTTCGAGGAGAAGCGGAGCGCCCTGAAGGTAGGGCTGAGATTGGGGGAGGCTGGGGGGGTCCCTGCTGAGATGGGGGGGTGGCATCTGGGGGTGGAGAGCGGGAGGTGAGGCAGGAAAAGTGGGGGCCAACACTCCCCCCCCCGCCCCCCCCCAGGGCCACCAGCACCCAGAGGAGAAGGTGGGACCCACCTTCTCCCAGGGCTTGGGGCCACTCGTGTGCACCCATGTCCTGAGGGACACCCCGGTGCTGGGTGGGGGGGGGACATGGGGACATCCCGGTCTCATCCCGGGTTGGGAATAGCATGGGGACCCTCTGGGGATGGCCGTGTCCTAGGTGAAGGACACCGTGGGGACACTCTGGGTCCCCTCAGGTAGGGGACATGGGGGGACATCCGCGGTCATGGGTCCTTGGGTGGTGGGTGCCGTGGGGACCCTCTGGGGACACCATGGGTGGAGGGCACCATGGAGACCTTCTGGGCCACCCACATCCCAGGTAGGGGACACCATGGGGACCCCGTGGGACACTTTGGCCCCAGGGGAGGGACACCATGGGGACCCCCTGGCCCCAAGTAGGGGACACCATGGGTGACACCGTGGTCTTGGGATGTCCTGGTCATGGGTGGTGGGTGCTGTGGGGACATTCTGGGGACACCTTAACCCTGGAGTGGGGGGGGACCCTCTGGGGTGGTGGTCATCCATGGTGGGGGACGCTCCCTCTGGGGACACCCTGATCCCGGGTTGGGGTGGGGGGGGTGAGGTGGGGACCCTCTGGGGTCGTGGTCATCCATGGGGGGGGGATGCTCCCTCTGGGGACACCCTGATCCCGGGTTGGGGTGGGGGGGGGAGGTGGGGACCCTCTGGGGTCACGGTGGGGGACGCTCCCGCTGGGGACACCTTAACCCTGGGCGGGGGGGGGGGTGAGGTGGGGACCCTCTGGGGTCGTGGTCATCCATGGGGGGGGACGCTCCCTCTGGGGACACCCCGGCCCTGGGTGGGGGACATCATGGGGCTCCTCTAACCGGGGCGGGTGACACAGTGGGTGTGGGGGCTCCACCACCGCCCCCCCCCCCCCCCCAACCCCGTCCCCAAGGTTTGTCCCCACATCTCACCCACCCCCTCTCCTCTCCCGCAGTCCAAAGCCCATTAACGGAGGGGCCACCGGGGCCACCCCCCCGCCCCCCTGCCGGGCACGGGGCGGGGGTGTCTGTGTGTGTCCCCCCCCCACCCCCTGCCGCCTCCGGCCGCCACGTCCCCACCAGGGAGCCCCCAGCGGAAAAATGCCGAAAAGCTGACGAAGTTGGGCGGGGGGGGTGTGTGTGGAAGAAAACCACGAACCCCCAAACCTGGCCCCCCCCCCCCCCCCCCCGCCCCCCCCTCCAAGGAACCAAGAAGGAAAAACCCAACCTCCAGCAAAATACCTCAAGACTCTCAGTTCTGTTCTCTTGCTGCTAAACCAGCCCCCGGGAGATGGGGGGGGGGTGGGGGGCGGGTGAGGGGGGGGGGTTGGCCTGGGACGGGCCACCACCGGGCCACCACCGGGCCACCACGCCGGCCACCGCCGCCGGGGCCGTGGATATTTATAAGAATTACTATTGCTGGTATTTTTTTTTTGGTTTCTTTTTTTTTTTTTTTTTTAAAAAAAAAAAAAGAAAAGAAAAGAAAAGAAAAAAAAAAAAAAAGCCAGGTGTTGCAGGTGTGTGTGTGTGGGGGGGGGTGTGTTGGGGGGGGGGTTTGTGTCCTGGGGGGGAGGGGAGGTCCTTGTGGTGGCTGGGGACAGTGGGGTGTCCCCAGGAGCCCTGGGGGGGGGGCACGGGGTGTCCCCAGGGAGGACAACAGGGACAGGGGACGTCCCCAGGAGCCCCCAAGGGGACTGAGGTGTCCCAGGAGCCCCCCACGGGGACAGGGATGGGGGTGTCCCAGGAGCCCCCCCACGGGGACAGGGATGGGGGTGTCCCCAGGAGCCCCCGAGGGGACAGAGGTGTCCCCGGCTCCCCCCACGGGGACAGGGAGGGGGGGTGTCCCCAGGAGCCCCCCAACAGGGGCAGAGGTGTCCCAGGAGCCCCCCCACAGGGACAGGGATGGGGGTGTCCCCAGGAGCCCCCCCCACGGGGACAGGGATGGGGGTGTCCCCAGAAGCCCCCGAGGGGACAGAGGTGTCCCAGGAGCCCCCCCCATGGGGATGGGGGTGTCCCCAGGAGCCCCCCTCCCAGCACAGCCCGATGGGGACAGGGTCGGGTGGGCACACCGGGGGGTGACCAGGGTGACACCAACCCCCCCCCCCTCGCCTAACCTCTTCCCCCCCCCAGCCCCCCCGTGCACCCCCACCCCAAATGGGGGCCGGGGTGGCAGAAAGGGCCCAGGCTCAGCTCGACCCCTCGTCCCAGGGAGGGTCCCATGGGGTGGTGGCATTGTCCCTGTCCCTGTCCCCAACCTCCCCCCCCCCCCCCCCCAGCGAGGAGCCCCCATCATGGGGGGGGGGGGGCCCTTTTAGCACCCCGAAAACGGCTGCGCAGCCACAATGGGGAAACACATTTATTTTGGCCAAGGCATCAGCGGGCAGCTGCCAGCGCGGGGGGGGGACACGGCCCAGGGTTGGGGTGGGGGGGGGGTAACGTGGGAGACGCAGGTTGGGCTGCGGGGGCGCAGGGCCGGGGGGGGTGCGGGGGGGTACCGCCGTTTAGGGTGCTGGAGCCGCCGGGGTCTCGTTCCCTGCGGGGTGGGGGGGCTCTGCTTGAGGCTGTGGGTTGCATGGGGGGGGGCCAGGAGGGTGGGGGGGGGAGGGGGTTGCACCCCATGGGTCCCCCCAGGAGGTGACATGCCACTCGTGTCCGTCCCCCCCCCCGCCGAGCGCTGGCCCGTGGGGGGGGCGCATGCTCCCCGGTGGGACTCATGCTTCGCGATACGCATGCCGGGGAAGGGGGGGAGCAAGGGGGGGGCCAGCGCCATGGGGAGGGGGGCGGCTGTCCTGCCAAAGCAGGACCCCCCCCACCCAGTGCCGCAGCCTCTGGGTGCCCCCGGTGCTGCCGTCCCTGGGGGGGGGCACCCGCTGATCCATCCCGGGCACTGTCACCCGTGGTCCTGCAGTGCCCCACCCCCCCCCGCCCCCCCCAGCTCTGTGGCCACACTGTCCCCACGGGAGCCCCATTGTCCCTGGCGGTCCCACGGTGGCAGTGACCTTGGCGGCAGCGATGCTGGGGGGGGGGATGGCGTGTGTCCCCCTCCCCAAGCTGGGGACATGGCGGTGGGGGTCCAGGCTGCCCCCCCTCCCCCCCCCCCCCCCCCGCAGTGCATCCATCGGGGTCTGGTCCCAGCGGTGGTGGGGACGGGGTGTCCCTGGGGACTGTCCCCACGATGTCCCCCCCCCTCCTTATTCCACAAGGCGGGGGTTGGAGAAGCTCAGGGCCAGGTCCCAGCGGCGGGGGGGATGGGGTGTCCCTGGAGACTGTCGCCGCAATGTCCCCCCCACACACATTACACCACGATGGGGGTGTCGGCGAAGATCAGGGCCAGGTCCCAGCGGTGGTGGGGACCGGGTGTCCCTGGGGACAGTCCCCACGATGTCCCCCCCACCTCCTTATTCCACAAGGGGGGTGTCGGGGAAGCTCAGGGCCAGGTCCCAGCGGTGGGGGGGACAGGACGTCCCTGGGGACCGTCCCCACAATGTCCCCCTCCCCTTACGCCACGATGGCGGGGGGGGTCAGAGAAGATCAGGGCCAGGTCCCAGCGGTGGGGGGGACAGGGCGTCCCTGGGGACCGTCCCCACAATGTCCCCCTCCCCTTACGCCACGATGGCGGGGGGGGTCAGAGAAGATCAGGGCCAGGTCCCAGCGGTGGTGGGGACGGGGTGTCCCTGGGGACAGTCCCCACGATGTCCTCCCCGGCTTTACACCACGATGGGGGTGTCGGAGAAGACAGAGCTGACCGAGTCCGGATCCGACACCTTCCTCTGTGCCTTGGGGCCGTGCCGGGGGGGCGGCTGGGGGGTCCCCCCTACTTTAAACCTGCCGTTCTGCCCGGGACCGGTGGCGGAAGCCGAATGGGATCGACAAGGTTCCCCGGGGACGCCGGCGGCGTGGTTGGGGGTGGCGCTGAGGACGGAGGAGTTGATGCTGTCGTCGCGGGGAGCCGGCGGCTTCTCGGCGCCGCGGCAGCAGCAGCAGCGGCAGGGGGTGAGGTACAGGTAGATGAGGACCAGCACCACGCTGAGGATGCAGCCCACCAGCGTGGTGTAGGCGGTGTTGAGGGTGTCGTGGGGACCGTGCAGGGTGAAGTTGTGCACCAGCAGCTCCACGTAAAGGGTCTCGTTGAGGAGGGGACCCGCCACCCAACAGGCGTAGGTGCCGGCGTCCTCGGGGCGCAGCGCCCGCAGCTGCAGGCTGCCGTTGGCCAGGAGAGCGGCGCTGCCGTTCCCCCCTTCTTCCAGCACCCGCTCGCCTCCCGGCGTCACCCAGTGCCGGCTACGCACCCCCCGCAACCGGGTGTCGCAACTGAGGGTGACGGTGTCACCCAGGTGGCCTTCCAGCACTGCTTCTCGCGCCTCGCTGCAGTTGAGGGGTTGCCGGCCGGCCAGGGCGAGGATGCCGACGGGCGCCTGGGCGGCGGGCAGCAGGCACCGTAATTCCTCCTGGAAATCCATCACGGCGCTCAACCGGCGGCGGCGGCCGCGGGCCACCAGCTGGAAGAGGGGGCAGTCGCAGGCCAAGGGGTTGCCGTGCAGGTAGAGGCGGTCGCGCAGCCAGGCGGGCAGGGCCTGCAGCTCGCCCACGGGCAAGCTGCGGAGGCGGTTGGCCGAGAGGTCGAGGAGGGCGAGCTGGGGCAAGCGGCTGCCGTCCCGCAGCAGCTCCAGCGGGAAGCGGGCGATGCGGTTCTGGCCCAGGTAGAGCTTGCGGAGGCGGGCGAGGTTCTCGAAAGCGGTGCGGTCCACGGAGGAGATCTCGTTGTTGTAGAGCAGGAGGACCTCCAGCTCGGCCAGGTCGCTGAAGAGGTTCTCCTCCAGCGCCCGCAGGCGGTTGGAGGAAAGGTCCAGGTGCCGGAGGTGGGGAACGTGGGCGAAGGCTTCGGTGGAGACGAAGGAGAGCCCGTTGTGGCTGAGGAGCAAGGCGTGGAGGTGGGCCAGGCGCCCCGGCGCCCAGTCGGCGCGCAGGCGGGTGACGTTGTTGTGGCTGAGGTCCAGGACGGCGGTGAAGCGGGGCAGAGGGGCCGGCACGGCGCTCAGCACCGCCTGCGAGCAGCTCAGGATGTTGGAGGCGCAGACGCAGCGCGGGGGGCAGCTGGCGCCCGCCGCTCCCCAGGGGGACAGCAGCGCCAGCAGCAGCCACGCCAGCGCCACCCCAACGCCCTCCATGGCCGCCCCCTGCCCCGCGGCGTCGCGCGGGCGCTGGGGACGGGGCAGCGGCGTGGCCACGACCCCCAGCCCGCCGTGCAGGGGGGTGGCTTAGTCTGGGTGGCTTTGGTCACCCGGTGTGGCAGAGTGGGGTGGCTTTGTCACGCCGGTGTCACAGCACGTGCCAGGGTAGGACAGAGTGGCTTTGGCCACCCGGCGTCACGGCATGCACCGGGCTAGCTGCTCGTCTGGTGTCACACAGCTGGGTGGCTTTGTCACCCGGTGTCACAGCGTGTGGCAGGCTAGCTGCTCGCCTGGTGTCACGGCACAGAGCGGCTTTGGCCACTCGGTGTCACGGCACGCACAGGGCTAGCTGCTCACCCAGTGTCACGGCACAGGGTGGCTTTGTCACTCGGGTGTCCCAGGACGTGCTATGGGGTGGCTTTGGCCACCCGGTGTCACGGCATGCACCGGGCTAGCTGCTCGCCTGGTGTCACAGAGCAGGGTGGCTTGGTCACCTGATTTTGCAGTGGGGTGGCTTCGGTCACCCGGTGTCACAGCATGTGGCAGGCTAGCTGCTTGCCTGGTGTCACAGCACAGAGTGGCTTGGTCACCCGGTGTCACAGCACAGGGTGGCTTTGTAAATCAGGTGTCCCAGGACGTGCTATGGGGTGGCTTTGGCCACCCGGTGTCATGGCTAGCTGCTCGCCTGGTGTCACCGTGTGGGGTGGCTTTGGTCACCCGGTGTCACGGTGTGCACCAGGCTTGCTGCTCACTGGTGTCACAGTTAGGAGTGGCTTTGGTCACCCAGCGTCACAGCATGTACCAGGCTTGCCGCTCACTCGGTATCACAGCGTGGGGTGGCGTTGTCACCCAGTGTGACAGCAGATGCTATGGGGTGGCTTTGATCACCCAGCCTTACGGCGTGCACCGATCTCGCTGCTCACCCAGTGCCACAGCGCGGGGGTGGCTTTGGTCACCCAGTGTCAACAGCGAGCACCACGGAGGGACTTCGGTCACCGGGTGTCACAGCGCGGGGTGGCTCCGTCACCCAATGTCACAGCATGCGCCACGGGGTGGCTTTGGCCACCCGGTGTCACCCAGCTCACTGCCTGCCTCTGGCGCCACGCCGAGAGGTGGCTATGGCCACCCAGTGTCCCAGCGCGGGGTGGCTTTGGCCACCCAGTGTCCCAGCGCGGGGTGGCTTTGGCCACCGGCTGTCACAGCGTGGAGTGGCTTTGGCCACCCAGTGTCCCAGCGTGGGGTGGCTTTGGCCACCGGTTGTCACAGCGCGCAGCGGGCTCGCTCCTCACCCGCTGTCGCGGCGCGGGGTGGCTTTGTCACCCGCTGTGGCGGCTGCCGGTGGGTCGCTGCCCACCCGGGTGACGGCCCTCCCGGGGGCTCCCCCCGCCGCAGCCCCGCTCCCCCCGCGCTGCGAAGGCGGCCCGGGCCCCCCCGGTCCCCCCCGGTTCCCCCCGGTTCCCCGCGGCCCCCCCGGTCCCGGCCCCGCTGCGGACGGGGCCCGCGGGAGGATGCTCCAAACCAACCCGCCCCCCCCGCCGCCGCCGCTTCCCGGGGCGTTACCGGGGCCTGGTACCGGGGTCGGTGCGGAGGAAGGCGGACCGGGGAGGCCGAGCGGGGCCGAACCGAGCCGAACCGGGCCGAACAGAGCCGAACGGAGCCGAGAGGGGCCGAGCGAGGCCGAAGGGAGCCGAGCGGGGCCGGGCCGAACCGAGCCGAGACGAGCGGGGTCGAACGGAGCGGAGCCGAGTCGGGCCGGGCCGAGCCGAAGGGAGCCGAGCGGAGCCGAATCTATCCGAGCGGAGCCGAACCGAGCCGAGCGCAGCCGAACCGAGCCGAGCCGAACCGATCCGAGCGGAACCGAGCGGAGCCGCGGCGGCCGCGGCGGTCGGTCCGTTCCCGCAGCGCGGCCCCGGCCGGGTCGGGGGGCGGCCCCGGCGCACCCCGTGCACGGCCCGTCCCCGTTGGCTGCCGCCGCGCCGCCCGCCACCAATGGCGGCAGCGCCCGCTTAACCCCTCCCGGGCCGTGCAGCGCCCCTGGGTGAGACGCCCCCCCGAGGAGCACACACACCCCCCCCCCGCCGGCATCACCCCCACCGGGTCAGCCCCCTCACCGTCCACATCCCCATCACCCCCGTCCCATCTCCATCTTCATCCTCATCCCCATCCTCGACCCACCCCCATCTCCATCTTCATCCCCATCCCATCCCATCCCATCCCCATCCCCATCCCATCCCATTCCCATCCCCATCCCCATCCCATCCCATCCCCATCCTCATCCCCATCCCCTTCCCCATCCCGTCTATTCCCATCCCCATTCTCATCCCCATCCCTATCCCATCCCATTTATTCCCATCCTCATCCCCATCCCATCCCCATCCTCATCCCATCCCCATCCTCATCCCCATCCCCATTCCCATCCCATCCCCATCCTCAACCCATCCCCATCTCCATCTTCACCCCCATCCCATCTATTTCCATTCCCATCCCATTCCCATCCTCATCCCATCCCATTCCCATCTTCATCCCCATCCCCATCCCCATCCTCATCCCCATCCCATCCCATCCCATCCCATCCCATCCCCATCCCCATCCCCATCCCATCCCATTCCCATCCTCATCCCCATCCCCATCCTCATCCCATCCCCATCCCGTCTCCATCTTCATCCCCACCCCCTTCCCCATCCCATCTATTCCCATCCCCATTCTCATCCCCATCCCTATCCCATCCCATTTATTCTCATCCTCATCCCCAACCCATCCCTATCCTCATCCCATCCCCATCCTCATCCCCATCCCCATTCTCATCCCATCCCCATCCTCAACCCATCCCCAACTCCATCTTCATCCCCATCCCATCTCTTCCCATTCCCATCCCATTCCCATCCTCATCCCATCCCATTCCCATCCTCATCCCCATCCCCATCCCATCCCCATCCCCATCCCATTCCCATCCTCATCCCCATCCCCATCCCCATCCTCACCCCATCCCCATCCCGTCTCCATCTTCATCCCCATCCCCTTCCCCATCCCATCTATTCCCATCCCCATTCTCATCCCCATTCTCATCCCCATCCCCATCCCTATCCCATCCCATTTATTCCCATCCTCAGCCCCATCCCATCCCCATCCTCATTCCCATCCCTATCCCATCCCATTTATTCCCATCTGCATCCTCATCCCCATCCCCATCCCCATTCCCATCCCATCCCATCCCCATCCTCATCCCATCCCTGCCTCTATCCTACCCTACCCTATCCCTATCCCCATCCCATCCCATCCCTGTCCCCGTCTCAGTCCTCATCCCCATCCCCAATCCCAACCCCATCCCCACCCCAAATCCCTCTGTGCTGCCCCATCCTGCCCCATCCTGTTGTGCTGCTACTGGCCCACGTCCCACCATGCCGGCCCCCACCCCACGGCACTGGCCCCCAGCCCATGGCGCTGGCCCCCACCCCATGGCGCTGGCCCACATCCCCTGTTCCAGCCCGAATTCCCCGGTACTGGCCCCATCCCAATGCCACCCCCCCGTCCCAGGATGGAGGGGTCGCATCCTGCCCCTGGTCCCTGCCGAGGGGCACCCCTGGGTGCCTCCTCCCACGCCAGGCCGGGTGCCCCGTGGCCCCCCCCCACCGGGACTGACGCGTGGCCTTGTGGCTGCCTCCCGCGTGTATTTTTAGATGCAAAACATTGGTGTCGGTTTTTTGGGTCCAAAATTAGAGGGAAAGGAACCGGAAGAAACCGCGCTGCCGTGATGCAGCTTTTTACTGGGGGGGGGGATGGGGGGGCAGCAATTAAAGGGGACTCCCACACACACACACACCCCCCCGCAACACACAGCAGGGTGTCCCCAGGGTGCCCCTCGCCCCGTGTGTGTCCCCCCCCGGCTCCTCCCCGCACCCGTGCTGGGTGTCACCCTGTGGTGTCCCCCCCTCACTGCCATCGTGTCGTCCCCCCCCCCCGGCTGCTGGGCCGGTGACGGGGAATTTTGTCCTTTGATCGTCCTCAATTTCTCTGCTTTAATCCGGGAGCTAATCCCTGCCCAGCACCCGGACACCCCCCCCCTGCCCCACAGTGGGGGTGCCCTGGCTGGGGGCACCCGCACCCTGACCTCCCCGGCCCACCAGTGGGCTCTGGGTGTCCTCGTCCTCGTGTCACCGCGGTGGGGACCCGGGGGGACACACGCAGGCATCCTGGGGGGAGCGACACAGCCCCCGTTGGCAAGCTGGGCAGGACTGGGGCCGCTGCCAGGCTGCAGACGCATGGCAGCCCGCGGCACGGACACGCGGGCACGCACACGGCTACACGGGGGCACACGCGTGGCAGCCCGCGGCACGGACACGCGGGCACGCACACGGCTACATGGGGGCACACGCGTGGCAGCCCGCGGCACGGACACGCGGGCACGCACACAGCTACACGGGGGCACACGCGTGGCAGCCCGCGGCACGGACACGCGGGCACGCACACGGCTACACGGGGGCACACGCGTGGCAGCCCGCGGCACGGACACGCGGACACACACACGGCTACACGGGGGCACACGCGTGGCAGCCCGCGGCACGGACACGCGGGCACGCACACGGCTACACGGGGGCACACGCGTGGCAGCCCGCGGCACGGACATGCGGGCACGCACAGGGCTACACGGGGGCACACGCGTGGCAGCCCGCACACAGGGACACGCGGGCACGCACACGGCTGAGCACGTGCGCACGCACACACACGCGCTGGGGACACGTGCACACACGCGTGCACCGGGTACCCATGCGTGCAGGCCCCGATTGCAGGCGTGCGCAAACACGCCGGGTTCTCATACGTGGGCGCACACAGGGATGCGTCCACCATACATGTGCACGCCTGTGTGCCCCCCCCCCGCCCCCCAGCCAGCCACACACACACACACGCGCGCGCGCTTGCGCACACACGACACACCGCTGCGCCTGGCACCCCATCGCCCTGGCACCCCAGTCCCCAAGCACCCCACTCTCCCGGCACCCCGGCACCCCAGTACCTCAGCACCCACCACCCTCAGACTGCTGGCACCCCATCATGCTGGCACCCAGCGTCCCGGTCCCCAAGCACCCCACTCTCCCAGCACCCTGGCACCCCAACAACCTAAAATCCCAGTACCCCAGCACCCTGGCACCCTGGCATACCAGCACCCTATAACCCTGGTAGCCCGGCAGCCCGGCACTGTGGCACCCCATCACCCTGGCACCCCAGTCCCCAAGCACCCCACTCTCCCAGCACCCCAGCACCCCAGAACCTCAGCACCCACCACCCTCAGACTGCTGGCACCCCATCATGCTGGCACCCAGCGTCCCGGTCCCCAAGCACCCCACTCTCCCAGCGCCCTGGCACCCCAACAACCTAACAGCACCCTGGCACCCCAGCACCTCGGCACCCTGGCACCCTGGCATACCATCACCCTATAACCCTGGCAGCCCATCACCCTGGCACCCTGGCACCCTGATACCTCAGCACCCACCAAGCTGAGCCTGCTGTCACCCCAGCGTCCTGGTAACCCCAGCATCCCGGTCCCCAAGCACCCCACTCTCCCAGCACCCTGGCACCCCAACAACCTAAAATCCCAGTACCCCAGCACCCTGGCACCCCAGTACCCATTATCTTGGCACCCCAGCACCACAACTCCAGTACGTCGGCACCCTGGCATACCAGCACCCATGACCCTGGCAACGCAGCAGCCCGGTACCGTGGCATCACGGCACCACGGCGCTGTGGCGCCCTGGTACTGAGCACCCCAGCACCCTGGGGTACCCATACCCCTCTACCCCGGCACCCCGAAGCCCGGCACCCTGGAGTACCTCTACCCCTGCATCCCGGCACCCCAGCAACTGGGATACCCGTACCCCAGCACCCCAGCATGGCATGGCATGATGGGGTGCCAGCAGCCTCAGCTTGGTGGGTGCCGAGGTACTGGGGTGCCAGGGTGATGGGAGAGTGGGGTGCTTGGGGACTGGGGTGCCAGGGTGATGGGGTGCCAGCAGGCTCAGCTTGGTGGGTGCCGAGGTATTGGGGTGCCGGGGTGCCAGGATGCCAGGCTGCTGGGCTGCCAGGGCTATAGGGTGCTGGTATGCCAGGGTGCCAGGGTGCCGAGGTGCTGGGGTGCCAGGGTGCTGTTAGGTTGTTGGGGTGCCAGGGCGCTGGGAGAGTGGGACCGGGGACGCTGGGTGCCAGCATGATGGGGTGCCAGCAGTCTGAGTGTGGTGGGTGCTGAGGTATTGGGGTGCTGGGGTGCTGGGGTGCTGGGAGAGTGGGGTGCTTGGGGACTGGGGTGCCAGGGTGATGGGGTGCCATGGTGCTGGGCTGCTGGGCTGCCAGGGCTATAGGGTGCTGGTATGCCAGGGTGCCAGGGTGCTGGGGTACTGGGATTTTAGGTTGTTGGGGTGCCAGGGTGCTGGGAGAGTGGGGTGCTTGGGGACCGGGATGCTGGGGTGGCAGGATTCTGGGGTGCCAGCAGTCTGAGGGTGGTGGGTGCTGAGGTACTGGGGTGCTGGGGTGCTGGGAGAGTGGGGTGCTTGGGGACTGGGGTGCCAGGGTGCTGGGGTGCCACAGTGCCGGGCTGCCAGGCTGCCAGGGCTGTAGGGTGCTGGTATGCCAGGGTGCCAGGGTGCTGGGGTACTGGGATTTTAGGTTGTTGGGGTGCCAGGGTGCTGGGAGAGTGGGGTGCTTGGGGACCGGGATGCTGGGGTGGCAGGATTCTGGGGTGCCAGCAGTCTGAGGGTGGTGGGTGCCGAGGTACTGGGGTGTCGGGGTGTTGTGGTGCAGGAGTGCCAGGGTGATGGGGTGCCACGGTGCTGGGCTTCTGGGCTGCCAGGGTTATAGGGTGCTGGTATGCCAGGGTGCCAGGGTGCTGGAGTACTGGGATTTTAGGCTGTTGGGGTGCCAGGGTGCTGGGAGAGTGGGGTGCTTGGGGACTGGAGTGCCAGGGCGATGGGGTGCCAGGCGCACCAGGGTGTCGGGGCACCATAAGCCCCACAATGCCAAGGCAGTCCCCTGCCCCCCAGCACCCACCATGCCGGGTCCCCTGGGGATCTGGGTGGGCTGTAGGGTGGGGGCCCAGCAGCCGGCCCCTTTTTTGGGGGGGGCAGGACCTCCCTGGGAGGAGCTGGGGGGGGGGGGGGGGGCGATCCAGGTCTGGAGGCTGCACAAGAGAGCCCTGACCCCCCCCCCCCCGTTTTGGGGGAGCCCGCATGGTGTGGGTGCCGGGGAGGGTGCCCAGTGCTGGGGCAAAGGGGCTGGGGGTGCCCTTGAGGGTGGGCGGGGGGGTGGGGTGGGTGTCTCCCCGTGGCTGCAGGGTGGCAGGGTGGCGGGGGGGGGGACAGGAGGAGTTGGCGGGTGGCTGCGCTGTGGCGGGCGCAGCCACCCGGGCCCTGAATTATTGATGCTCCGGTGGCAGGAACCAGCAGAGCCATAAATCTGCCCGCGCTGGCGCTGGCACCGGCTGGGCCGGAGCAGCCTTGGCTCCCTGCCTCAGTTTCCCCAGGGAATAAAACCCCTCAGCCCTCCCTGCCCGCCCCCCCCCTCCAATTCTCACGATGCACCCCATGTGCCAGGGGAGAAGGGGTGCAGAGACCACCACCCCCCCCCCCCCGCCGCCGCCTCCCGCTCCCAATTTCGGCCACCCGGAGCGGGGGAGCGGTGCTGGGTCCCCCCCTGGCTCCGTGGGTGCTGGTGGGTGGCTCTGCACCTCCTCAGCACAGGACACCCCCTGAAAGAGTGGGGTGCTGGGGGCGGGGAAGGGGGGGGGGCAGCATGGCTGAGCCCCTGTCTGTGCCGGGATGAGGGAGGGAGGGGGCAGCGGCCGGTGGGTGTGAGCTTGGGGTGGGGTGGGCACCCAAGGGAGGGGGGGGCAACCTAAGGAAGGGTGCCAGGTAGGTGGGCACCCAGGGGACAGTGGGCACCGAGGTTGGGGTGGGCACCCAGATTTGGGGGGGCGGGGGGGGGGTCACCCAGGGAAGGACGGGTGCCCAGGGAATAGTGGGCCCCAAGGTTGGAGGAGGCACCCAGATTGGGGGGGCACCCAGGAAAAGGTGGGCACCCACGTAGGGGTGGGTACTCAAGGTCGGGTGGGCAACCTAGGGAAGGGTGCCAGGTAGGGGGGGCACCCAGGTTGGGGTGGGCGCCCAGGGAAGAGTAGGCGTCAAGGGAAAGGAGGGCACCCAGGGGGGGATGGGGACCAAGAATGGGGGGGCACCCGGGGAAGGTGGGCACCTGGGGAAGGATGAGCACCCAGATTGGGGTGGGCGCTCAAGGTAGGGTGGGCACACAGCGAAGGGTGCCAGGTAGGGTGGGCGCCAAGTATGGGGCGGGCACCCAGCGAAGGATGAGGACCCAGGGGAGGGTGGGCACCCAGGTTGGAGTAGGCACCAAGGGTGAGGTGCCCACTCTAGGGAACAGGGGGCATCGAGGTTGGGGTGGGCACCCAGGTTGGGGGGGAACCCAGGGAAAGGTGGGCACCCAAGGAAGGGTGAGCACCTAGTGAAGGTGGGCACCCAGGGAAAGGTGGGCACCCAAGGAAGGGTGAGCACCTAGTGAAGGTGGGCACCCAGGGAAAGGTGGGCACCCAAGGAAGGGTGAGCACCTAGTGAAGGTGGGCACCCAGGGAAAGGTGGGCACCCAAGGAAGGGTGAGCACCTAGTGAAGGTGGGCACCCAGGGAAAGGTGGGCACCCAAGGAAGGGTGAGCACCTAGTGAAGGTGGGCACCCAGGGAAAGGTGGGCATCCAGGGTGGGGTGGGCACCCAGGGAAGGGTTGGCAACCTGGGAAAGGAGGGCACCCAGCTTGGGGTGGGCGCTCAAGGTAGGGTGGGCACCCAGGGAAGGGTGCCAGGTAGGGTGGACACCAAGGTTGGGGTGGGCAGCCAGGTTGTGGTGGGCACCCAGGGAAGGATGAGCACCCAGGTTGGCATGGGCACCCCCATTGAGGGGGGGGGGGGGGTACCAAGGGAAAGGTGGGCACCATGCGAAGGGTGAGCACCGAGGGTGGTTTGGCACCTACTGAAGGGTTGGGGGGGCACCCATATTGGGGTGGGCACCCAGGGAAAGGTGGGGACCCATGCCAGGGTGGGCACTCGAGGTAGGGTGGGCAGCCTAGGGGAAGGGTGCCTGGTAGGGTGGGCGCCGAGGTTGGGGTGGGGACCAAGGGTGGGGTGGGCACTCAGGGAAGGGTGGGCGTCCAGGGAATCGTGGGCAACGAGGTTGGGGTGGGCACCCAGATTGGGGGGCACCCAGGGAAATGGGGGCACCCAGGGAAGGGTGGGCACCAGGGGTGGGATGGGCACCTAGTGAAGGTGGGCACCCGGGGAAAGGAGGGCACCCGGGGGGGGGTGGGCACCCGAGGAAGGAGGAGCACCCAGGGGAGAGCAGGCACCCAGGGTGGGGTGGGCACCCAGGTTACGGTGCCCCCCTGGCTTTTGGTGCACCCCCACGTTACCAGGACAAAAAGGGTGGGCCCAGGACTTTCCCCCATCCTGGGGTGCGGGATTGATCCCGGCACTGCCACAGGGGACGGACCCAGGGCAGGCGGGGGGGTCGCAGGGCAGGATGGGTGCCCCCGCGGGTCCCCAACCCTCTTGTTGACCGGGTGACTGCATGCCACCATGACCGGTGCCCGCGATGACCGGGGAGCCACCGGCGGCCGTCGCCGGGCCCCGGTACGACGATGCTGGTTCATCCGAGGTCCCGCGTTTCTAATCTGGTTTGGATGGATTTATTTTTGGGTCCTCGTAACCTAGCAATGGGCACGTGACGCGCGGGGCCTGCGGCAGGGACACGCGTGGCCAGCCTCGCCCGCCGACCGCTTGCCACCCGCTGCGCACCGGCCCCGGGGACGGGCCCCGCTCGGGACCTCAGGCACCCATGGGAAGGGGGCCAGGGCACTGCCGGGAGGAAGTTCGCAGCCTGTGCAGGCTTTTTGGGGGCGATGGGGATCCCCCTTGCAAACTAACGGCCGTGCCCTGGGGAAACTGAGGCACGGAGCGTGGCAAGGAAAGCGGGGGTGGCACTGCGCCGATCCCAGTTGCTCCATTGCTGAACTGGGAGGAAGGGAAGGGGCACTGGGCCGGGGGTGGGCAGAGCTGGGGACCTCTGCAGCCCACCCCCCCCGGGCCCTGTGCGTCCCCCCCCTACCCCGGTCCCCATCCCCACTCTGTGCCCTCCACTGTGGACCTGCCCCCGTCCCCTCCTTCCCACCACCCCCCCACCCCAGGGTGCCTCCCGCGCTGTGACCCCCCCCTCTCCTCGAGCCCCCCCTTTGCCTCCCCACCCCAAGGCCCCCAAGGGGCTTCTCCCTCCCAGTTCCCCACCGGCCCTCCCCAGTTCCCCTTCCCACCCCCTTTGGGGGGCGACGGGGGAAACTGAGGCCCGAAGCGATGCGCGGGGAGGGGACTGGGGGGAGGACACCCACCCTCCATCCCCGATCCCGCGGGGGTGAAGCCGCGCTCCAGCTCCCCCCGCCACCACCATCCCCGGGGTCCCGCTGCGGGGTCCGGGGGGGGAAGGGGGGGGCCGTGCCCGGGGTACCGCCGCGCTGGCGGGAGGCGTTAGGACCCAGCAGCCGGGCGGTACCGAGCATCCCTCGCCGCAGCGGCTCCGGCCCCGGCCCGGCCCCGAGCATCCCCGCCCGCACCGGGGACCCCCCCGCCAGGACCGGGGACCGCCCCCCCCGCCCGGACAGGCCCCCCCGCCCTCGGCCCCATGCAACCCCCCAGGGTAGGTGCCGCGGCCGAGCTGCCCCACCGGGGAGATGCTTGGGGGGGCCCGGGGGGAGGGATGCGGCCGTTGGCGGGGGGGGGACCGGGGGACCCCTCCGGGAGTGGGGGGGGAGGGGACACCCCAGCCGGCGACATCGCCCTGGGGTGCCGGGGATGGGGGTGGCGGTGGGCAGGGGAGGGGGAACCCACTGCCTGCATCCCCCTTCCATCAGCAACCACCGCCCCACCCCCCCTGGAGGGTCCAGGGGCTGGGGTCCCCCTCCCTGCTGGGGAAGCACCCATGGGTGGGGGGCTCTGGGGTGACCCCCAGCCCCCCACCCGCACCCCGGGCTCCGCTTTGCAGCCGGTGGCACCCATTGGGGTGGGTGGGGGTGCAGCACCCATCCTGGGGCTGGGCTCGGGGTGGGGGTGGGGGGGGTCACGCACGGCCCTGGAAGCGCAATGGGTGAACCCAGGCATCCGGGGCATCAGTGACCCCCCCCCCCCCATCCCTGCGTCCGCTCACAGTCCCCAGGCTCAGGGCGAATGATCCCACTGGGGTGTTTTGGGTGAAAACATTGGAGTTTGGGGGCTTCAGCCCCAGAATTGCCCGTTTTTGCAGGGAACGCTGACGGCTCTACGTTCCCCGCAGGTGCCCGGCGCTGCCCGGCGGCGAGGAGCGGGGCGATGAGCGGGGCTGGGGGGCACCCTGGGGTGCTCTGAGAACCGCTGCCGCCGCAGCACCCACCCCCAGACCACCAGCCAGCGCCGGCGGCGGGCGGGCGAGGATGTGACACCCCCCCCCCCCCCCCCCGCCGGCGATGCCCGGCCACCCCGCGCTGGCCGCCCTGAGGATGGGCGATGCGCCAGTGAGGGCCAGCGCGGCGGCACAGGATGGAGCCCTCCCTGCCCGCCCCATGGGCCTGGAACGGCTCTAGGGGGGCACGGGGGCTCCAGCCCTCCCCGGGCCCCATGCCCCCCAACGGCACGGCCGACGGCAAACCCAAAGACGTGGCTTCGAAATCGGTGGGGCTTTTCTTCATGCTGCTCATCGACCTGACGGCCATCGTGGGCAACGCCGCCGTCATGACCGTCATCGTGAAGACGCCGGCGTTGCGCAAGTTCGTCTTCGTCTTCCACCTCTGCCTGGTGGACTTCTTGGCCGCCCTCACCCTGATGCCGCTGGAGATGCTCTCGGGCTCGGCCGTCTTCGACAGCCCGGTTTTCGGCGAGGCCATGTGCCGCGTGTACCTGTTCCTCAGCGTCTGCTTCATCAGCATGTGCATCCTCTCCATCTCCACCATCAACGTGGAGCGGTACTACTACGTGGTGCACCCCATGCGCTACGAGGTGAGGATGACGGTGGGGCTGGTGGCCTGCGTCCTCGTCGGCGTCTGGCTCAAAGCTGTGGCCACCTCGCTCGTCCCCGTGCTGGGCTGGTTGTCCCCCGACCGCCCGCCAGTGCCCGCCGGCCGCGGCTGCTCCTTGCAATGGAGCCGCGGGCCCTACTGCAAGTTCTTCGTGGTCTTCTTCGCCGCCTTCTACTTCCTCCTGCCCCTCCTCATCATCGTGGTGGTCTACTGCAGCATGTTCAAGGTGGCGCGGGTGGCCGCCATGCACCACGGCCCCCTCCCCACCTGGATGGAGACGCCGCGGCGTCGCTCCGAGTCGCTCAGCAGCCGCTCCACCATGGTCACCACCTCGGGAGCCCCTCGGACCACCCCGCAGAGGACGTTCGGAGGGGGCAAAGCGGCCGCCATCCTGCTGGCCGTAGGGGGCCAATTCCTCTTCTGCTGGTTGCCCTACTTCTCCTTCCACCTCTACACCGCCCTGAGCGCCCAGCCCTTGGTGGGGCCGGCGGCCGAGACCGTGGTCACTTGGCTCGGTTACTTCTGCTTTACCTCCAACCCCTTCTTCTACGGGTGCCTCAACCGGCAGATCCGGGGCGAGCTGGGCCGGCTCCTCACGTGTTTCTTCAAGCCGCCCCCCGAGGAGGACCTGAGGTTGCCCAGCCGGGAGGGTTCCATCGAGGAGAACTTCCTTCAGTTCCTCCAGGGCACCGGTTGTCCCCCCGAACCCCGGCCTCGCACCCCCAGCCCCAAACGGGACCAGCTGCCTGTGGATTTCCGTATCCCGGGGCAGATCGATGAGGACGCGGCCGAAGGGCCGGAGCGGCGCGGGGGGGACGGGCTCTACGGGCCGGTGGTGGCCTCCCCCAAACCGGAGCTGTAGCGTCGGGGAGTGGGGGGCAAACATGGCTGCAAGGGCAGAGCTGGTCTGAGTGCCTGGCTGGGGGGGGGGGGCGGGGGGGGTGTCTCACCACCGCCGTGGGGGGCTCGGGGGATCACGGGATGCCCACCCGGGAAGGGCCACCGGGTTTGGGGACAGCAGGTGGGGGGCACAACTGTCTCATGGTGGGGACAAGCGTGGGAGCGGTGTGGGGGGGGTTGTGTGTGTCACGTTTTGGGGGTCCCTCCTGCCCTGGCGTGGAGGGGCTCCTCAGGAGGGGGGTCCCCCTCACCCCTGTGTGGCCCCAGTACACAGGACCCCGGTCTTCTGGGCCCCCTCCGTCCTCCCCGGTCTTCTGGGCCCCCTCCATTTTACCGTCCCCCCTCAGCCCCCTCCCCAGCCCTGGGGACCTGGTGCCTGTACCTGTCCCCCCGCTGACACCAGCTGGGGCCACCCCTCGCGTCCTCCACAGCCGTGGGGCCGAGGCCTGTCCCGCCGTGGGGCCGCGGAGCCCCGACTCGTGACGGTGGACAGGGCACGCCGGGCCGGGCCGGTGCAGCCATGAGGGGGGCCCCCCGGGTGGGGGACTACATCTCCCATCATGCCCCGCTCCATCGAGGCGGAAGTGCTCCCCGCGCCTCGCTCCCGTCATGCCCCGCTCTACCGAGGCGGAAGTCCCGCCTCCAACTCCCAGCGTACCGCCCCTTCCCGGGAGGACTGCACTTCCCGTCGTGCCCCGCGCCGGCAATACCGGATATCCGGCGCCGCCTCAGGGAGCCGCCCGGGCCCAGGGAGGCGAGAGGCGCAGCCCCGCACCGGCCTCTCCCCCCTTCCCCGACCCCGGTTCCCTTCCTCGCTCCGGTTCCCGGCGGCTGGGCCGCGCCGCCGGCCTCCCTGCCGCCGCCATGGGTTGTACGCTGAGCGCCGAGGACAAGGCGGCGGTGGAACGGAGTAAGATGATCGACCGCAACCTGCGGGAGGACGGCGAGAAGGCGGCCAAGGAGGTGAAGCTGCTGCTGCTCGGTGAGGAGGGGCCGCGGGCGGCTTGGAAAGGGGGATGTCGGGGCGGTGAAGTGCCTCCGGGGAGGGTCTCCCGGTCTCAGGAGGGGGCTTGGGGGGGGTTGGGGCGGTGAAGTGTTTCCGGGAAGGGTGTTGGAGGGGTGAGGGGGCTCCAGGGAGGGTTTGCCGGTCTCAGGAGGGGGCTTGGTGACGGGGTTAGGGCAGTAAAGTGCCTCCCGCAAGGGTGTTGGAGGAGTGAGGGGGCTCCGGGAGGGGTCTCCCGGCTCCAGGAGGGGACCTGGGGCGGGGCTCGGGCCGGTAAAGTGCCTCCGGGGAGGGTGATGGAGGAGTGAGGGGGCTCTAGGGAGGGTCTCCTGGCCCCAGGAGAGGGCTTGGCGCGGGGGGGGCGTCGGGGCGGTAAAGTGCCTCCGGGGAGGGTGTTGCGGGGTGCGAGGGCTCCGAGGAGCGTCTCCCGGCCTCAGGAGGCGGGGGGGTGAAGGCGGCAGAGGCTGGGGGCTGTAGTGCCGCAGGGTGTGTGCACTGAGGAGGGGGCTTGGGGGGGGGGGGGCAGGGAGCTTTAGTGAGGGGATTCGTGGGCCCCCCGGGCTCAGGAAGAGTGGGGGAGAGGGCTGGGGCATCCTCCGGGCCCGGGGGGGTTTGAGAGGGGCTCTGCGCAGAGGTGCCGGTGGGGCTGGTGGGCTTTGTGGGGTCTCTGGGGTTTGGAGAGGGAGAAGGAGGCCCTGGGAAGGGGGCTTAGGGCTTTCTGGGGCTTTAGCAGGGTCCGAAGGGGTCTTTGAGGAGGGGGTCCCCGAGGCTAAAAGATCTTTAGAGAGTGAGTGGTGGGGAGAAGGATGGGGAGGGAGGCTGGGGGGTGGGGGGTCACGAGGGATCCCTGGGGAGGCTGGGGAGGTGCGAGGAAGACGAAGGGCTGGGACAGGATCCCGACAGGGGAGCTGTGGGGAGAGATGGGGGGCTCCAGGGTGGGTCTGGGATAAGGCCGCTTAGAGCGGCAGCTCTGTCTTTGTGTCGCTGGGCTGGGCTCAGCTCTCCAAGAGGTCCTCAACCCCAGGTGTAGTCCTGTCCCCTCACCCCACCTTGGGTCCCTCGTCCCCTCCCCGGGGTGAGGGAGGAGGTGACAGCCTGTGCTGCCCTCACAGTGGGGAGAGGGGAGCGCGCTGCTGTCCTGGGGTGGGGATTTTTCCTACCTGACCGCTGGCTGGTGAAATAAATCTTCTGTTTCTAGCCTGGATGTTGCCAGTGCTCCATCCTGGCTGCTCCCAGGGATCGGTCCCTCCCTGGTGGCTTTGGGCTGGGGCTCTGAGAGCAGAAGGTGCTCATTGGGCTGGCGTAGGCGTCCTTTCATCTTCGGCTTTGTGGGACAGAGAAAGAAGGGAGCACTCCGTGCTCCTGGTTGGGTACAGAGAGTACATCACCGGGGCTTTTGCCTGTTAAGTTTTTTGCTCGGGATGGGGTAGTGGAATTAAATCCTTTTATCAGGTAATCAGGTGAAAATGGCCCCTGGGCACCCATGTTTCTTGGAAAGAAGTGTTCACGTTGGTGCGTGAGTGCGCTGGCAGGGGTATGGTAATCACACCGGCTGCTCTGTGCCCCGCACTGCCACAGATCCTCCGATAGCATCTGACTTTGCGCGGAAAATGATTTCAGTTCGGCGTACGCTGCTCTAGCTGGGCTGGTTCTGCAGAGCTTGCAGGAGTGCGAAACCAGCGTCATTGTCACTGCCCCACCACAGCCTCTGTGTGTACAGACAGCTGAGAAAGGAAGTGTCACTTCTCTGTGTTTTCATTTTTTTTTTCCCCTCCCCAGCTAAAATGCACTCATCAGTTTTGAGAAGAGCTGAGCGGAGTATTTCTCCTTAGAAGAACTACAGGTTCTCCTCGGCAGAGAACTTTTGCTGCGTTTGTGGTCCGCGTTTTGATAGCCGTGTTTAGAAGTTCTTGTGGGTGATGACTAGAGTGCAGAGGAGGCAAAAGCTGCCCGTCTGTAAAGTCTGCCGAATACGGACCGACTGCATTTCTTTACAGCTTCGTGTGAGCTGGGGGCCAGGCAGCACAGTGCGGGGTGGACCATCTGGTCATGTAGGTCTTCCTTTTCCAATGTCTGGGTTAGTTTTTTTTTTTTGCTACGCTGACGTTTTCCATCTCGGGGAGACAGATTGAGTTTGTGAGGACCAGAACAACAGTGCTGAGTGGCTCCTGTTAGAACGGGACGTGTTAACGAATGATTCCGCTTTCCAAGTGATCCTTGTCCTAAGAATGCTTTTTCTTTTCCATGTAGCCTGTTTTTACTTGTGCCCCGGCAAGAGCTGCTCTGAGGTTTGTGATCTTGTGCGTACGTAGAAAACTTCTTGGCTGTGCGTCAAGATAATCCTTTATTCTCCAGGGGTTTGTTTTGGTGTTAGTAAGCAACACTTGCAAATTCTCTGGATGGAATAATTTTTCCTTTGTATTTTTGTATGTCAGGGTTTTCTGTTGGTTTTTTTTTTTTTCCTTCGCAGTATTGTATTCTTTGTGGCAATATTGAAAAGGCACCCAGGGCTTCGAGGCCGAGACTCTCTGACCTTGTCAGCAAATGACAGAGTGGAGGGAGTACCCGAAAGGTGGTACAAGTGGTTTCAAAGCACTAGAGACCAGGCGAGGCTTTTAAAAGTACAAGCAGCAGCTGCCTTTTGGACCGCTGTTGACTTTGGATGGCAGCAAAATACCTGATTGCTGTGCTTCTGAGCATGTCTTCAGGTCAGGGCTTGTGCACGTCGTTACTCTGATGAAGCTCTTCTGGAATAATTGGACTTGTACACAGTGTGACACTGGAGTAGTGATCTGTATCTACCCTCATTTAAAAAAAAAAAAAATAAATAAACCAAAAACCCACCCTGTCTCAGATCAGGTTTGCACCTGGCTGTAACCTGCAATCTCTCTCAAATGTCATGGGTTTCTAGTTTTTAAAAAAAAGTAGCGTAAGGATTCCTGGTGATCAAAGGGAATGCTGCAATGTGCTCTCCCCGCGCGCAGCCCCGTTGATGTGCAGGTAAAGCAGAACAGTTAATTGCCAGGAGAAAAATATCTGCAGCGGGAACAAACGTCCTTTCAGTAAGGCTTCAAGAAGCTGATGGAAAAGTTCAGGAGGTTTTTTTCCATTGTTTGAGCAAGCATTTATTTATTTTTTTTTTCATAACATAGTATTAAAATGTCTAGGATACGTAGCGTCTTGTATCATTAACTGGTTGTAGGAGATCATGCGGTGGTTTATGTAACTGGAGCGAGCCTCTTGCAGTACTGCTGATGCAGTGAAGTTTAGAAGAAATCTATTTCTTTATAGATAAAGTTTGGAGTCCATACGCTCTTCCCCAGCTCTGTTAAAATAACTGCCCTAGTTTGGGCTTTGCAGAATTATGTAGGTTAAGAAAAGGCTCGTGTTTGTACGAAGGGTAGTTGTTCTTTCCCAGCTCTGCTGTTAACCCAGCCTGGGTGTTAGGAGAGCTTGGCGAGTTAGCGACGGACCCAAAATCAGAGGAGGTTTTTTGGTGCATTTGACTTCGGTAAGCTTTTCCCTAAGCAGCTTGGGCGGAGAAGGAAGGAGAGAGGATTTCAGCTGTGTGCTCCCTTCTTTCAGGAGCTGCTTTGGTTTGGTTGTGGCAGCCCCCTGCCTCCGGGAGGTCGTTCAGATGCTGGTGGTGGTGGTCCCAGTAGCTTGGTAACTGTGGAGTTGTTGGGGTAAAGGTAACTCCGGAGCTGTTTGCGTGGCAGCTTCTCTGTGGGGATTTCAAGTCACTTCATCATGTTTCCCTTTCACAACTTGGCGTGTTGAGCAACTCCTAAGGCTTTTGTGTTGTGTTTTTTTTTGTTTGTTTGGTTTTTTACCCCTAAAACAAAAGCAAACCTGAGCATTAAATAGCGACCGACCCAAGGTCATGCCAACCCTTGTCTGTGTGGTGTAATTGTTGTTTCATGTGCGAATGCCATCAGCAGCTGGGTATGGTTTGAATTGCTGCACGCACCAGTTCGCAGCAGCAGGTAAACGCTTTCTGCACCAAAAGCCAGAGCTCCTGGGAGGCTGGGAACAGCCTGGGAGCCCTCGCTCAAATCCCCCCCCCCCCGCTAAACACACCTCTTTTCTCTTCGCTTCCCTCCAGGAAAGCGCTGCTCTGCAGGCGCAGACATGCGTTTTTTGCTGATGTAGAAACCTGTGGGATTTTCCAGTTGGGATGAGCAGGCAAAATGGAGGAGGAGGGCGCGAGGAACCCTTCCCGGTTAGTTTAGGCGCTGGTCTCCTTCGCTCCGTTCCCCGGCGCCTTTCAGAAGGCCTGGCGTGTCGTGCCAGGCTGTGTCTCAGGGGGGTTTTGTGTGACGTTGAGTGACAAAGCTCGTTGCTGGATGCACAAAGTTGTCCCAAATCCAGCCGGTTTCGCGTCTCTGCCCAGACTGGCCCATGAAAACGGCATTTCTGTGGCTCCGGCTGTTCGGGTGCAGCCGATATTGAACTGTTTGTGCCTAAAACGCACCGTTATTCAGCCTGTTAAAATTTTACTGGGTTCGGATACTCTGTGTAATTATGTTGAAGCATTCCTGCTAATTCACGCAAAAATAATTAAAAGCATAAGTTTGTTCTAAAATAGCCTTCATCTACATAACGAACCAAGCAGACTGCAAGCTCTGCCGCTCCTGGAGGCCTCAGCTTTTTTCCCCGAGACTGATTTTTTCCAATCTTTTCTCCCCTCAAATTCACCAAAGCTTCCTCAGCACCGGCGCTTAGCAAGATTTGGTTATGTTTCGGTAAAACAGAGAAAAGAGCCTTCTAGGGATGCAAATCAGGGGGAAGCTGTTGCTGCTATTTCTAATGTCGTTAACTAGAAGTAGCTTTTCGAGTACAAACAGCTGCTTTGTTGTGGGTCCCTGTTTCAGAGGGACCATCAAGGTGTCAGATTTGGCCACTCCTTGGCGCTGGAGCTGCATAGTGGCCTTTGAAGGGTGACATGAAGCTCTGAGGTTGGGTGTAGGTCTCCAGGTGGGATTGTCCTGGCCCTGCGGCGGCGGCTGCTGCTCCGAGCATCCTCCCCAGCTCTGGGGCTGCTGGAGCTGATGTAGGGACCCTGCCTGGGGGACCTGTAGGGAGCCATTTTCCTCTCTGATCTTTGAGCTGTGTCTGGAGCTTTCTTCCTGTGAGCTTTTTGAGGCACACGGTGTGTATCTTGTGACTCGTGGCCATATGAAGATTTTTCTCGTAAATGCGTAGAATCGCAGAATCGTCTGGGTTGGAAGGGACCTTTAAGATCATCGAGTCCAACCATCAACCCAACACTGCCCAAACCACCACTAACCCATGTCCCTCAGCACCACGTCTGCCTGGCTTTTAGATACCTCCAGGGATGGCGACTCCACCACATCCCTGGGCAGCCTGTTCCTATGTTTGATAACCCTTTGGGTGAAGAAGTTTTTCCTAATATCCATCCTAAACCTCCCCTGCAGCAGTTTGGCTCAGCCCCAAGCTGCGTTTTTGTAAGACAAAAATTAAATACCTCGATCCAATTAGCTTGAAGAGGTGACCGGTGGGAATTGTGATGAGATCAGTTGAGTGCCGGACTCCTGGCTTGGGCTGTGAAAGGTGCTCTTGATGTCTGAGATGTCCCGATCTTCGTGCAGAAGTGTCACGGCCATCTGGTGACCGCTTCTCAGCGGGGAATGCTTCAAACACTTTGAAAATGAGTCAGATCGTCTCTCTGAAGACACAGCGCTTCTCATCTGTGCTCTGAGCTTCTTGGAGGACCGGGTGCACTTGTCCTCTACTGAGATGGAGGTAGTATCTCTCTTGGTGCGGATATTTCCCCGTCTTCAGATGTCAGAGCCACGGCTTCCAGCCGTGTTTTCCCACCTGCCTGGGTGAGGATCAAGCGCGGGATCTCCTTCTGCCTTCTGCTTGGCCTTTGGTTCTGCCCTTCGCCCACCAAAACCAGATGCACGGCGGGCAAGATGGTTCTTATCTACAAAACAATTGTTCTTCAGGGTGACTTAACCTCGCTAGTGTTTTGAGGAGTCAGCTGTGATTTAATCAGGGCAACTGCAGCTCGGAAAAGAGACCATCTCGCCGCGCTGGCCGCTGCTGCGTAGGTGCAAGCTTCAGTTTTCTGCGCGATGTCCCATCCGGTGCCATCAGCCAGCTGTGGGATGGGACGACTTCTGCCTGGGTTGTGTGTACATCACATGCTTGTGTAAATACGGACAAGTGTGCTCGGGCCTGGCACTGGGAGCTGAGGACAGACAATTTGTAACAGCTACAGATGGAGCGACTGGCTGGGGATTTGGGATTTCATCCTATCCTCCGAGAGGCCTCTGGACATGGTTCAACTTTCATTAAATTCTGAGGCAGAGCATTGAAATAACTTTTCTTGGAAGAGGAGCGTGTGCTCTGAAGAAGAATTTTTTAATTAGAACATGGCTGGTTTTTGTTTTTTGGTTTTTTTGGGTTTTTTTTTTTTTTATTTTTGAGCAACTATAGCTGTAAAGGCACCATGTTCCCCATTTCAGACACTTGCTCCTCACGCAAGTGGGATCGAGCAGCAGTCTCTTAATGACTTACACGGGGTTTGCATCTGAAATGACCGGCAGATGCTGTTTATTTTTCTTGCGTGCTCTTTATAAAGTGGGCGGCGAGACTCGCGTGATACCCTGCCTCTGTGCCGTCACCTTTTGTTCCCCCGTGGGTACCAGCGATGGCGGCCATCCGATGCCTGGCTCTTATTTCATGTTTTCTCAGTTGGTGTTTGGTAACTTCTCTGCCTCGTTTAACCTTCTCTCGTTACCCGGGGTGGCACTGGCTGGGTTATCTTTAAAAACAAACAACGAGCAGGAGCCGAATTCTGGGGCGAGCGGAGGCGCCGGTGGAGCTCGGCCTCCCGTAGTTTTGTGTTTTGGGGTCTCCGTCTGCCACGAGCTCCCTCGTGTTTGAGGAATGAGCTTTTCCCTCAGCGGGGGAACTGACAGGCTGTTCCCCGCCCGGCTGCTTATTTTGATAAGTGTTTTCAACAACTGGGGACTGTTGTCCCTGCATCGGATTCAGTGGATGTTTGATATTTTATAAACAGGCACATCACAAGAAGAAACTTGATACTTGGGAGACCAGGCTAATAAAAATCTTTTCCAAACCCCTCTCTTCCCTCCCCTTCCAAGTCATCTGTTGCTTTCTGATGTAACTCCCATTTTATAGGCCTTGCTTGGCTGTTTCTCTCTTGTCTTCTACCAATACTAGTATCTGAGCAGATCAGATAGTGGCTTTTTCACGCCGTATCTCAGCAAGTTGGCTGGTGACACAAAGCTGGGAGGAGTGGCTGACGCACCAGAAGGTTGTGCTGCCATTCAGTGGGACCTGGAGAGAGCTGGGTGGAGAGGAACCTCATGAAGTTCAACAAGAGCAAACGTAGGGTCTTACACTTAGGGAGGAATAACCCCATGCACCGGTACAAGTTAGGGGTTGAGCTGCTGGAAGGCAGCTCTGCAGAGGGATCTGGGAGTCCTGGTGGATAACAAGGGTGCCCATGAGGCAGCAATGTGCCCTTATGGCCAAGAAGGCCAATGATCTCCTTGGGTATTCAGAAGAGCATGGCCAGCAGGTGGAGGGAGGTCATCCTCGCCCTTTGCTCTGCCCTGGGGAGGCCACAGCTGGAGCACTGGGGCCAGTTCTGGGCTCCCCGGTTCCAGAAGGACCGGGAACTGCCGGAGAGAGTCCAGGGGAGGCTACGGAGATGCTGAGGGGATGGAGCATCTCTGTGCTGGGGAAAGGCTGAGAGCCCTGGGGCTGTTCACTGGAGAAGAGCAGGCTGAGAGGGGATCTCAGCAATAGCTAAAGGGGGGGTGTCAGGAGGATGGGGCCAGGCTCTTCTCAGTGGTGCCCGGGGACAGGACAAGGGGCAACGGGCACAAACTTGCCCATGGGAAGTTCCATCTCAACATGAGGAGGAACTTCTTCACCCTGAGGGTGGCAGAGCCCTGGCACAGGCTGCCCAGAGAGGTGGGGGAGTCTCCGTCTCTGGAGACATCCCAAACCCGCCTGGACGCGTTCCTGTGCCACCTGCTCTGGGTGACCCTGCTCTGGCCGGGGGTGGGACTGGGTGATCCCCAGAGGTCCCTTCCAACCCTGGCCAGTCTGGGATTCTAGGATCTCTGATAACCATCCGCTTGGTGTGAATCCTGCCTGAGAAGGATTGGTATTACTGCATTATTCCACGGCATTCGGAGGACAAAAAAGCTGACATGGAAGGCATCTTCAGGACAACTCTCACGACAGATTAGGGGAGATGTTTGCTGCGTCTGTGACGTGCTGCAGAACTTCCCTGGAAGTTGCTCCTCACCCTCAAACTTAAGCCTGAACGTAAAGAATATAAAACCGTAGGTCTGAACATAAGGAGCTGCAGGTGAGAAAGGGGTGCCCAGGAGGCCCGGCCAGGAGAGATGTTCATTTGATCTTCAGCCAAAAGACACACGGCGGCAGCGTGTTGCGTATCAGTGGGTGTCTCGAGTCCACGCCGCTCAACAGCAGGCGCAATTAGTTTAAAGCGCTCCCAGGAGCGTTGTTCAAAGAGCTGCAAAAACAACTGCAAACCAGAAGTCCCGGGGCTGGCTCTTGGCCGCGTAGCTTAAAGTACAGCAGCAAAGGGGCCTTTTGCTGAAGAGGACGAGGTGTTTGCAGCTGATTTGGGAAAGGATTTGAACGCTGTGGTTGGGGAGGGGGGAATTGGGGACTCCCTTGGTGGGCATTTAGGATACGGGTTGTTACGGCATCCTATCAGGAGCGTAGCTGGTGCCGGCTTCACAGAGGAGAAGGACACAGCCGGTATTTACAATTCTCGCCCTTGGGCCAGTTGGTCACTTCGTGGTGGGAACGAAAGGCTTGGTTTCCACCAGGGAAGGGTTTTCTCAGGCGTTTGGCTTTGTGGCTACCGGTGGCTTCAGTTGTGACAACTGTTTTTCCCCGAGCTGGCGGTGGCTGTGCTGCAGAGTCAGGATTAGGTGATGTGGTTGTTCGCATCTTTCTCCAAAATCAGATTTGAACTTTGTGTTGCTTCTGGTGGTGGATGAAAATAGCTTTTTTTTGTGTGTGTGTGCAAGAAATCCTTTTGTATCAAAGGTAAAAAATGATGTTGCCAAAGTTCAGGTGGTTCATGCCCTCACCCAAATCCTCTTGCCCATGAGCCTTGCATGTTTTTGAGGGCGGAAGACCATCCCTTGTAGGACCAGTGTCCTGTAGGCACCAAAAGGCTTGCTTACGGAGTCACTTCCTTGACATTTGTTGTTCCTGAGGGGTGACAATGGAGGAGCATCGACAGTTGCTGTCTGTCCATGGCTACAAGGTGTTGTAAACCCGTTGCCCTCTTACTTAGCTGGGCCTCTGCGAATTTCCACGGTCAGTAAGATCTAGTGCAACAGCCAGGCAGGGAAGGGCGGGGGGTAAAAGCCAATCTGCCTGTGTTCCAAGACGAGCCTTTTTTTCCCTTTTTCCAGTTTCTATCTTTAATTTCATCAGGGAAATCTTCCTTAACTTCCATTGCGTAGTTGCATGATTGGGTGCTGATTTCCGCAGCTCCTTAAGCAATTTCTCCGTGGCGTTGATGGTCACCCAGATCTGCGTGTGGGTGATGGCGCATTAGCTCGGAGCTAATCCGGTGTTTCCCGGTGGTCAGTGGGACTGGGGCAGAATTCCTGGGGATATCCCAGTCTTCCCAATGGTCACGGGATGTTTTTAACCGTGTGAAGTGGAGCTGGCGCCGTGAACCCAGCGTTTCGCAGCCTGCTGTCGGGCTGCGATGTGGTACGATGTGTCGTGGTTTGGGACACGATGTTGACTTGAAATGCCACAAATGAAATGGGTTACGGGTCTCTCCCCGGGCTGGCACCGCCTCCTTGGCACGCTCCTGGTTTGATGGATGCTCTTCGGCCTCGGCGCTGCCCTGCGTGGAGGTGGTCGCCGTGACAAGGGCTCGGAGGCTTTTTCTTCTAAGGCCCCCATTAAAAATCTCCGTGGAAGCTTTAGGGCGATCGTTACGTGTTCAAAGCCTTTGATTAAAACAAGGCTAATGCCCTAACAAAGATTCAAGGCTTAAAAAATAAAAAGGCTTATAAAAGATAATGCTTGGGTGCGCAGGGGTTAATGCTCATCACTGAGGCATTTATGGTTTTGCGGTTTAAAGTCTTAATTTTTCTGGTTTATATGAACAACGCTTTAAGGCGTGTTGATGGCTGAATGTAAGACTGATTCTGCCCCTGATTCTTTTCACGTGGGGACGTTATTAGATTCGTATGGAAAATAAATGCAATTGCGTGCGGCGTAAAGTGCCTGTGATCTGTTGTGAGCCCGGGAAAGCGAAGTGGAAGCCGGCAGCTCCTCGGCGTGTGCCGCAGGTTCGTGGGCTGGGCTGGTCGGAGCCACCCGAACACGGCTCGTCATCGTTCGTCTTCGTGTTGGGGAAATCCTCCTCCGGGGCTGCTGCTGGCCCTGAGCATCCTCCAGGTCCCTCCTGAGGGGGGGAACTATATCAGCCGCAGCCCAGGTGAGCAGCAGGCAGAGCAGGACGCTGCGTTTCGTTGGAAAGCCCGTTGAATTCGTCCTAGGGCTCCTGTTACTTATGTCTTCAAAATGGCATTCCTTTGAGAAGCCTCCATTTTTATTTTGTCCAGAGGCGGCGACAACTTCCAGTGGTTTGTCCTGTAACATTAACTCCAAAGTTAAGCTTTAGTCAGCCCATATGCCCTATTTTATTTATACATATTGTGGGTTTTTTTCTGATGTGTAGTTACGGTAAAAGCGCAAGTGTCAGCCTAAGCTGTCGCAGTTCCTGTTGACTTTTCTAACAATAGCTGGATTTTTGAGGCCGGCTGATATGACACCGCTCCTTTCTCTAAATCTTTCCCCCCCACTTTTCCTGATTCCCAGCGCCGTCCTTTCACTGCGTCGGATTCTGTAGTTTGTTGAAACACCTCCCTTCCCTCCCCCCCACCCCGCCCAAACTTGACCTTGTGATATCCGAGAGCTTTCCAGGGGTGCATTGAAATAAAAAAAATCTCGACGAGGGGAGATGGGATGAATGTTGGCAGGGATGGCAGCTCACCCCTGGTTAGAAATACATGTATAAGAAGGAGGGGGATTTGAATTCAGCAGGGGGAGGCTGGAAACCAGGAGGGAAGTGACAAAGGGGACGAGGACCCGACAGTTCAGCTCTCCAGAGATGTGGATACAAGGGCTGCGGGAAGGTGTGTGGGGTGTCCGAGAGCCTTTCCAGGTGGAATACAAACTACCCTAGGAGCGTGGTTGTGTCTAAGGGGAGGTATTCGTGCGCCCTTGCTGGGGTGGGATGTTGGATAAACGTTGTCAAAAGGAAAACATCTGTTTTATCGGGGAGATATCCATCGGGCCTTGTGTTGATTTGAATAGCTCCTGCTCCGTGCTTGCAATGGCTCCACTGATGTTTTAGGGGCTGGACTTTGTGGTGCTGTTGCTTTTGCCCCTTTTTAGTCTGTCAGAGGGAAGATTGTTCACTTCCCCCCCCCCCCCCCCGATTTTGCAGGTGGGCTGTAACCGCAGCCAGGCGATTTGGTGTCGCTGCATTGCCGCACTGTAGCACGGAAGGGTCAGGTCGTCTTCCCGGGTCTGTAACTCAGCCCCGCGGCTTCCAGCTCTGCGAGTGAAATATTTGGGCTTATTCCCAAGGTGTTTAAGAGGGGAGATATTGGAAACACTAAGAAATTCCAGTGGATTTCGAGAGTTCAGCGAGGGTTGCAGCATCATCCCGCCTCAGGAATGGTCTGGCAAAGTTTCTGCCAAACCCCTGCTGAGATTTTTAAAGGCGATACGGGCTGTTGCTGTAGTTACGAGCCATGCGCGCTCTCCTCTGGAGGCTAGAAATCAGAAACATGTCAGTCTGTTCATTTTTGTCTTCCTTCCTTGTACTTTAATGGATATTCCAGGTGCATCTCTTCTGTCTCTCTAGTAAGAATTTGTTTCAGCAATGACCTGGTTTCTCTTCAGAAACTTTCAGATGCTGCGGGGCTTTTCCCCTTAATTGGGGGGTGAAATTCCTCACCTAAAGTATAGTTTAATGCCGTTTTGATACAACTTTAGAGAAAAAGAAGCACTTGGGACTGTAGTTTCTGAAGCAGTGAACTGGATGCTTGTGTCTGGAAGATGTGGGTAGTCTTTGACCTACCTACCTTCCTTATTTCCCGAGCAGGGTGAATTAAGGAGCAATTGGTTTAAAACCAAATGTTTTATCCAGCGTGTAGTTGCGTAGACCTGTAATTCCCAGTCGAAGCTGTGTTTTGGTAGCTTGCTTGTTGCTCTCTTCCCTGTAATCTGCAGCGTGTGGATGTGCTGAGGACATTCCCATCTCCTGCTGCAGGAAGGCCTCCGGTTTCCTTAGGGGAAGTGGTTGGGTGATAATTTCCTCCTCTTGTGTACATCGCTCTGCCAGGGCCGGTACGGATATGGCTTGAAAGCTGCTCAGGTTCCCTCCCGTCTCCCTTCCCCTTCCAGAAGGAAAAGGGATCTGGCTGGAGGACTTCAAACAGGGCTGTGAGCAGGAGTGGGTTCGGCACTGGTCGATGGTGGCAAGCCATTTGGATGGTTTAGGGTGAGCTTTGGGGGTTTGTGGGACCTGCGGTGCCTCCTGGCTTCCGAAGGGAAGGGTTGGTAGCTGAAGGTGGTGTTGAAGGACAAGAACAAGGTGTTGAAGACAAGGCCAGGTTGGACGGGGCTTTGAGCGACCTGGTCTAGTGGTGTCCCTCCCCATGGAAGGTGTCCCTCCCCATGGAAGGTGTCCCTCCCCATGGAAGGTGTCCCTCCCCATGGAAGGTGTCCCTCCCCATGGAAGGTGTCCCTCCCCATGGAAGGTGTCCCCGCCAATGGCAGGGAGTTGGAACCTGGGTGGTCTTCAAGGTTCCTTCCAACCCAAACCACTCTGACTTCGCTGAATTCTTGCAGAACGTGCGTCGATCAAGTGGGACGAGCCCCTACGGCAAAAAGCAGGAAACGCTTTGTGACAGATTAGAGGCTCTTCACGTCTAGGGTGTGCAAGCAGAGCTGTGGGCTAAAGAGGTTCTTTGCTGCTAATTTGGGAAAAGAGAAGTTAAGACTTCTGAAACATTTTTTCCGTGGAGTTACGACATCCTTGCTTAGGTCAGCTCCGTTTCTATGATGAAATGTGATCCCTGTGAGCTGTGCTAATCGGAGCAAAAAGGAAAGGTTTGCTTTTCCTTTTACAGAGAGAAACATCCCAGTAATGCCCTGACTTTCATATTTTTTGAACCCCCGTAAGATTCGGTGTCATATTTCATGATTTTTTTAAACTTTCTAGCTCCCCATCTGGTCCCTGCCTGCGATCCCAGAGGCTGGGTGCCTCGCCTGCGGAGTCCATAAGAATTTCAATGTAACTCTATCCACTTGCGCTCGTCATCTTAATTTCTAATGCGAAGCATCGGTTGTCTGTAGGTTGGAGCAGTGTTTCAGTAGCATTTAAATTCCTACTCTTTTTTTTTTTTCTCCTTACTGAAGGTACTTGACTGAAGGCTTAAGCCCTGCTGTAAGTGTAAACGCCAGGCATGAGGGTAAATGAAAGCTGCGTGATAGCAAGGAACAAAGGGTGCAGATTAAAAGCCGTTTATCGAGTAGGTCCGATATGGATTTCTTTATGCAAACCCTTTACAGCCACTCCAGCGAGCTGGAAAAAGGAGACTAGCAGCTCGCCTGTGCCCGGCGTGTACATCTGCAAATGTTTAGAGAAGTTTCAAGTGTCAAAGAACAGAAGTGAGACCTGGAGATGTGGAAGCTCAGGCTGGGGAAAAAAAAGAGTAAAATGCAAATGACTGTGGACCTTGTTTGGGGCCGGAGGTAAGATAAGAGTAAAATTAGAGGCACAAAATGAGAGAGGCCCCTGAAAAAGCCTTCTGCTGTGTGGGAGGCGGTAGTACAGGTAGCTCAGAATAGACCAGAGCAGTGTTAATGCTTTTTTTTTTTTTTTTTTCTGAGCAATTGAGATGAGACCGTGCCATGCCTGACGTTGGCCATCTCATTGGCGAGCAGCTGCCACCCCAGCAGGACCTCCCGATAAATGATTCCAGAGCTGGAGGGCAGACGTTTTTAAATGACTGTTTAATGAGGTACCTCGTCTGGATGGCTCTGGTGGGAGCAGAGAGTCTGGGAGAGGACCTGGAACAGCAGGAAAAACTCCTTTAGGAATAATGTCCCAGAGGAGGTGACTTGCAGCTTGGCCGTGCCCTTGTAGCTGTGACTGCCATAAGTGTCTGCTGGAGGAGCCAATTCTGGGTTGTGTGTTGGTAAAGAGAGGAGTTTGGAGGATGCAGGTCACTCTTTTCCCTACTTCTGCTAGTCCCTTAGAAGCAACAGGGCAAGTAACCTCTGGGGACATGGGTTCCTGCTCCTTTAAACCCCACTGAATCATAGAATGGTTAGAGTTGGAAGGGATAGTGACGTCCAGCCAGTGGCACCCCCTGCCCTGGGCAGGGACACCTCCCACCAGCCCAGGTTGCTCCAAGCCCCGTCCAACCTGGCCTTGAACCCCTCCAGGGATGGGGCAGCCACAGCTTCTCTGGGCAACCTGGGCCAGGGTCCCACCACCCTCACAGCCAAGAATTTCTTCCTCAGATCTCATCTAAATCTCCCCTCTTTCAGTGTAAAACCCTTCCCCCTAGTCCCATGGCTCCCCTCCCTGCTCCAGAGTCCCTCCCCAGCTTTCCTGGAGCCCCTTTAGGGACTGGCAGGGGCTGGAAGGTCTCCCCGGAGCCTTCTCTTCTCCAGGCTGAACCCCCCCAGCTCTCTCAGCCTGTCCCCACAGCAGAGGGGCTCCAGCCCTCCCAGCATCTCCGGGGCCTCCTCTGGCCCCGCTCCAACAGCTCCGTGTCCTTCTGCTGTTGGTGCCCCAGCGCTGGAGGCAGCGCTGCAGGGGGGTCTCACAGAGCGCAGCAGAGGGGCAGAATCCCCCCTGCCCTCGCCCTGCTGCCCACGCTGCTGGGGATGCAGCCCACTGAAGAGTGTGGAGGTTGGAAATGAGAAGGGAAGGAGTTAACCGAATATGGGATGAATTTAGTGTTGTATAACCAACTTGGCTGTGTTGTCATGGCATAATTGTATCTGATATTGTTTTGTCAGTCAAATGACAGGTAGTACAAGTTCAGCATTGCCTGCTGCAGCAGCAGATTATTTTAAGATAATCTAAGGAGGAAATGACAGCAAATACAACGATGAGAAATAAAAGCCGGAGAGGTTATGTTCAAAAGTCTCTTCTAAATTCCCGCTGTTGGGACTCGGGGCTGAACACCGCTGTTTGGGGACGCCAAAGCTTTCAAATGCAGGAAATGTGGAGGTTGGCTGCGGAAAATAAAGCGAGGGTTTGTGTCCCTCCCGGGGTGGAAGTGCTGAGTCTGTAGAGCGTTAACATTTTCACATCTGACCACAAATGCTGCATGCCCGAGAAGCCATAGCAGGAACACGCAGAGATTCCCAAGCCCTTCGTGATGCTGCCTTGCTTAAAATCTGTGCCAGCCGGCGGAGAGGCGCGGACATCTTGGCAGCTGGGAGAAGAGGCGATAACAAAAGAAAACCCGCCCGCTAAAGGGAAGGATGTTCCCTACCAGCTGCTGGTTTCAGTCGGAGTCTTGTAGCCGGCTGCAGTGGGGAGCCCTGCCGGCATCATGTGCCGCCGGATTTTCTTGGGTGGAAGGTGATAACTCCAACATCTAAGGAGAATTTGGGCGATTCTGCTTAAAACGTGCTTCATTCTTCATCCCTGTTAATGCTTCTTGAAGGTGGAATCTAGTTTATATTGCCTGTTCTACTCGAGGCTGAACGGGCAATAGCTTTTCTTTAAGGCTTGAGGGAAGAGGAAAAAAAATAATGTTGAATTGCCTTATGCTTAGGAATAATTTAAAACTTGAAATTCTTTGGTTTCCAGACATTTAACTTGGCAGCCTGGAAGTATTTGATCATGCGAGGCTCTAATCTGGTAACCCTTCAACCTAAACTAAAGGCTAATTGATTTAAATTGCGCTACATGCCCTGTCTTGGAAACAGTTTTCCTGCTGTGCGGGGCAGCTGTCAGCGTTACAGTCCCTTGAGGGGGATGTCCAGACAGATAAACTCAAGGCGGTATCTCGGAAATCAACATTTAAAGGTGTCAGTGCTCTTAGATGTATAATCCTGGCCGTGGCACCCCCAGGAGCTGCATAGGAGAGACACCAGGTTCTTGTGCGTTGCCTCCTGTTTCTTTTCTTGCCTCTCTATTCCCTTGTGCAAAACGGACCCAAAGAAGCAGAAGAGAAGCTCCACACGCCCCGGCAACGTGCGCTGGGAGCCCAGAAACGCCCCCACAGCCTGGGCTGCATCCCTGGCAGCGTGGGCAGCAGGGCGAGGGGGGGATTCTGCCCCTCTGCTCCGCTCTGGGAGACCCCCCTGCAGTGCTGCCTCCAGCGCTGGGGCACCAACAGCAGAAGGACACGGAGCTGTTGGAGCGGGGCCGGAGGAGGCCCCAGAGCTGCTGGGAGGGCTGGAGCCCCTCTGCTGTGGGGACAGGCTGAGAGAGCTGGGGGGGTTCAGCCTGGAGAAGAGAAGGCTCCGGGGAGACCTTCCAGCCCCTTCCAGTCCCTCAAGGGGCTCCAGGAAAGCTGGGGAGGGACTCTGGAGCAGGGAGGGGAGCCATGGGACAAGGGGGAATGGCTTCAAACAGAAAAAGGGGAGATTTAGATTGGATATTGGGAAGAAATTCTCTGCTGTGAGGGCGGTGAGCCCCTGGCCCAGGTTGCCCAGAGAAGCTGTGGCTGCCCCATCCCTGGAGGGGTTCAAGGCCAGGTTGGACGGGGCTTGGAGCAACCTGGGCTGGTGGGAGGTGTCCCTGCCCAGGGCAGGGGGTGGCACTGGCTGGGCTTTAAGGTCCCTTCTAACCCAAACCATTCTATGCAGTCCTCGACCGGCCATCCCAGGATGGAGATACAACCCTGCGACACCTGCAAATGGGTGTAACGAGTTAAGGCACCGTTTGACTTGAGTTTCCTCCCATTTGGCAGCCTGCGAACCTGCCCTGAAAACGCTTCTCCCGCTGTGAAATCTCTTACTGTGCAAAGAGGCCGATTTGCATCCACTCTCTTCAGCCACCGCGAGCTGTAAAAATATTTGGCCGCTTGTTTGGTTTGAAGCTGCCTGAGTGCAAATAGGAGACGCACCTTCAGCTTGAAAATGACCTTGTCTGATCTTGGGGAAACTTTCTGCTGTAATTTAATATGGCGATGGATCCTCGGGAATCCTCGGCAACATCTGGGAAGTGACAGCGAGTGGAAATACAAGCGCGGGGCTGTAAAGGCTGCTTTGGCCTCCTTCAGTCCCCGTTGCCCACCACAGGTCTGGGCTCCGGTTGGCACAATGTGCTCACCAATGGTGAAAGAACCACCACTATCCTTATGGATTCCTTTCCAATTCAAGGGATTCCGTCATCCGGCTGTTGTGTTTGCTCCTTCCCAGCCGCCGCCATAACCTGCACCTTAACGTTCCTGCCTGTACTTTTAATTCCTTTATCAGCCAAAAAGGTTTTGCTAGTGATATTGGGAAGAACCTGAAGGAACGTGAAATAAGCAGGCTTAAAAGGTGTACAAAATTCCGAGCAAGGGAATAATTTGTACCCGTCACAAACACAAACCCCACGAAGTGACCTCTTGTCTTCAGGGGCCTGATTTCTTGGTTCCTCTGCCCGTTTGATGTGAAGTTGTGAGACCAAGAAGCAAATTCCGCTTTTTAAAAAAGCGCTCCTGCTTTCACAGCCTGTTCGTGGTGCTGTTCCGAGGAATTCCTTCTTCCTGAGGCTTCAAGCGTGCAGGGATGGAACTGGAATGCAGTATCGTCCTCTCTGGATGTCGCAAGAGGCTTGGGAAGCTCTCTCCTGGAAGCCGTGCTTCCCAAAGCTAGCTCCGCAAGGCTTTTCTGCCTTCTTTACCTGGAGAAGTATGCCACAGCCCGACATTCCTGAAAGCTGGTGGTTTTTTCTTTTCCCCTGTTGGTCTGATAATCTAAAAATGATTTTTTTTATTTATTTTTTTTTTTCCTTTCCTACCAAAGCTCACCTTGCTGGCAGCAGTGCCGTTCCGGGCTAGCACATCGCTGCCTGGCGTAGACTCTGCTGCTGGAAGCCAGTGGGAGCTTGGGTCTTCTAGTCCACGCGGGAATCTCTTGAGTCATCTCTCCAAACCCGGGCAGGCTCAACTTCATTCCTTTGCCTCCAGCAAGCCCAGTTCTGTGGCTGGGAGGGAGCCTTTGAGGCTGAGGAGTCCTGAAGGCAGCGGCTGGTTGGGCTGGTTTGTGGTGAACTCCTGGTGTTGTGGTCAGAGGAGGTGGGGTGGCCCAGGACCCAGGGGGGCAGGGGTCGCCCAGGGCAGAGGTAGGGTAGCCCAGGACTGGGGGTGGCCTGGGATAGGAATGGGGGCAGCCTAGGGCAGAAGCAGAGGTGGCCCAGGGTGGAGGTGGGGTAGCCCATGACCGGGGCGGGGGTGGCTCAGGGTGGGAGTAGAGTAGCCCAGGGCTAGAGGTGGCCTGGGATGGGGGCAGGGGTGGCCCAGGGTGGAAGTAGGGTAGCCCAGGACTGGGGGTGGGGATGGCCCGAGACTGGGGATGGCCCAGGGAGGAGGTAGCATAGCCCAGGACTGGGGCGGGGGTGGCCCAGGGAGGAGGTAGCATAGCCCAGGACTGGGGCAGGGGTAGACCAGGGCGAAGGCAGCCCAGGGCAGAGATGGCCCAGGGCAGAGGTAGGGTAGCCCAGCGCTTCTGCTCCCACCCAGGCACGCTGCGCCTGCTTCTCACATGCTTCAGGCTGGGCCGGGTGCGCAGCTCAGTGCGCCCTGGTAAGGTGAGGGGTTCGAATCCCGGAGCAGGCGGGTGCTGCGGCGGTGAGCAAAGGTGGTTTCTGCCTCCTGCCCGTTGGGAGGGGGCCGCGGTTTGTTGAGTGCTCTGTTGTTCAAGAGCAAAAGCTGTGAAAAACAGAACAGCTAGCTGATATTTTGCAGGCAGACGGGGATAAATGGTTTTCAACTGAAAGAGGGCAGATTTAGATGAGAAGTTTGGAAGGAATTCTTGGCTGTGGGGGCGGTGAGCCCCTGGCCCAGGTTGCCCAGAGAAGCTGTGGCTGCCCCATCCCTGGAGGGGTTCAAGGCCAGGTTGGACGGGGCTTGGAGCAACCTGGGCTGGTGGGAGGTGTCCCTGCCCGGGGCAGGGGGTGGCACTGGCTGGGCTTTAAGGTCCCTTCCACCTCTAACCATTCGATGATAACTCAGCCCCCCAGGTCTGCAGAGGTAGGGCCGGCACGTCCGGGTGCAGCAGCCTGCAGGTCCGAGGTTTCAACTCAACCTATGGCAAAGGCTCATTTCCGAGCTAAACCCGCGGAACCCTTTATCCTCAGTTTCCCGGAACACTAATCCTTGCATTAAGGGAAATGATAGAGAAAAGAGCTTGTTAATCAATTAACGTTTGCCTTGCCTGTCCTGTGGGTGGATGCGCATGGGTGTGCCACGGCCAAGGTCCCCGAGTTGTCTCACGGCTGTGGGAACCGGCGTTGGCAGCTGGAGCAATGGAGCCCAGGTCCCTGATCTTCCTGCTGGTGATTCACAGACACCTTTCGCTGCCACTTCAGGTCTAGGCAGGTAGCTGCTTTGAATTTTGCCGGAGTTTTTTTAGGAGGTATCTAGCTCAGGAGTGGTATCGGGTGTGCTTGCCGTTGTGCTGTAGTAATGGACCGTGGGAAGGCACCTAGTCCTTCCACTGTGGGGGGAAAAAAAAAAACACGTTAGTTTGAATGAATATGGGCAACATTTGCGCCAGGTGGAGAAAGGAACTTGCAAAATCCGTTATGGTGTTCCTGCTCTGACATAGTAACGCGTTTCCGGGCTTTAATATCTTAACCTGGATTTGCAAGAGCAATTTGTGCACGCTTTTGAGCTCTCTTCTGGGTCTCCTTCCCTTCCACTGCGTATCACGCAAGATTGCTTCCCAATGAGATGTTCTTTACAAGAATGTTCCAGGATCTGTGATTGCGTCCACCTGGTTGTTCGAGGCTTTTATCTCGCCCAGCTTGGTGACGGTGGGTAGAGCTGATGACGTCGATGCCCTTCGCTGTAGGGCTGCTCTGGGCTGGAGTTAGTGAACTGGAAGAGAGGGATGGTGGATAGTCTACGAGAGAAATCCTCCTCCCACTTTTCAGACCTGCCTCCCAGGTGATTGGGAAGTGTACTTTGGAAATCCAGGAACTCTAGGGTTGTTTGGTTTTGGTTTGGTTTTTTTATTTATAGCGGATAAATTCATAATGAGTGTCAGCGTCTGTAAATAAAACCCAGGAAGGACGTACCTGTGGATGTACTCTCAGCGATCCCTCCCCAGGGGCTGGGATGGCTCCTGGGAAGCTCTGTTACTCCAAACCCCATCAACTTCTGTCCGGGAACCGGGACGAGTACATTCCGCTTTTCCTTTTAATTCCATGTGGTTTCTAACTGGATTTTCTTTTTTTGTGCTTTTCAGGTGCTGGAGAGTCTGGGAAAAGCACCATTGTGAAGCAGATGAAGTAAGTGAGAGCGCAGGCATGTAAACTGCAATTTTTTTTGTGTGAGACGAAATAAGGGGATCTGCGGTGCCCTACTGGTTTGGCTTTGGGAATGACGGCTTGGTTTTCTTCCAGGATTATTCATGAGGATGGCTATTCGGAGGAAGAATGCAAACAATATAAAGTGGTTGTCTACAGCAATACTATCCAGTCCATCATTGCAATCATAAGAGCCATGGGAAGGCTAAAGATAGACTTTGGGGAAGTTGCCAGAGCAGTAAGTATTTCACTTATTTCCCTTCGTCTGGGGCCGTGCTGTGAATTGTGTTAATGAATCCTGGAAATTCAGTCCGTGACGCTCACGCTGGAAATATGTTTGTTACGAGATGCCATAGCAAAAGACCTTTCATAATTCGGAACGTATTACCAGTGCGAAGTGTCAAGGGTGGTTTACTGAGGTTACGGGTAAGAGCCTTTAGTAGTCTGAATGCTCAAAAAAAAAAAAAAAAATCCCCAAACCTTTGTCTTAACTATTTGAATTTTTAACAAAATTCTCAGTTTTGATTTAAATTGCTCGACATCAGTCCTCAGTAGTGCTTCACGGCGTTGTGGCGGTGAATTTTTAAGCTGAGCCAAATAAATTTTAGTAATTGTCACTATTTGTCTTTTTAGTTTTTTTGGGGGGGGGTTGAGGCCCTGCTTTTCCTCACCCATCCAGTGCTGCTGGTGGGGGTTACTGGTTACTAGCTTCACTTTCAACGCTTCACAGAATCATAGAATGGTTTGGGTGGGAAGGGACCTTAAAGATCATCTTGTCCCACCCCCCTGCCCTGGGCAGGGACACCTCCCACCAGCCCAGGTTGCTCCAAGCCCCGTCCAACCTGGCCTTGAACCCCTCCAGGGATGGGGCAGCCACAGCTTCTCTGGGCAACCTGGGCCAGGGGCTCACCACCCTCACAGCCAAGAATTCCTTCCAAACTTCTCATCTAAATCTCCCCTTTTTCCGTTTGAGGCCGTTACCCCGTGTCCTATCACTTTGCGAGGGTAGAAACCGAAGTTTCAGGATATCTTGACCCACGTGGTGGTGGGGAAAGCATGGGCAGAATGGCGAGTCAGGGACTCCTGGGAATGGGTGGGAGAAGGGAACTGTGTGTGCCAGCGCGGGGCAGCGGCTGCGCAGCCTGGGGCTCTTCCTACCTGGCACTAACTCTTCGTGCTTACGGTTAATACGCGGGAAGTGAAGTAACCTGCGCTGTCTCTTTGTGATGCAACCACAGACGTTTTGAACTGAGGATATAAAGCCTCCTGGCTGAAGGGCATACCTTCCCTCACGTGTTAACCTCGGCTGCGACTCCACCGTTGCTCCAAACCCTCCCTCGCCTTCCCCTCCGCCTTTCCTCTGTGCTTGTCGAGGCCGAGGGGGGATTTCAGCTTAGCTGAGGAGGTGGAAGATATTAAAATCCAAGTTCCTTTCTCAGTTGACCTGACCAGGCTGAGCCGGCTTCACAAAAGCAGAACAAGAGCCTTGTGCCAAGAATTTTCTCATGTCCCAATCCACCCCGAAGGGCAAACAGCTTCCCCCGCTTTCCTAGGAAAAGACCCAGGGTAACCGAATTTATTGTCTCGCAGCAAACCATAGCAGTGACCTCTCCTCAGCGTGGCACCCTACCCCTGAGCGCAGAGCCTCGTAGCTGAGGGTCCGCCTCTGTGGTACGGCACTTCGGGGCTTGATGACGTTAATTTAGGTGCCCGTTGCCTGTGCTGGGGAGGTAGCCTGACGACTTGACTCTTGCCCGAGCTCAGGTACGTGCTGGGCAGCACGGTTTAGGGATCAAACGAGAGACGTTAGGAGGAGCCAGCGCGAAGCTGAGAACTCGCTGGGACAGCAGAAAGGTCTCTCGCGTCTCCCCAAAGGATGCTGGCAGGGCTGGTGGCTGTAGAAATAAACATTCAGCGCGGGATGTAGATCATCCCCATTTTCGCTTTGAAAATCCGCTTGTTAACTTAGAGAAGAGCGAGGCCCTGCTCTTAAGACTTCTGGGAAGAATTTTTCATGCTCTAGGGCAAACACTCAAACCCCGATCAGTCCATCCCGTCTCTTGATGAAATGGCGTATTAAGAAATCGCTCTCCCTTTCTTCTGGCAGCGATTGCAGCAAGTGGCAAGTCCTCGAAACTCAAAACCTATAATTATCCAAAGCTTGCTTCTGATACTGAATTCTTCGTTGTTGCCATACTGTACAACACGAGGTTTTCCCATTTAAAGACTATTCTTTATCGTTTAGTTCGTTAGTCTATAGCAGCACATTGACGCTGTTACCTTTCCTCTGAAATGCTACGCCGCCGGCTTACTGAAATCTCGTGTTTCGGATGTGAAAGCTGCCTGTCCTTCGGAGCGGCGGATCCCTGCAGCCGTGGCGCTACAGAAGCGTTGTGTGCCACCCGCGATCAGCGCATCTCGCCCCACGGGCTGGAGCTTCTTGCCCAGGATTTGCCTTTCTGACAGCAGGAAAAAAATAACGTGGTGATTTGGGGGGGCGGGGGGAGAGTGGATTGACAGCATGAAGAGGGCACCACGATTCCTTAGAGCAGTTGCCGCATCCCCTGGGACCGTTGCTATTAAACCTCGCTGTAATTTTTAAAGGTATAAACGAGTGTAGTTCCTAATGTGTTTTATTTCCCCTCTTCCTGCAGGACGATGCCCGTCAGCTCTTTGTGTTAGCCGGGAGCGCGGAGGAAGGCGTGATGACTGCCGAGCTCGCCGGCGTGATTAAGCGGTTGTGGAGAGACGCTGGCGTTCAGGCCTGCTTCAGCAGATCCAGAGAATATCAGCTGAACGACTCCGCATCATAGTAAGAAACCGTTACCGGCTCCTGAGCTCTTCCCAGCTTACAAACTGGTGTTCAAAAAGGGCCGGTGTGGCTGAGAGCGGGGTGGTATTTGTGTGGTGAGGGTCCCCTTCCGAGGGGGCGGGTGGAAACCCTGGTCTAACTGGTTTACACGGGGTTGTTTTACAAGGTGACTTGATACTTTAGCTCATCAAAGTCAGTTTTCCTGTTTGTCTTCCCTATGTTTTATTGGGGGGGGGGGGGAACCCACACATTCTTTTGTTTTGCGCCGAGGTGAGTTTGCCGGTCTGTTTTTCGCGGAAGAATAACTTAGCAGCTTGGCATTACGGTGGCTTGTTACAGCAGGTGATCGCTTCTGTCACCTTCGTTATCCCTACAGAAAGGAGTAACGCCTCCTGATTAAACTCCCAATTTGTAACGATTTCTAGGAGTGGGATCTCCTGATACTGGCCGATCCATATTCTCCTTAACAGCTCTCCCAGCGCTTCCGTTCCTGATGGGGCGCGGGCAGCGCTGCGGGCTGCCTGTAAACCTAAAACCCGCGCAATTGCTTAACAATTGGGAAGTTACGACTAGATAAACAGGCTGCTGCTGGCTGGTTAATGAGGATTTTGACTAAATGCCTCATCTGTTTCCGAGGGGCAGGTTAGTGCAGGGAGGGGAAACTATTCCCTTTAATGAGCAAAACCGTTGTCGCTTTTTTTCCTGTTTAAAGTCATGTGCTTCGTCTCTCTAGAACAAAGATTTGAAACTCTGAAAGGATGATTTTTGGGGTTAAGTTGCCTCCTGATGTCCAGCTGAAAACTCGTCTGGATTTAGCCAAGTTTTAAGCCTTTGAAAAATTAGTTTGGAAGTGCTTTATAAAGGACCTTCAGATGTGTCACAGCTCAGTTGCCTGCAGGCTCTGTCGGCGCGGAGCATATTTTAGCTTGAAAATAAGGGAGAATTTTTCTAAATTTGTAACACCTTGGCAGGCTATCATGGGTTTAGATCAAGGTAAGCGAGTTGACAAGAGGAGGCTTGCTCAGATTCGTGTGCGCCACGCGAGGAGGAAACTTCGGATTCAAAGGGAGAGGGGGGGAAAAAAGGATAGATGAGGAAAGGGGGGGTGGATGAGGGAATAATTTAACTAAAAGAGAAGAGAAGGAAAGCTTAAGGACTTCTGGAGCAGAGGATCTAGGGCAGAAAGCACGAGTGGTGGAGCAGAGCTTAAGGAGGAAGCTAGAGATGGGGAACCTTGGCTTTGTGGTCGTGGTGGTCAGCTTTGAAAGAGGAGGAGAATGAAGGCAGGCTGGAGAATACGGGGCAGAAAAGGGGTCGGGAGGATGGCAGCCCGCTTTAATGGGCTCCCGCTTGCCCTGGCTGGATTTCAGAGGGTTATTCCTGTGCCCGAATATCTACAACCCACTCGTGTCCGGTTTCTGGAAGTGGTAGGTGTGGGCAGAGCCGCTGTGACGAGTTGCTGTCATGAGCTGGTGGCAGAGAGATCTCAGCCCGATGACGGCGTGACGTTTTTCCGATAAGTACCTCGGAGAATTTTGCTTCCCGTCCCAAGGCCGCAGGAAGTTGCACCAAAGCAGCGTTATTTTGACTCGGTAGCCTGGCAACTCAGGCCGTTAGGAAACGCCGCAAGTGGGTTCCTTTAGCAGAGCACAATTACGCAGTTAAAACCCTGTTTTCTCCTGCAGGACCCCCCCCGGCCCCAGCGCACAGACCCGGCTGCGTGTTCAGACAGTATTTTTGTTTTTTTTTCCTCTCTGCTCAACACGTGGCTCCCGACCTGCCTTATCTTCTGATCTGACCTAATTATTTCTCTTCTTCATGCTTAAAGGCTGGATGTCCTGCCGTCCCTTTCTGTGGCCGCGCAGGTACTAGTTTTTGTGCACAATTCCTTTGTGGGAGTTTCACTTCCCGGCTCCTTTCGGTATCTCCGACAAATGGGGCTGAAACTTCGGGGTTAGCAGCCTTTAAATGTGTGCCCCGTTTGAGATGATTGAATTTCAGCTGGGAAACCAGTACGGAGCTGTGTTTCAAGCCCGGTTCTGGCTGAGCGGGTGCTGCACCTCGCTTCACAACAGATTTCGGGGCCTCTGCGGAGACACCCGGAAAGGGGGCGGAAAAACAGAAAGAGGAACATCTGAGCGATCGCTTGTGAAAATTAGGTGGCATCAAGAACAAGAGCGCCGTGGCAGAGAGCCAAGGCTTTCGGGGCAGCATCGAATTGTTCCGAAAAAAAAACCAAAAAACATTTCTTCCTGCTGTTTCCTGCCTCGCTGAGCACTTGTCCTGGTGTGGGAGGGATCCTGCCCATCCAGAGCTGCCCCGGCAGGCAGGAGCCTGTGTGGGAGGAGAGGAGGCAACACTAATAACGGCGTGTTGTAATGCGTATGCCACGGGCAGCGGTAAGCTCCCGAAGATAACCGCTTGTGACGCTAATCCAAGTGATCTGTCCTGGAATCGTAGCGGGCTTTGCATGTTTTCTTCTTATTTTTGAAGAACAGTTGAGTAAGTCTTGGTCTAAACTGTGGATGGTCAAGCAGTAGCGTGAATGCTCAACGTCTTCTCCAGGCACCATCTGATAATCATAGAATGGTTTGGGTGGGAAGGGACCTTAAAGCCCAGCCAGTGCCACCCCCTGCCCTGGGCAGGGACACCTCCCACCAGCCCAGGTTGCTCCAAGCCCCGTCCAACCTGGCCTTGAACCCCTCCAGGGATGGGGCAGCCACAGCTTCTCTTGGCAACCTGGGCCAGGGTCCCACCACCCTCACAGCCAAGAATTTCTTACCAATATCTCATCTAAAGCTCCCCTCTTTCAGTGTAAAACCGTTCCCCCTCGTCCCATGGCTCCCCTCCCTGCTCCCGAGTCCCTCCCCAGCTTTCCTGGAGCCCCTTGAGGGACTGGCAGGGGCTGGAAGGTCTCCCCGGAGCCTTCTCTTCTCCAGGCTGAACCCCCCCAGCTCTCTCAGCCTGTCCCCACAGCAGAGGGGCTCCTGATGTCCCTCTAACCACCCCGCTCTTTTGCTGCGATATTTCAGACATCTCTATTTTTCCTTGCCTTGTTGCACCTTCTCGTTTCGCTTTACCTCTGAGGCGAGCTCTCCGGCTCACCGCTCCCGGCTCCATCAGTGCCGTGGAGAAGCGTTTCAGACCTGGGTACCCAATTCTTGGTGTAACAGCTACGAAGACCAGAAACCCGTCTGCTGGTGCAGCAGGGCTGAGGCACATTCCCGTCTTGCGCATCTTCAGTTACCTCTATCTGACACTTGAAAAAGTCGGCAAGCGGATAATGCTTTGAAATATTTTAGTTTGCTCCTTTGCTACTTTTTCCAAAGTTCATGCAGGCAGCAGTCTGCAGAAACTGTAGGTAATTATCCGCAGTCTCACAGGCAATTAGCATAGTTTCTAATTAACCGTTCTCTTATTCTGCCATCTCTTGTCTTGTTCCCAAGTGGTGGTTTTGGCCTGAATTCCCTGACTTGGTGCCGGGTAAAAACTAGATTCTTGGTGCCGGGTAAAAACTAGATTCTTGGTGCCGGGTAAAAACTAGATTCTTGGTGCCGGGTAAAAACTAGATTATTTCCATGTGGGGTTTTTTCTCCTCTTTGCTTTCAAGCACCGGCTCGCAGGGCATCGTCCTCCCGATGCTTTATTGTGATTCCCCTCGAGTAGCATCACCTTGGGATCACAGTTCAAGTTTTGAAGTGAGTTTTTTTCATCTTTGGGTCTGTCTTAACTGGTTAAATGGAGAAAGGTAATACACAACACTCTCTTTTCCTGGTAGATCCTGCTCTGTTATCTTGTTTTCTGCTCTTATCTGCCCAAATCCGGCTAAACACCAGGGGAGAGAGGAGGCAGATTTCTGCAAAAACAACGCATTTCTTAAATATAGGTTTCGCCTTCTTTCTTCCTGCTGCGGGAAGACTCGGCTATGGGCGATTAATTCTGTATGAGCTGGCAGCCCATGCGGGAAGAGCACCGTTTGCGTTTTCAGGGTGGCGCAGGGGCTTGTGATAATGTTTCTGGAAAGCCTGGTGTTTGGTGGCTGCAAATCTCGGACCCGCCTGGGTGCCGGACCTGCATCTTTTCTGCCGCCTTCTCCCCTCTCCCTGGCGAAGGCTGGCCTTTTTGTCTGCGGCTCTGCCTTGGGGCGAGATGGTGGCAGCCCCTCCTTCCCGGAGCCCGGCCTGCCGTTCATAATAAACGCTTTGTATGAATCTTTCAGAGCCCTTTTTTGGCCTTGAAAGCATTCTTGCTGGCGCTAAAAGGAAACATGACTGAATTTGTTAGGAAAATACCATTCCAGGGTTGGCATGAGCGTGTGGAGGAGGGGAAGAACTCCGTTATCTTCACCAACTCAAAGCTTCAGAACGTCCCTCTCCTGCCATCAGCGTTTCTTAGAGCAGCGTGAGATGGGACCACCCTGGAACTGGCAGGTTGTTCTGGTGGGACTGGAAGTAGCCATCCTTGCACACGCAGGTGTTGAACCGGCACCAGGATGGCCTGGGAAGGCTGGGAGGGTCACTGTCCTGGTTTGAGGTAAAACGGAACCAACTTTCTGTTCAGTAATTTTATTTCTTAGCTAGGCCTCTTCTAACCCTCTGAAACTAACAGCGTGTCGTGTCTGAAATGGTCCATTCAGAGTGATACGGCCAATGTCTACGGTTTGTGCCAAGGGATGGTACGCAGAGAGGCTCTTGCTTACACTTATTGCTGTAACAACCGAGGTCAGCTAATTTCGTTATTTGCCCCGTTAGAGGGTCGGAAGCGGAAAAGCCTAGAGGGGTCCCACCTTTGGGAGGAGCGGACAGGAGAGGTGACCCCAAACTGACCAACAGGGGTGTTCCATCCCATCTGCCCCACGCTCGGTGTAAAAGCTGAGGGATTAAAGGGTCGGTCTCTTCCTTAAACAGCTGACGTCCGAGGAGGACTCTGTCTGTTCGTCTGCCTTTGATCCCCATCCGTGTGTTCCTGACTCCAGCTCTGGAACCCAGTTCCCACCCGCTGCTGAGTCCAGTCTGGGGCTCCCCCAGTGCCTGCCGGTGACGTCATCCTGGAAGCTTGATACGTTTTTTGTATATACTGTATCTATTTCATTATTTTCCTTTTTATTTTATTATTAATATTTCATTAAAGTAGTTTAGTTTCTTCTAAACTCGGAAATCTCTCTTTACCTCTCCTCCTCCTCTCCGTGCACGAGAGGCTGGGGGGGAGCATCTGTCACCGGCCGTTGGCTGATTTGGCCAAAACCACGACAGTCACTATGACAAATGCAAGTTGCCCTGCAGGCGCTTGGTCAGCTTTTTTTTTTTTTTTTTTTTATACTGGAGCCCTCGTTTTAAGGGTGAAAATAAGAAGGGAGACAAAACCAAACAGACTTTTTGCAAGCTGGTGTTTGCAAGGTGGCGTTGAAGCAGGAGCGATAGCTGGCTCCGTAAACACCAGGGATGCGTGCGTGGTGAGTTCAGTGGCTGAAGGAAGCCGGGTGGCGAAGGAGATCGTGAAAAGGGGCTTCAAACTGCGTGGGACGGAGAAAGATTCAGTAAGGTGTACGTTTTCAGTTCCCGAAACAATATTTGGGAGGAACATCTTTAGACTTTCAGACAGACTGTGGCAAGCCGCGGGTTATGAGTCGCTCGAAACCACGAGTCTCAGACCGTGGTTGTTTTTCCAGTTTTTATTCAAGTTCTACTAAATCCGTAGAGGGGAAACAAGTGGGAGTCGGCGCAGGCTGGGCTCTGCAGCCTGGGTTTGGTGGGTGCCCACAAAGCCAGCCGCCTCCAGCGAGGCGAGGAGGGCTGGAGGAGCCAGCAAGCGCTTGGGCCGCTCCCGAGAAATCCCCTGTGCTGCCTCCTCCAACCATTCAGGTGTTTCTATGGGATCTGGTATTTATTTGCCCTTGGAATCTCCCTGGAATTAATCTGGCAAAGCTTTTTTTTTTTTTTATTTTTTTAAGGCAGCTTGCGGATAGAGCTTAATCTGCTCCACCTTGTTCCCCTGCCGGACGTGCCAACGTTCAAGGGTGGCACTTTGCGATCTGTTTTGGTGGGACTTGCCTGGCTCCGTTCCCTCCTCGCTGCCTGCCTGAAAAGCCTGAAGTAGGAATTACACCAGTTTCCCTGCCCGAACTTCTGCCGCTGAAAGCCGGCAATTAGGAGCAGATGTTTTACAGCTTCGGCTGGCACATTTGTCACTGCAGTGATTCGGGGCAGCTGTGTGACCTGTAGCAAAGCCAAGCTGTTGGGAGTTGCTGGCTCAGGTCTTAGGTAGGACTCCCATCGGCTTTTGAACCGCCGTATCCCGGTTAAACTCGTACTGGTAGGAAAGAGCTGGGGGGGGAATCTGAGCACGTTATTTCCTCAGTAGAAATATTTCTTAACTGAAGCCTAATGAAGGTTAAGTACCTTCCAAATTCTGTTTCGCTAAGCTGAAACTAAAGCTGGCCCCAAGGATAAGTTTTGGGTGGCGCGTTTCTGGCGAAAGAGCGTTTCACAAAGGGGTCATCCCGCTGAACAGGAGAGAGGAATGAGAGGAGCTGGCCCTTTCTGGGCTAAAACGGCTCGCACGGGATACCAGGTCTTTGAGAAAAGCCCCGCGGCGCCGGGCGAGCGCGGGCGGGAGGCTGGCAGGTAGGCTGCATTCTTTTTGGGGCTGGGAAAATAGGTCAGCGCTCTGCAAATACACTGGCAATCCTAGCCAGAGGAGATGCTGAAGCCGATGGAGGAGGGAGACGTCACTCAGTACGTGGCCTGCTCGGTGAGGAAGGCGAGTGGAAATTCGGGGTTGGTGGCGCAGCTTTCAGGTGCATGGGAAGGAGCGATCCCTGGCTGGCAACGGATCTGTGATAAAAACGTTTGTCTGGGAGGGCAGGGTTTATTACACCGGTTGTGCCACTAAAAATCTCACAGTTACACAGTGCTGTATTGATTAAAAACTGCTCCTGATAAAGACGTGGCCCGTCCCTTCCCAACGGAGCGATCCTCGTCTCCTTTGCGGAAGCAGGAGGCCGTCGCCTTCCCCTTAACAGGAAAAATGAGCTGAGAGGTGTCGCTGGCTGGAGCGGGACTTGTGACGCTGCGGGAAATGATGTGTACCTCTTGAGTTACGTGCCCGAGAGCCGGACTTCAAAGGGAATCTGCTGTAGCTGGAGTTAGTTGGGGTCTCGATGGGCGCCTTGCCTCGGTGCTGCGGAGAAACGGCTTCCTCGGGCGGCCGTGCCGTCGGGGAGCCGGCGAGGACCGTGTTAGTTTGCTGTTGCTAAAGGAATTTGTTCTGGGGGTAGTTCTTGACGCTTAATTCTTTCCTCCCGCTTCATTTGCCGTACCCTTGCCCTTTAAAAGCGAGCCGCTGGATTTATTGCCTGGCGCTTTGATGCGAAAGACCTTGACTGCTTTGAATTGCCCCAAGAGATACCAGTCTTGGCGTGGCTTCGGCATCAGCAGCGCTTCTCGTGCTGGCTCCTTATCAGGCTTCGTTTTCCCCAGTGAGCCGAACTCTACCCAGCACATGCGGCAAGGTCGTGTGGGGAGGGGGTTGAAAATACACCCCACGAAATCAACCCTTGGGGACAGGGCTTTGTTTGCTGCGCGTTCGAGGTCTGCCCTACCTGAAGCTGGCGAATAAATTCCATGATGACTTTCTTCTGCAGTTCATAAAAGATTCATGGCCAGCAAGCGAGACTAAAAAAAGCCCGTCTTGTGTTGTCTCTTCTGGTTTAGTTACCTGAATGACTTGGATAGAATATCCCAGCCGACCTATATCCCGACTCAGCAGGATGTTCTGCGGACCAGAGTTAAAACGACCGGCATCGTGGAAACTCACTTCACCTTCAAGGACCTGTACTTCAAGTAAGTGAAGGGCAGCGCTTGTCCCCGTGGACTGCAGGGATTTCTGCGGTGTGTGGTGGTGGTGGTGGGTCCCACACCTGCGCTGCCAAACCTCTTGCCCTGTTTTTAACTGTCCTCCTCGCCTCCGTTACGCTCCCTCTCTCTCTACTGGCACCGCTCACCGGAGAGACCGGTTTGACTTTTATTTGCCTTCTTCTGTTCTTTTCAGCTGCTTTTATGTTGGAATCGCAGACACAGGTACTGACTGCTTGTTTACAGGATCCCCACCCCCACCCCGCCCCCCCCCCCCCCCAAAAAAAAAAAAAAAATACTAAAAGGACACTGACTCCTGGATTTTGAGTTTAAATTTAACCCCTTCCTGTGAAGCCGGAGGTCAGAGCTCTCCCTGCAGTCGCAGGCTCGGCTCTGGAGGCTGTAGATGACTGTGGTGACCGACGCTCGCTGCCCAGCAGGACCAGGGTGCGCAGAAAACCTGACGGGGACCATCTGCCGTGGCGTGACACCGCCGGGGATGGGACTTCCCCATCCTCCCCGCCTTCTAAATTCAGTCCCTGCAGGGCTCAGGTATCGAGCCTGGTCTTGGCAGTGTCCCTTTACGTATCGCTAATGGAGCTCCCTCTAACCTCGTAGCGGCTGCTCGCCTGCAGTTTAGCTCTCCCCCTCCCTGCTCTCGATCCGTTCGTTAGAAAATCCTCGTTAGATCCTGGCTTTGGATCCCGGGCGGGCTCCTGACGAACAGCCCGGAGCCCCGCGGGGTGGGCATTCCTCTCCTGTAATGTGGATGTAGGAAAACGCAGCCCCTCTCTTGGGCGAGTTCCTTCATCTGTGTCACTGTTTTCAACTCCGTGTTGCTCAGAGCCTTTAAACCTTTGTTTGCTTATTTTTTAGCTTGTGTTTGAAAACGGTTTGAAAGAGCCATGAGCAAAAACCCAAGAGTTGCTTGTAGAATCTGATCCGTTTGCACGCTTTTCTGGGGAGAGCCGGGAGCATTTTGGCTTCTGAACCGTCTTAACTTACAGGCCGTTTTAACCAAAACGCCTAAACGCTTTGCGTCACCGAGCTATTCACGTGGCTTCTGCTTCGTCCGGGGGGGGAGGAAAAAAACTTGTCTTCCGTCGTGATGTATTAGGATTAGCGTTTCCAGCTGCAGCGTGTGATGCGCCTCTCAAAATCATCGCGTCTGACTAATGGAGGAGTGAGCTGGAGGTAGCGGGCGGGTTGCGTTTAATGGTTAGAACCCTTCTTTTCAAGGGAAATGGCTGCGCGCTCGGAGGCGTTGCCTCCCCCCCCGTGCAAAGAGGGGGGAATCGCTCTTTCCCCAGCCCGTCCCGGAGTCATTGATCATGTGCAGAGCCCGAGACACGAGGCGTCTCGTCTCTCGGAGGGATTTGCTGCACAAAGGAAAGCATTAATCCATCTTAAATCCCGAAGCTGCCATCTTTCCCGCGACGGAAGCCTTGATGTTAAATCTCAGCCATTAATAATAAGGGGCCGGGGCAGCCTCGGTAGAACCGTGACTCGAATTTGGATGAGCTTGGCCAAGCGGAGTTGTCGGGGAAGCCGTTCCTTTCCGCGTGTCTCCGCGCTAAGAGCGGAGAGCGATGGCAGGTGAGATGAGCAAAGTCAATAGCCCGTATCCTCCCGGAGATTTTCATCTTTCCTCCCGCCGTCCGCGGGGACGGTTTACCTTAAACAGAAGTCGGGATTTAGCTGAACGGCACTTCTGCCTGCCTTGTTTGGCATCGTTAAATCGCGTGGCTTTTGGCCCACCCTGGGCGGTTTCTCTCCTTTCTGCCTATTTGCTCTGATACCAAATCAATGCTTATGATTTTCATAGCTCTTAGATATCGACTTGCGTCTGGCTTGATTTTAATTAAGGCACAGTCCATCAGGACATCCCGGGCAATCCCGCTCCTCGTCCAAATCCCGTGGTGAGCAGAGGGTTGTAACCGTCGGAGACGCATTTTTAGGGTTTTTTTTTATTGACAGAAATTCCGTGAGCAGCTCTGCAGCCTTTTAAACTTCAGATTTTTTTTATTTATTTATTTTTTTTAATACATGAAACCTCTTTCTTCACCCCATTAACTTTTTTTTTTTCTGCGTGCCGGCGGTAGGGCGCAGGTAGTGTGTTCCAGATAACGCTCTGTCAGACGCGCGGTGTAAATGAACTGGAAGGGCTGACTGTGAGTAGGTGTTTGGAGTCCAGTCGAGCAAATGGATTGTTGCTAAGGCGATGGGAGACAGAGAACAAAATAAGCGTGCCCCGGTGAATCAGCAGACTTCTGGAGAGCCGCGTAGCTAACGTTGAGTTCTTCCTGCTCAAACTGCTCTAAAGAAAAGAACTTTAAAATCCAGTGGACGCTCCGCTGAGAAAGGGAGGGCTCGGAGCTGATGGCGGGCTGTCTGCGTGTTTTCCCCCCCAAATCCTGCTTGTTTGAGAGTCCTTAGCGGAACCTCCTCCGTCCCCTTACGTGGTGGCCGGGGAGGGAGGTCTCCACAGCTTCTGAGATGGTTCTCCTGCCTCTCCCAGGATGTTTGATGTTGGTGGCCAACGGTCGGAGCGCAAGAAGTGGATCCACTGCTTCGAAGGCGTGACAGCGATTATTTTCTGCGTGGCCCTCAGCGATTACGACCTCGTCTTGGCCGAGGACGAGGAAATGGTATGTTATGGAGGAGTTACCAGTGCCTGCCTGCACGGCGCTGTAGAAGGAAGGTGGAATCAGGGGGAGGGCGTGCCTTCGGCTTGCTCCTCTTCTTCCAGTTCTTCGAGGGCTGTGAAGATGAGCACTTCCTTGCAAGCAGCCTGCAGTGCCTTGTCCCAGAAACTGATAAATGTAATCATAGAATCACAGAATGGTTTGTGTTGGAAGGGACCTTAAAGCCCAGCCAGTGCCACCCCCTGCCCTGGGCAGGGACACCTCCCACCAGCCCAGGTTGCTCCAAGCCCCGTCCAACCTGGCCTTGAACCCCTCCAGGGATGGGGCAGCCACAGCTTCTCTGGGCAACCTGGGCCAGGGGCTCACCACCCTCACAGCCAAGAATTTCTCCCTCGGATCTCATCTCAATCTCCCCTTTTTCCATTTGAAGCCATTCCCCCTCATCCCATGGCTCCCCTCCCTGATCCCGAGTCCCTCCCCAGCTTTCCTGGAGCCCCTTTAGGGACTGGCAGGGACTGGAAGGTCTCCCCGGAGCCTTCTCTTCTCCAGGCTGAACCCCCCCAGCTCTCTCAGCCTGTCCCCACAGCAGAGGGGCTCCAGCCCTCCCAGCATCTCCGGGGCCTCCTCCGGCCCCGCTCCAACAGCTCCGTGTCCTTCTGCTGTCGGTGCCCCAGGGCTGGAGGCAGCGCTGCAGGGGGGTCTCCCAGAGCGGAGCAGAGGGGCAGAATCCCCCCCTCGCCCTGCTGCCCACGCTGCTGGGGATGCAGCCCAGGCTGTGAGGGGGTTTCTGGGCTGCCAGCGCACGTTGCCGTGGCGTGTGGAGCTTCTCCTCCACCAACACCCTCGACCATAATGCAGATGTGAGATTTTTCTCCAGATTTTTTTTTCCGGGGAGGTGCTGTGAGTTGTCTTCCTGCGTGTGAGTCCCTCCCTGGAGGAGCGCGCGCGTCCTTGGGGGAGTTAGAGGGTGAGGAGGCGACCTGTCCCCTGCTCGGGGGTTGTGTCCCTGCCCTTCCTGACGGAGTGGCAGCGAGGATGTGTCGGGGACACTCAGCTCTTTGCTCTGGCCTTTGCACAAAGCCTCTCTGTCCCCTCCCCTAATGACTCTGGAATGACACATCGCCACCCTTCTCCTTTGCTTTTTCCAGAACCGGATGCATGAGAGTATGAAACTGTTTGACAGCATTTGTAACAACAAATGGTTTACAGACACATCCATCATTCTCTTCTTGAACAAGAAAGACCTGTTTGAGGAAAAGATTAAGAAAAGCCCGCTGACGATCTGCTATCCCGAGTACACAGGTAAGGCCGGGCTCCTGAAACTGCCTTTTATTTGCCACCGGGGCCAGGAATGAGTCAGTTAAAGCCCGCACAATCTAGGATAATTAAAAGCCTTATCTCTTTTTTTTTTTTTTTTTTCCCCTCCCTTCCCTTAGCTCTGGCTCTTGGGCAGCATCTTTGGGCTCTCCAGTTTGCTGATAACTCAGTGCTCGTGGTTCGGAACCGCTTTTTTCCAGGCGTTTTATGGCCTGAAATACAAATAGCAAAGTGTCGCGCTCCAGCGATTCAAGGTCGCTCAACGGTTTCCCGCGTGTTATTAGGACAATTCCTTTCATTTAACTTCAATTTCAGAACCTGGGAAACTTCTCCACGTCCTGGTGTATGGCAGTTTTCCACCCTGGGTTTCAGCGAGAGCGTTTTTCGCAGCCCGTCCCGTGCGGACGCGGTGCTTCGCCTCGGCGCCGCTGGAGGCGTTTAGATGTTTGAAACAAACTCTCCTTCTTCCAAACCTCCTTATTCCTGTCGCTTGTCGCCCTTCTGACCCGACTATGTGTTTCTAGCACGAAGCGTAAATGTTCCCTTCTTGCGCTCTCCGGACTGGAGCGGGGAGCGGTCGCTGAGTCGCGGGAGCGACTCGTCCAAGGTCACGGACCAGAAGCTGGGAATAGACTTCAGATTTACAAGAAGGGGTTAACGGTGGATTTGGATTTGGAGCTGGATAAGGCAGATGGTTCCAAGCGGCTTAATGTGTACTTAAAAGATCTCTCTGCCGTCAACCGCTGGCCGAAGTAAGGGATCTTCTCTTTTTTTCAGGCTCCAACACGTACGAGGAAGCAGCTGCCTACATCCAGTGTCAGTTTGAAGATCTGAACCGGAGAAAAGACACCAAGGAGATCTACACGCACTTCACCTGCGCCACCGACACCAAGAACGTGCAGTTTGTCTTCGACGCCGTTACGGATGTTATCATTAAAAACAACCTGAAGGAATGCGGGCTCTATTGAGAAGGACGGGGCGCGGGAAGAAGGTAAAGCTGAGCCGCTCGGGGTGGTTTTTTGTGGGTTGTTTTTTTTTTTTTTATAAGGGTTGTCCGCCGGGGTTTTGCCTCTCGCGTGGGGCTAATCCTCACCCTTTTCTTCCCTTTCAAGTTTTTAAGATGCGGCGTTTTTGAGGAGCAGACTCTTTGCTGCCTGGCGGGGGGACGGCTGCAAGCATGAAAAGAGGACCAGGGGAAAAACGCAAAACAGCATGCGGAACCGTTGCATTCTTTAGCACAATCTTCTGTATTAGGGACCTTTTTTTTTTTTTATTTTATTAATTTTTATTAATGGGATGGCGAAGTTAGGTCGAGCTGGAACAACTGTTAGTGTGACTAGATCATCCTGGCGTCGTTTGGATGGCGTGACCTCTGATGTGTACAGCTGTTGTGAAGTTTTGAGGTGCTGGATTCCAGACCTTCCATATGTAGCTTTTTCTCTCTTTTCCTTGGTTAACAAGCCACCACTCGTCTGGTTTTTAAGGGTTGGTTTGGGGTTTTGTGTTGGTTGTTTGTTGTTTTTTTTTGTGTGTGGTTTTTTTCCATCGAGAAAACTGGTGTAACTTTACTAAATTTTATTTCTTCCTTTGTGAATGGATCTTGTTTTAAAAATAAAAAGAAAAAATAAAAAAGGAAAAAAAAAAAAAAAGAAAGAAAGAAACAACAACGACAAACAACAGAAAAATAATCACTTAACTATGCACATGTGACCAGATCATGCAGAAAGTATTCCTCTTAGCAGGAACTCTTTGTTTTTAACACTTGGTATGGTCAGGATTTAATATTTCTGCAACTTAAAGGATCCTTAGAGCTCTTAACGGCGATAGCTTCGGCTTTTATCTGCTGTCTGATTTGTTCCCATCCTGCTACCAGAAGCTTCTGCAGCGGGACCAGCGAGTCTTTTTTTTTTTTTATTTTGTTGGGGTTTTTTTTGTTTGTGTTTTTTTTTTTAGCTTATGGTTAGGGGCGAACCTGGTTTATGCCGCTATCCCAGCGGAGCTTCCTTCGGCGGGGGCCGCGTCCAAGCCAGCGACCGCCTACCCGGGGCTGCGGCGCTCGCTCGGAGAAATTCAATGCCGAGCTCCGACGGGGCCGGGAAACGCGTGCTGCTACGGAGCTACTCCCTCAACCACTTCCATATTAATTTTTTGTGTGTGTGCGTGTGCATTTTTGGTCTAAACCGATGGGCGATTTATTTTTTTTTTATTACTATTTTTTTTCCCCTCCATGTAAAGGGTGCACCTTGTTCTGCATTGACCGCGGCCTTTTCTGTTCCGAGACTCCTAGCCTGTAGCCACGAGCATGCCTTTACTTTGTATATGTGGTGCCAAATCCCCCTTTGCCACCGTTTTGACCCCAATAACCTTCATAACCCGTCGGGAACATTCCTTCGCTGACCCCATCGCATCCAGACTCTTCTCTCCCCCTTTGTCACGTGTACAGTTTCGATCTGTTCTAGTTGTTGGCAGTATTAAAATGGTGAGTTAAACACTTGAGCCTTTTCTCTACTTTATTCTTAATTTATTATTTTTTTTTTTGTTGTCGTTCCCGCTCCCCACACATACACTTTCTGTGCTTCGCAAGGGAAGGAAGGTAGATGGCTTTGGTGGGAAAAGGGGTGCGATTCCAAGCGTTTTGCTGGGAAAAGGGGTGCGATTCCAAGCCCTTTGGGGGGGGGAAAGGGATGGAATTAACGGGACGGGAAGGTCCCTCGCGCTTTTCACGCCTGTCGGTGCTCTCCCTTGCAGCCAGTTCCTCCCCTCCCAAAAGGCTCGGCTTGCGCTGCCCGCATGGAAGACGGCCGGCGTCCAGTCGTTCGTCAGGATTATTGGCAGATGCGTAGTTTTACTGCTTATTTATAGCCCGAGTCTCCCTGCCTCCTTTCAACCTGGGGCCGGGGGGAAGGAAATGACTGCTTCGGATGCCCTTACGTGCTGTAGATGTCACCCCTTTTCGGAGCCGCTTGCCTGGAAATACAAAATGAGAATATTCCGGGGCTGTTTTGTGGGTGCTCTCAATGGCTACCCCGTCGCCGCTGCCACGCTCGGCAGCTCCGGGGAGCGTGTTTCTCTTCGGGGAAGCTTTCCCAAGCCGCCTCCGGCTCTGCCCGCGGGCCCCGACAGTTCCCTTTTAGCCAGCCCTGGGGCTCTGCTACAGCTTCACCCTAAGGCGGGGGCTCATTCGCCCTTGAAACAAATTGATGCCACCGTCCCCGGTAATTAATTGCTCCCCGATGGATGCTGGAGCCGCAGTAGAGCCTGGCCCCGCGAGGTTTGGGCTTTCTCTCGCCCAGGTGCCAGGGGGCTTTGCCTGGCAAGGCCTTTTTTTTTTTTTTTTTTCGTTTGGTGGTGGCCCGGTGGCACCTGGCACCTGTGGCTCCGTCCCTACCGGGTGCCCGGCGGGACGGCGGTGGGCCCCTCTCCCCTCCCCGTGGGCCACCGGTGGGTCTCGGTGGCCGATGCGCGGGCGGAATGAATCCAGAGAATGGGAGATATTCCTCCATTCAAGCCCTCAGATGCAAAATATTCCTCGATCCAAGCTCTCGGATATAAAATATTCCTCGATCCAAGCCCTCAAATATAAAATATTCCTCGATCCAAGCTCTGGAATATAAAATATTCCTCGATCCAAGCTCTCAGATATAAAATATTCCTCGATCCAAGCCCTCAGATATAAAATATTCCTTGGTCTAAGCCCTCAAATATAAAATATTCCTCGATCCAAGCTCTCGAACATAAAATATTCCTCGATCCAAGCTCTCGGATATAAAATATTCCTCGATCTAAGCCCTCAAATATAAAATATTCCTCGATCCAAGCTCTGGAATATGAAATAATCCTCGATCCAAGCCCTCAAATATAAAATATTCCTTGATCCAAGCTCTCGAATCTAAAATATTCCTCGATCTAAGCCCTCAAATATAAAATATTCCTCGATCTAAGCCCTCGAATATAAAATATTCCTTGATCCAAGCTCTCGAATATAAAATATTCCTCGATCTAAGCCCTCAAATATAAATTATTCCTTGATCCAAGCTCTCGAATCTAAAATATTCCTCGATCTAAGCCCTCAAATTTAAAGTATTCCTCGATCCAAGCTCTGGAATATAAAATATTCCTCGATCCAAGCTCTCGGATATAAAATATTCCTTGATCCAAGCCCTCAGAGGTAAAATATTCCTTGATCCAAGCCCTCAAATATAAAATATTCCTCGATCTAAGCCCTCAAATATAGAATATTCCTCGATCCAAGCTCTCGGACCCAGGAAGGGGGCTCGGGAACGGTCGTGGCGGAGCAAGGGAGGTGGGAGAAATGAGAAGACACCCGCGTCATGCGTATTTCTTTTTATTTGGGGTTTTTCCTACAGCGCAGGGGAGCCGGCGAGGTGAGCTGTGCGGCCAGAGGCCGCGGGACTTGGCTACGGGGCCAGCGGAGGTTTATTTACAAACGGTTAAAAGAGCAAATGCAGCTCTAAAGAGCAGAAGGAAAATCTTTCTCGTAACCATTTCCTCTTTAATCCAACCCATTCCTCTTCCCTGGGCGGGATTGAGCCGAACGCCGGCGTGCTCCCGCCTGCTCCTACCTTCGCTTGCCCCCCCCCACCCCCCCCCCACCCCCCCCCAAGTGGTGCTCTGGAGAGAAATTCACTCAAATCACACCAAATAAAAAAAACCCAACCAAAAAACACCTAAAAAAAATGAATTTCTCCTGCCTAAAGGACTCGAGGTCGGCTCCCGGGAGCGACTCGTGGGTAACCCGGCCTCCGCCTTTCCCCCCCCCCCCATTAATTTTACCAAATTTGATGAATTTGGTAAAATTAATTTTGATAAAAGGGAAGGAAGCGGGGCGGGGAGGGGGGGAGCTGTGCGTTGGCTCGACACCGGTTTTCCCGGCTGCCGTGACGCTCTTCGGTGTCAAACCGCTCCGCGTCTCCTTCGGAACGCGCTGCAGAGAGCGGGGATTTCTTTCTTTGCTTTTTTTTTTTTTTTTTCCCCCAAAAAAAAAAAAAAAATAAAGAAAAGAGGAAATGGCCACGAAAGGGAGCAGGAAGTTCAGCTTCAGCCCCTTCCTATTTTTGGGCTCGAAAGGAGGAGGTTGGGGTTGGGCAGGTCATAGAAAAAAAAAAAAAAAAAAAAAAAAAAAAAAAAAAAGTGGGGTCCGAGGAACTTGAATATTTTTTTTTTTTTTTTTTTTTTTTCGTTAATCCTTTTGGCTCTGCTCAGCAGAACGGCGCTGTGAAAGTCAACGTTTTTCCTCTTCTTCTGGCGGGGAAGGAAGAAAGAAAATGGGGGGGGGGGGGGGGGGGGGAGTGTTAAATGTTTAGAGAAACGAATTTTCATGGCGCCACTTTGGGCGCCCTGGAAAAAATTCCGCCGCCTTTAACGCTCTGAGCCAGGCGGTGGCAAAATCCCGAGTATTTCCCTTAATGCCGAAGCCCCGCTGCTGGCTTGGGAGGAGGCAGCACCCCCCCCAGCTACCTTGCCCCCCCCCCCCCCCGCCCATTTCCAATTTTCCCTTGATTCCAGAAGCCCGTTTTCCATCGCGGGCTGCCCTGGGCTCCGCTGGGAAAACGGCTTTGGCCAGGGCACGATGCCGAGCTGGTGGCCCAGGGGGTCCGTCCGTGTGTGTCCCCCCCCCCCATCCTGCCGCTGCCCGCGGGGATCCCGCCTGCTTTATTATTTATTATTTCATTTTTTTCCTTAATATTTTCTATCATTTCCTATTCGCGTTCAGGGACAAGAGAAGCCCTCGAGGTCCCCTGAAACCCAAAAGCGTCCGACCCGGCTGGGGGCTGCTCGGAAAGTGGGGAGAAGGTTTGTTGGGGGGGGGGGGACGCACGACGAAATTCTCCTCCCCACTGCTTAGGCTCGGGGGCAAAGGCAGGCGTTAAGAATTAATTTTAAACCCTAATTAAACCTTTATCAAGGTGCGAAAAGGCCGAGGGAGGCAGAGCGGGGCGTGGGATCCCCCCCCACACACACACCCCGTGCCTTCTCCCCACCACGGGGGGCTGGGAACCAGCCCCCCCCCCCCCAAGTTTGTGAACTGGGGGGGCACCAGTGACCGTTGGGGCAACAGGAGGCCCTGAGATAAAAAAAAAAATTAAAAAAATCTCGCTCGGGTGCGGTAATTTGGGCTGGAATCTGCTCTTTCCAGCTCTCTCCCCCCCCCCCCAGTCCCTGTCCCCGTCCCCCCCCCGCCCCCAAAACCAGGGTGTGAAAGCAGCCTGAGAAAACCAGTTGGGAAGGATCACTGGGCTGAGCCCAGGCTGCTGGGGGAGGCGCCGAACCCCCCCCCACCCCCCCCCGGCCTCTGGGGCTCTCAGGAGGGTGCTGACCCCCCCCCCAGCCTCCACCCTGGCGCTGGTGGGACCCCTCCTTGGGGGTGATGGGACCCCCCCCGAACCCCCGTCCTCGCTAATCCCAGCGCATCCTCCCCTCCGCGGGAGGAGATTTCCGGACCCTGGAATGGAAACCTGCCCTTTGCTGGCGAAGCCTGGGGTGTCCCACCTCCCGTCCCATCCTCATCCCCCTTCCCCCCCCCCCCCCGACCCCCCCCTCCACCCCCCAAAAAAAAAAAAAAAAAAAGACAAAACAACCCCACCCTCTTTTTTTTTTTTGCGGTTCAATAACCGTTTGGCGGGTACCTGCCTCCCAGCTGCTCAGAAGAGGCCGCAGTCCTTGAGGTTCTCTTTGATGATGACATCCGTGACGGCGTCGAAGACGAACTTGACGTTCTGCGTGTCTGTGGCACAGGTCATGTGGCTGTAGATCTCCTTCACGTCCTTCCGCATGTTGAGATCCAGGAACTGGGTCTTGATGTAATTTCCCGCGTCTTCGAACGTGTTGGGACCTGCCGGGGACCCCGGGAAGGGGGGGAAGAAATAAACGGCTGCCGGAGCTGAGCCGCTCCCCCTGGGAATTGATCCCCCTGGGAGACGACCGTCAGCCGCTGGGCGAGGGTTGGGGGATGCTGAAGGCTTGGTTTTGAGGGCTAAATCTGAAATCTTCCTCTTCCTCCTCCTCCTCCTCCAGAGGAGGAGGGCTGGGTGGCAACTGCGCCCGGCAAAGCCATTTTTGTCCAAAAAAAAAAAACCAAACCCCCCCAAAAAAGCCATTTGATCCCATTTCGATCCTTCCAAACACCTTCCCGTGGCCACGTCAGCCCTCTCCTCTGCCCCAGCTTCCAGGGATTTGACTTCATCCCGGTATAACCCAAACCCCAGGTGCTGGGACCACGCGACTCCCTGCCGGAGCCCGTGGTCTTGGAGGTGGGGGGGGGGGGGGGCGCACGCCTGGAGGCGGGGGGGAACCGACCCCACTCACCGTCGTAATCGGGGAAGCAGATGCTGAGATGGACCTTCTTGATCTTTTCCTCGAACAGGTCCTTCTTGTTGAGGAAGAGGATGATGGAGGTGGCGGCGAAGAACTTGTGGTTGCATATACTGTTGAAGAGGTGCAGGGATTCGTGCATGCGGTTCTGCGAACAGAGCGGGAGCGTTGGCACGGAGTATCGGCCGCGGAAAGAACTTAAAACCCCTTTTAGCTCCCCCCCCCCAAAATACCCCCCCCCCCCCATTCCCACCCCCCCACCCCGCATTCCCAAGACGAGAACTTTTCCCCGGCCTGCCGGGGATCGTCACAGCCGCCTGTCCCCTGCCCGCGCCGAGCATCCCTCATCCCCGTCCGAAAAGCCACGGCGCGAGCGATCCGGAGGAATCCCGGCCATGCTGAGGACGGGGAGCGGAGTTAAGCAGCTCCGATGCTCCCATCCCTCCCGGCACCTTTCTGGGATGCTCGGAAACGAAGGGCTCACGGTGGGAAAATGATGCGGGGAAACCTCGCGGCCCTTCCCAGGGCTGATGGAAGGTGCCGTGTCCGTCCCCCCCGGCCCCGATCCGGGCCGTGCTGCGGGATGCTGTTGCTGGATGGCGGGCCCCCTCCCCTCAGCCGTTCCCCCCGGCTTGGGAAAAGCGCGAGGAAAAGGGAAAAAAATATCTCCGGTTTTAAAGCAGACGGGCAGTTTGGAGTTTGCTGCCGGGGCAGCCTCAGGAGGAGAAGGCTCCAGCCGAGCCGGGGTGTTGCTCTGCTGATGGAAGGTGGATCTCCTCCACCTTTGGGTGGCAGCAGGAGGGTCCTCCAGGGGGGTCAGGGACGATGGTTTTGCCTTTTCCGTCCTCCCATTGGCCAAATCCTGCCCCATCCTGCGCCGGGGAAACCTCTGCCGAGGGCTTCGCTGGAAAGATGCTCTCTCTTTCCCCCCCCCGCGTGCCTTACACGCGCCGATTCTTCGGGGCTGAGGGAGGGCTGAGTTCTCCTTGCCCGGCCCCGGCAAGCCAGCCCCGGAGGTGCCAGATCCCAATCCCAGCTCCCGGTGAAGCCATTTGGAAGCCGGAGGACCAAGGAGCATTCGTGGGACCGGCCGCTGTGGGAGATGCCGACAAGGATGCTTCGCCCCGGTGCCTTGGGCAGGGGAGCGGGCAGGCGGCTGCTTCTCCCGCTCGCCTCCTCCGCACCCCTCAATTCTTCCGAGAAATGACCCGTCCGGGGGCTCTCGGTGTTCCTCCTCTCCCGAATTCCACCCTCGGAGCTGCTTTTCCCCGCAGCATCCCTCACCGGGTGCCCGCAGGTGCTTTGCTCGGTGACCTCCTGCCGTCCTTCCCCCCGTCGCCGCTGCCGCTCGCTAAGGGGGGGGGCGTGTGGGGTGTGAAAGCCACCCCTTATCGCTGCTTTTCTGCCCGCCCCGGGTCTGGGGGGGGGGCACAGCCAGGCACGAGGTGCCTCTGGGCCGCATTTTCCTTCATCGAGATCATTTCGCGTCTCTCTTCCTCCCCTTCGGGTTCCCTCGGGGCGGTTTTCCTGCATCCGGGAACGTTCCCCAGCGGGACGGTGGCTCTCGGGACGAGGTCGGTGTTGGGACCTCTTCGCCCCTGGCTGCTCGGAAGGACCCGGGGGGTTTCCTGGTGGGCAGCGGGGAGGGCAGAACCCCGGCCCCACGACCCACGTTTCATCTCAGTGGGGCTGTTCGTGCCCCAGAAGAAGCGCTGACAGGTCGACTGGGTGCAACTGGGCGGGAGCCAGCTCCGTCCCGCGTCTCCCACCCCTTCCCTGCATCACCCAAACCATCAACCACCACTGGGTTGAGGGGTTCCCTCCTTCTGTAACCCACCCCCCCACCTCCCCAGAGCACCCGGCTCCTCTCCCCCGAGGCACCCCCTGGACCCCGACCCACCACTTCGTCGTCCTCCACCAGCACCATGTCGTAGGCGCTCAGCGCCCCGCAGAAGATGATGCAGGTCACCCCCTCGAAGCAGTGGATCCACTTCTTGCGCTCCGATCTCTGCCCTCCCACGTCGAACATCCTGGGGAGGGGACAAGGACGGGGCGGGAGGTGACGCGTCTGGTCCTGCCACCCACCGCGGGACGGTCCCAGCACCCTGTCCTCGGCGGCGTCGGGGATACGGTGACCCACCGTAGAATGGTTTGGGGTGGAAGGGACTTCTAAAGGCCACCAAGTCCAACCCCTTGCCATGAGCAGGGACGTCTTCCAAGCCAAAGCTCAAAGCCCCATCCAACTTGGCCTTCAATGGTTTCAGGGCCGAGACATTGACCACCTCTCTGGGCAACCTGGGCCAGGGGCTCACCACCCTCACAGCAAAGAATTTCTTCCCCAGATCTCATCTAAATCTCCCCTCTTTCAGTGTAAAACCCTTCCCCCTCGTCCCATGGCTCCCCTCCCTGCTCCAGAGTCCCTCCCCAGCTTTCCTGGAGCCCCTTGAGGGACTGGAAGGGGCTGGAAGGTCTCCCCGGAACCTTCTTTTCTCCCGGGCGGAGGCAGTGGGGGTCACAGAGGGGCCACCCACCCACCTGAAATTCAGGTCTTTGACGGAGAACTTGGTCTCGATGATGCCCGTGGTCTTCACTCGGGATCGCAGCACGTCCTGCTCGTTGGGGAGGTACCCGGGGGCCGTGATCCTGTCCAGCTGGTTCAGGTAACTGCGGGGGGGGGACGGGAGTGGACGTGACCCATTGCCATGGGGCTGCCCACATCTTCCCCCGCCGGCTTTTTGGGCATGGTTGGGGGGCTGAGCTCTGCCAAATGCCGGGACTCCAAGGCAGGGCCGTTCCTGGGGGAGCTGGGGGCTGCAGGGACACTGGGCGGGGGGGCAACGGTGGGGGGCTACAGCCCACCGGCGCTGGTGGGATGGAGGATGGTCCCGGTGGGATGGAGAATGGCCCTGGTGGGATGGAGGGTGGCCCTGGTGGGATGGATGGTGGCACTGGTGAGATGGAGGATGGTCCTGGTGGGATGGAGGGTGGCTCTGGTGGGATGGATGGTGGCACTGGTGGGATGGAGAATGGTCCCGGTGGGATGGATGGTGGCACTGGTGGGATGGAGAATGGTCCTGGTGGCATGGGGAATGGTCCTGGTGGGATGGAAAATGGCACTGGTGGGATGGAGAATGGTCCTGGTGGGATGGATGGTGGCACTGGTGGGATGGGGAATGGTCCTGGTGGGATGGAGGATGGTCCTGGTGGGATGGAGGATGGCACTGGTGGGATGGAGGATGGCACTGGTGGGATGGAGGACGGCCCCAGTGGCATGGAGGATGGTACTGGTGGGATGGAGGGTGGCCCTGGTGGGATGGAAGATGGCACCAGTTGGATAGAGGATGGCACTGGTGGGATGGAGGATGGCCCCAGTGGGATAGAGGACACCACTGGTGGGATGGAGGACGGTGGTCCCGGGGTATTCCCGGGCTCAGGGAGTGCATCGATTTTGCCAGGCTGGGTGACAGATGGCAATGAGCAGCCGGGGGGGGGGGTTTCCCAGACACCTCCTTGTCCCCCCTCCTCGTGCTGGTGACCCCACTCACTACGCGGCCGAGTCGTTGAGCTGGTACTCGGCGGCGCGGTCGAAGCACGCCTGCACCCCCCCGTCCTTCCACAGCTTCTTGATGCAGTCGACCAGCTCGGGGGGCATGGTCCCCTCCTCGATGGAGTCGGCCAGGTTGAAGAGCTGCCGGCCGTCGTCCTGCAAGAGGGACCCCTTCGCCACCGTCCCACCCGTCCCCTCAAAAAAGCCCCCGGGGCCGGGCAAAGACAGGTCGTTACAGACCCCAGCTCCGGGGGGTCCCCGGCCCCTCGGTTGGCGGGGGCCGCGGGGGGGGGGGGGGACGGACGACACACAGGGATGGGGACGACCGCCCCGACTGACCGCGTGGGACGACTCGGCGTAGTCGATGCCCAGCGTGGACATGGCGCGGATGATGGCCAGGATGGACTGCAGGATGTTGCCGTAGATGATGGCCTTGAACTCCATGCACTCCTCCGGCGTGTAGCCATCCTGGTGGATGATCCTGGGGAGGGAAGGGGGGGGGGGGAACATGTGACGGGGGACAGAGGGACATGGGACGGGGGACAGACGGACACGGCGGCCTCAGCCCCGAGCTCCGCCACCCTGAGGTGCCCCCTCCTTCCCTCCCAGCATCACCCCACCCCGGGAACCAGCAAGGTGCCACCACCAGCATGACACTGGGGGGGGTGTGGTGTGGGGGGGGTGTGGGGGGGTGTGTTCTGCCACCCGCTGTGCCCCAACTGGGGGTGTCCAGGGGTTGGGTGACACCCCCCCACCCCACCCCCAATTTGGGTGCCTGGTACTCACTTCATCTGCTTGACGATGGTGCTCTTGCCCGACTCTCCAGCCCCTGGAAAAGGAGGCGGGGGGGGGACGGGACACGCACCTCAGTGCTGGCCAGGGTGGGACAGACCCCAGGCCTGACGCCACAGTGACGGGCACCACGCAGGGACCCTCTTTCCTCCACTCCGGCCACCCAGCTTGGCCTCCTCCCACCGCTGCCGTCGTCCCCTCCCCACCTCCTGTCACCCGGTGCCGCGCCACACCTCGGGGACCCCCAGGGGTGGCGGGGACCCGCCGGGCTGCCTGTCCCCCGGGGTCCCACGCCTCCCGCCCGCCGCGGCCACCGTCGGCGATGGCTTCGGTGCCGTAAGCGGCTTAGGGCAGCACAGGAAGCTGCTTAGAATTAGGGTGCTAATCGCCTTGACCCCCAACCCCCCCCCACCTGGCTAAGCCCCCGCCGCCGGTCCCTGCCCCGCGGGGCCCCGATGCCTCCCCGTGGGGTCGCCCCCCATGCCCCAGCGGGGTGCGGGGGGTCCCTCGAGGGACTGTCCCCTCCCGTCCCCTGCCCAGCGGCGGGGTTTGGGGGTGCTGGTGGCAGGAGCTCTCTGGCATCTCGGTGACCCCCCCCCGACACACAGCCTGGCCCAGGTGGGACCCGGTGTCCTGGTCCCTTCCCCATCCCCACGCTGTCCCCTTTGTCCCTGCCACCCATCTAGTTGCCACCAAGAGCCAATGCCACCGCCGGCTCTTCCCAGGCACACCCCCGGGGGGGACATCCAGCTGGCGGGACAACCTCAACTGGCTCATGACGACTCGTTTGCTAATGAGGGCTAACGAGCTGCAGGGAAGGGGCTCTCCTTGGGATGAAGAAAGGGAGAGCAGGAGGAGCTGGTGGGATTGGGGGCTGCCTGTCCCCATCTCCATCTCCCCATCTCCTCATCTCCATCTCCATCATCTCTCCATCATCTCCTCTCCATCTCCATCCCCCTTCCCTGTCCCCTTCCCTGTCCCCATCTCCATCCCCATCTCCATCCCTGTTCCCTGTCCCCTTCCCTGTCCCCATCTCCATCCCCATCTCCATCCCCATTCCCTGTCCCGTTCCCTGTCCCCATCTCCATCCCCCTCCCCATCCCCATTCCCTGTCCCGTTCCCCGTCCCCATCTCCATCCCCATCCCCATTCCCTGTCCCGTTCCCTGTCCCCATCTCCATCCCCCTCCCCATCTCCATCCCCCTCCCCATCTCCATCCCTGTTCCCTGTCCCGTTCCCTGTCCCCATCTCCATCCCCCTCCCCATCTCCATCCCCCTCCCCATCTCCATCCCCCTCCCCATCTCCATCCCCGTTCCCTGTCCCGTTCCCTGTCCCGTTCCCTGTCCCGTTCCCTGTCCCGTTCCCTGTCCCCATCTCCACCCACCTCCCCATCTCCGCCCCTGTCCCCGTCCCCTCTCCCTGGTTGCTCTTGCCCCCTCCCTGTCCCCACCAGCCGCATCCCCCCAGCACCGGCGATGTCCCCAACGCCCCGTGGGGACAGGGGGACACCACCCCCCCCCCCCCCGCATCCTCCCTGGGGACACCCCCTCCACCCTTACCAAGCAAGAGCAACTTGACCGTCTTGGCCTCCTTATCCGCGTCCTCCTGGAGCTTCTTCTCCAGCTCCTTGGACCTCTTGGCCATCTCTTTGTCCTCGGCGCTGGCCCCGCTCCCCATGGCCTCGTCTTCCTCCTCCTCCTCTAACGCCTCGAGCTCCGCTAGGTCCCCAGGCTCTTCCAGCTCTCCGCGGGGAACGGCGCGCGCACCCCGGGGGCGGGCGGTGGGTGACGGGAGGAGAAAGAGAAGCCCCGAAAGGCCGAGCCGGGTACCCGACGTCGGGGTGCCCCACCACGGGCAGGCGAGAGCTGGGTGGGTGCTGGCGGGCCGGCTGTCCCCCCGCTCTCTCCCTTAATTCCCCATGGATAACCTGGGGTTTTTTCGGAGCGTGGGATTTGGGGACTTTTTTATCTCACCATGTGACCCAGGAAATCCAATTAGCCCAAGATGGCAAAGATTAGGGCTCAGGAGAATAAAAAAATAAATAAATATATATATATATATATGGGGGGGGGGAGCGCCTCGGGGAGGTGGGCGCAGGGCTTTACGTAAGGGGGCAGGTGGGTGTCACCCCCTGCCCGCGGGGGACGGGGACACCCCGTGTCCCCTGGGGTGGCGCAGGGGGGGTTACGTGGCTTTGGGGCACCCCGGTGGCCGTGGAGCTGCGTCCCCCCCCCCCCCCCCATGTTGGCGCTGGGGATGGGGTCACACACACCACCCCCCCACCCCCCCCCACGGCTGGTGTGTTGCGTCGTGTCCCCCCGCCCCTCACCGGGAGCTGTGGGGGGACGTCGGCGCTGGGGGATTCCTCCCTGGGGGGGGGGGAAGAGGGGGGGGGAAGGGAGCTAATTACCCCGGGGTGGGTAACGAGCCCCCCTAATCCTGCTGGGTGCCGCCCCTCGCCCTCCTGCCACCTAAGCTCTTTAATGGGCTCAGCCTTCCTCCTCCTCCTCCTCTTCTTCCTGCCCCCCCCCCGGGCTCAGCATCCCCCCCACCCCCCCGCCCCCCAGCCCAGCACCCTCCTCCCCACCTCAGCAGGACCCCAGGGTCACCCCACACCCCGGGGGGGGGGGGGGGGGCGGGGTGTAGGCGCCCCCACCCCATCCTGCCGGGGCTGATTTTGGGTACAGGGGTGGCACCGTGGCGGGGGGGGGGGACACACACACGACATGACCCACCGGCAGCCCCAGGCTGGGGTGTCGTGTCCCCTCCCCCCCCCCCAAAAAGGTGCTTTTAGGGTTAAGGTCCCCTAAATCCCTGCACCCCACAGGGTCACTGGGGTCTTTCTGTCCCCTTACTGGTGTCCCCGTAGCCCACCTGGCATGTGCCCCCCCCCTCCCAAGCTCCCCCCCCCCCCCCCGCCATCCCTGCCAGCCACGGGGACAGTTTGTCCCCGCTGTCCCCGCGGACACAAAGCCCCTTCTGAGCTTCTAATGAACTTGGCGCTAACGAAGGGGGCCCAATTAAAATACCAGCTCTCCCCCCACCCCCCCCACGCCCAGAGCTCAGGCCGGGGGCGCGGGGGGGGGGGGGGTCCCCATTGTCCCCCCAATGGCCTGGCACAGAGGTGGCCCTGAGGGGTGGCGTCACCTCGCTGTCCCCTTTCCCCCTGCATGGGACAGCGGGGTGGGGGACACGGTGCTGGGGGGGGGGTGTGTGTGGGGGGGTGTGTGTGTTGGGGGGGGGGGACACACGGACACACAGACGGGCCCAGGCGGGTGGCATTCCCTCCGCTGCGACAGCTGCTAAAAATACCCCCCCGGCTCGGGTGCCGGATTAGGGGCCGCGGGCGGGTGGCCGGCGGGGACACAGCCCGGCACCCCCCCCACCCCCCCCCCACCCCCCCCCAAAAAAAAAACCCGTCCCCAAACCCCGGAGCCACCGGCGCAGGTAGGGACAGGCGGGGATCGGGGGGGGGGACACACACAGGGATGTGACACCCCCCCCCCCCCCCCCCCCACGCCCCCCCCGGCACCCCCACAGCTGGGTCCCGCTTTTGCGTCCCCTGGATGACGGTGGCCCCGGCTTGGCAGGGGGTAAGGTGGGGTTTGGGGGGGCTGGGGGGGTGAGGGGGTGTCAGGCCCTGTCCTGTAACCCCATGGGTGCTGAGGGCCCCCCCACCTTGCAGGTTGGGGCGGGGGGAGGGGGGGGGCGAGCCCCCTCTTTTGGGGTGCGGTACCCCATCTGAGGGGGGGGGGATGCTCACCTTGGAGGAGGCGATGCCCCGTTTTGGGGGGTACTCGGTCTTTTTCCTGGGGGGGGGGTGTGTGTAAAAAGTCTAAGTGTAGGGGGGGTGATGGGCTGTGTCGGGGGGGGGGCGCAGCGCCCACCCTGGGGGTGCAGATGCCCATCGCGGGGGGGTGTAGAGCCCAGCCGGGGGGTGCGGTACCCACCTCTGATGGCGATGATGCTCACCTCGGGGGGGGGCACCCTGTCCTGGGGGGACAATGCCTGTCTTTGAGGGGGGGCACCTTGTCTTGGGGGGGGCAATGCCTTGTCTTTGGGGGGCAACGCCTGTCTCGGGGGGGGGACAATGCCTATCTCGGGGGTGGGGGGTGACACCTTGCTTTGGGGGTACAATGCCCGTCTTTAGGGGGGGGGCACAATGCCCATCACAGAGGGAGTGGCACCCTCTCTTGGGGGGGCAACGCCTGTTTGGGGGGGGCACCCTCTCTTGGGGGACACACAATGCCCATCTCAGGGGGTGGCACCCCGTCTTGGGGGGGCAATGCCTGTCTTGGGGGCACAATGTCTATCTTGGGGGGGCCACAATGCCCAACTCGGGGGGGGGGGAGATGGCACCCTGTCTTGGGGGGGCAATGCCTGTCTTGGCGGGGGGCCACCCTGTCTTGGGGGGGCAATGTCTATCTTGGGGGCACAATGTCTGTCTTGGGGGGGCCACAATGCCCAACTCGGGGGGGGGGAGATGGCACCCTGTCTTGGGGGGGCAATGTCTATCTTGGGGGCACAATGTCTGGCTTGGGGGGGTGCAGTACCCATCCCGGGGGGGTGGCACCCCATCTTGGGGGCACAATGCCTGTCTTGGGGGGGGCACAATGCCCAACTCGGGGGGCTGGCACCCTGTTTTGGGGGGGCAATGTCTATCTTGGGGGCACAATGTCTGTCTTGGGGGGGCCACAATGCCCAACTCGGGGGGGGGAGATGGCATCCTGGCTTGGGGGGGCAATGTCTACCTTGGGGGCACAATGTCTTGCGGGGGGGGCACAATGGCCATGTCGGGGGGGTGGCACCCTGTCTTGGGGGGGGGCACCCTCTCTTGGGGGACACACAATGACCCATCTCGGGGGGGGGGGTGGCACCCTGTCTTGGGGGGGGGGGCAATGCCAGTCTTGGGGGCACAATGCCTGCCACGGGGGGGGGGGACACGACGGGGACGGACGCACAACGCCCACGTCGGAGCGGGGTGCGGGGGGGGTTGGTACCCTGCTGTTGGCGCTGCCGCTGCCATTTTGGGGGGGGCGTCCAACACCACCTCTCGGGGGGGGATATCCCCCCTTTGCGGGGGGAGGGGGGGCACACAGTGCCTGTCGCGGGGGGGGGGGGGGAGGAAGGTCCTGCTGTCCCTGCAAGGTCGGGGGGGTGGTGGTGGGGAGGGGAGGGGAGGGGGGGGCGGGCAGCACCGCATCCCCCGGGGCTCCCAACGCCCGAGTCGGGGCGAGCTCCCAGCGCCGCGGCGGGGGCCGGTTGCCCCGACAACCTTCCTCCTTCCTCCTTCCTCCTCCTCCTCCTCCTCGCCCACATCCTCCTCCCGCCCCATCCTCTTCCTCGGCCCGGCTTCCGGCCGGGTTCCGCCGGGGACTTTGGTCCAGCCCCGGGTTTCCTGCATCAATCATCAACCAGGGGAGGGAGCGGCCGCCATCGCCCGGCCCTGCCGCCCTGCAGCCGTAAGAGTCCCCGCCGGGGCCCCCGCGGGCCCCCGCTGCCATCGCCACCGCCACCACCACCAACCACCGCCACCCCCCCCCCGCCATCGCCAACCCCCGCCATCGCCATCGTCACCCCCGCCATCGTCACCCCCGCCACCGCCACCCCCGGAACCGCCATGTCCTCGGCCGCCCCGGCCAAGTACCCCTTCAAGAAGCGGGGCAGCCTGCAGGCCCCCAGCCCCGCAGGTGAGGCCCCCCCCGCCGTTCCCCCCCCCACCCCCGCAACCCGTCACCAGCCCCACGGCTGGGGCTGAGCCCCCTCCCACCCCCCCCCACCACCACACCACCACCCCGGCAGCCCACGGGGGGTGGCCCAGGTCACGCCAAGCAAGCCCCGGGGGGGGGGGGGGGGGGGGGGCTGACGTGGGTGCTGTGGTGGTGGTGGTGGGGGGGCTGTCTGTTTGGTTTTTTTTTTTTTGGGGGGGGGGGGAAGGCGCTGGGTTGCTGCTTGGGGGCGCTTTGGCGGGGGTGGCGTGCCCATCACCGTGGCGTCTGGGCTGCTCCGGGGTGCTGGTGGGTGGCGTGTGTGTGTCCCCCCCGCTCCACACTGCTGGGGAAGTCGGGGGGGGCGCTCTGCAGTGGAGCCGTGGCACAGCGGGTGGTGTGTGCCCCCGGGGGGGACGGGGGGGCGTAAAGCGCTGGGGGTGGTGGGACACCCCCCACCCCACACACCCCCCCCCCCCCCCGGTGGGGGGTGTCGGGGTGCTGGGGGGGGGGGGGGGCAGCTTCATGTGTCATCCCATGAAGGGGGGGGGGGCTCGGCTGGCCCCGTGGCTGGGGTGTGTTGGGGGGGGGTGTGTCTGGTGACAGTGGCACGAGGTGGCACCTTGTGGGTGGCACCCGGCTCGTGGGGGGGGGGGGGTGTCATCAGGGGGGCTCTCAGACACGGGTGGCGCAGGGTGGGGGGGGGCCGTGTCCCGCTGGCGCGGGGTGGCACAGGGCTTGTCCCGGTGGCACAGGACACCCCGAGTGTCACCGCGGTGCACCAAGCCATGCCCTGGGTGACGCATCCCGGGTGACAGCGGTGCCATCCCTGCCCTGGGTGACACGGCCACCGGCCCTGCCGGGGTGCCACCAGCTGCCACCGCTGCCCGGCGAGGTACAGGGACCTCCGAGGGTGGGGGGTGGGGGTGGGGGGGGGAAACTGAGGCAGGGGGGGAGCCGGGTGGTGAAGCCCCCACTCCCAAATCGTGCCTCAGTTTCCCCACCACAGACCTCAGCAATGGGCAGGGTGGGGGGCAGCTCCCCCGCCCCCCCCCCCCCCCCATTCAGGTTTGGGTGATGCGGGGAGAATGCGCTGGGGGGGGCGCAAATGGGGTGGGGGGGGCTTAGGGAGGGCGTGGGGGGGGGGCAGGATGCCTGGATTCGCCTCCCAAGCTGTGGGGGGGGGTGGGGTGGGTGGGGGGCTCTTACTGGTGGCCCCAGTTTAACCAGTGGGACCTGATTTCCAGTGCGCCCCCCCACCCCCCCGGCCCTGGGCCGGGTCTATGGCGGGGTTTGGCAATGAGGGTGGTGGGTGCCGGGGGGGGGGGGGGGGCAGCAGAGCAGGGTGCTGGCCCCCGGGGGGGTCCTTTGATGCTGGGAGGGGGTGTGTGGGGGGGTCCAGGTCAGGGTCTCCCCCCACCCCCGTCTCCTCTGCCCCCCTGGGGGGGGGGTGTGTGTGTCTGGGGAGTTCCCCCCCCCCCATCCCCGTCCCAGTGTCCCCAGCACAGGTAGGAGCCGGGAATGCTCCGGGGGGGGGACACGCGGGGGCGATGGGGTTTGTTTACTGGGGGGAGGGGGGGGGGGCGGGGGTGTTGCCTCCCCTCCTTCCCAGTTTGAAGGTGGCCCCCCCCCCGGTGGTGGTGCCTCGTGCGATGGATTTGGGGGGAGGGGGGGCAGGAGGATGGATGGGGCAGGGGGGCAGCGCTGGCGTTATGGGGGGGCAGATAGAGAAATGGGGGGGGGGGGGGGAGCGAATGGAGAAGCCTGGCTCCAAGAAAGGGAGAGGGGGGGTGATGGGGGGACCTTAGCATCCACCTCAGTGCCGGGGGGGGGGGTGTGTCCTGCCCCCCATCCTTGAACCCCTCATTCACTAACGCTGCTGGCTCGTTACCCCCTCCCCCCCCCCCCCTCGATGGGGTCAGCAGCCCCCTCAGTGCACTGGGAGGGAAGGGGGGGCAGGGGGGGGGGTCCCTCCTGCCCTTGAGCTGCCTCAGTTTCCCCATCACCACTTCGGGGACCGGCATCCCAGTTCCGTGGGGGGAGGGGGGGTGCAGAGGGGCTGGGGTCGGTGGCCCCCCCCCTTCCCCCTCCCCCCCCCCACCCCACCCCCCCACCCCGCCTCACGCTGTACCGGTCCCTGCAGAGCTGCGGGCTGGGCCGGGGTCCCGGCCCCTGCAGTCGGCGCGTTCCCTGCCCGGGACCCCCCATTGCCTGAAGCATTTCCCCGTGGACTTGCGCACCTCCATGGACGGCAAATACAAGGAGATCGCAGAGGTGGGTCCCGTGCACCGAGTTCGCCAGGTCTCAGGGGTGTCTGGGGCTGGGAGGAGCGGGGGGCGGGTGGTGTCTCACCTCCGTCCTTCCCCCTTCCCCCCCCAAACCTTCCCCCCTCCCCGACACTTCACCTTTCCAGCTCAGCTAGGGAAAGAAGGGCGGGGGGGGTGTGTGGGGGGTGTTGCTTCCCTCCTTACCCCCTGCGGGCTGAGACCGGGCACAGCTCGTGACAGGGATGCTCCGGGGCAGGAGCTGTTCTGCCGCTCGCTGGCCGAGAGCGAGATGCGGACGGCGCCCTACGAGTTCCCGGAGGAGAGTCCCATCGAGCAGCTGGAGGAGCGGCGGCAGCGCCTCGAACGCCAGATCAGCCAGGACGTCAAGTAAGCCCGGGGCCGGGGGGGGGCGGGGGGGAAAGGCAGGGCGGGGCAGGCTTGGGGTGTCGTGTGTATGTCCCGTCCCCCCCCCCCACCCATGGGACAGGGTCCCCGCATGGGGACGAGCCACCACCCCCCCACCCCGAGGGGGGCTGTCGGTCCTCTGTGCCAGCTCTGTGTCCTCTCTCCCGTGGGCGTTGCGCTTCGTGTCCCCCCCCCGCTTTTTTTTTTGTTTTTTTTTTTGTTTTTTTTTAATTTTTGGGGTTTTCTTTTGTTTGTTTTTTTGTTGTTGTTGTTTTTCTGGTTTCTGTGTGATTTTTTTGTCCTTTTCGGCATTAACGGGGTGTTTTCTCTCCCCGGCCCCTCTCTTCCCACCCCACCCCCCCGGCACCCAACCCCGACCTTGTCCCCGCTGTCCCCCCCCCCCACACGCCGCTGTCCGCCCGCCCCCCCCGGCCCCGCCGCTGCCTGCGTGTCCCCAGACTCGAGCCCGACATTTTGCTCAGAGCCAAACAGGACTTCTTGAAAATTGACAGTGCCGCGGACTTACAGTGAGTGTCCGGCTCGGTGACACCGGCCGGGGACACCGAGGGGGGGGTAGTGGGGGGGGTGGTAATCGGGGACATCCCCCGCCCCCCCCCCCGCAGCCCTGCTCTCAGCTCTCACCCAACCTCCCCGCACAGAACAGACCCCAAATGTCCCAACCCGACCCCTTCTCGCTGGCACTGGAAGGGTTAACACCCCCCCCCGGGGGGCGTGGGGGGGGGGGGGGGGGTGTTAGCGGTGGGGGGGGTTTTGGGGTGAGCTGGGGAGGGGGTGTCCCAGCCCCGCTGGTGGCACAGGACCCCATCCTGGCCCTGTCACCGGGGTGCGATTCTGCGTGTCCTCCTCCCTCCTGTCTCCGCTTGGGAGTTGTCTCCGTCACGAGTTATTTCGTTCTCTGTCCTTCCCCCGCCCCCCCCCCCCCCCCCGCTAAACTTCTCGTTGTGCTCGTGTGGGGCTGGGGGATGTGTCGGGGTGGGGGTGATGGTGGTGGGGGGAACACGGACGATGCCACTGCCGATGGGGACATGGGTGGCACCCAGCTGTCCCGACCTGGTGGTGGCATCCCTGAGGACGACGCCACCCTCCTGCCACCCCGGGGGCTGGACGCAGTCCCTGGGGCGGCTGCTGGTGCTGCTCCTGGGGGGACACGGGGGACACGAGGGATGGGGACGGACCGCGTCCCCGTCTCAGCGGCCGCCGTCTGTACCCACAGGCTCTTCAAGGAGCAGAACGAGGACCTGGTGGACCACGTCCCCAAGGAGCGGGAGGCGCTGCTGGAGCGGGAGTTCCAGCGGGTCACCATCTCCGGGGAGGAGAAGTGCGGGGTGAGCCTCCCCCCATCACCCCCCTCACCCTCCAGCCCCGGGACGGGGCGAGGGTCCTCAGGGTTGTCAACCTCCACCTTGGGCTTGGTTTCTTTTGATGTCCCCCAACCCCAGGTGCCCTTCACGGATCTTCTGGATGCGGCCAAGAGCGTGGTGAAGGCTTTGTTCCTGCGGGAGAAGTACATGGGGCTGTCGCTGCAGAGCTTCTGCAAAACCACCGCCCGGTACCTGCAGGAGCTTTCCGAGAAACCCCTGGAGACCCGCGGCTACGAGGAGGTGCCCGAGACCCCCGTGGCCGCCGGTGAGCACGGGGTGGGTGGATGGGGTGGGGTGGTCTTCACGCCAGGACGGAGCGTCGGAGGAGCTCAGGGGAGCCTCTCCGACACTCGTGTCTCCTTGGGTGTCTCCCGGCCGCAGATGCCCCCGTGCACCCCCCCTTCGCGGAGCAGCACCCCTACGAGACTTGGGACCCCCAGAGCATGCCGGCTGATCTGGGCTTTGGGCTGAAGATGGTGGACGGGGTGGTGCACGTCTACACCAAGCAGGACCTCACCGACAAGTGAGTCGCGAGGCATGGGCCGGGGATGGGGGGGAGGAGGCCGGTCGCTCACTGGTGTGATGAGTTCGCTGGGGGGAGCTGGCGGTGGGTGGCACCGGGCGTGGAGGGAGCCCCCTGGAGCCTGTCCCCGCCTGTGACCCACCTCCGTCCCCCCCACCAGGAGCACGGAGCTGGACCTGCCCTACCCCGACCTGCAGGAGTTCATCGCCGACATGAATTTCCTCATGGCTTTGATCATCAACGGGCCCATGTAAGGAGAAGGGTCTCGCCATGGGGGTGTCTTGGGGCAGGGGGGAGGGTGGAACCTTGGGGACAGCACCAGAGGGACACGGCGGTGGCTATGACACACGGTACTGGTGCAGCTCCCGTGTCCGTGTGTCCATCCTCGCTCATGGTCACCGTGCACGGGGAGGGCGTCCCAAGAGTCCAGCGCCGTGTCCCCTCATCCTGGTGGACACCAGCCTTATGGGGCTGGATGTTCTCCCCCCAAAACTGATGCCCCCCTCCCCGCCTCGGGCAGCAAATCCTTCTGCTACCGCCGGCTGCAGTACCTGAGCTCCAAGTTCCAGATGCACGTGCTGCTCAACGAGATGAAGGAGCTGGCGGCCCAGAAGAAGGTGCCCCACCGCGACTTCTACAATATCCGCAAGGTACCCGCCGGCTCATGGTGGGGGGGTCCTGGCTTGTCCGGGGGAGCACTTGGAGGGTCTGGGGGCTGAGCGTCACCTCTGGCCATGCAGGTGGACACCCACATTCACGCCTCGTCCTGCATGAACCAGAAGCATCTCCTGCGCTTCATCAAGCGGGCCATGAAGAAGCACCTGGATGAAATCGTCCACGTGGAGAAGGGCAAGGAGCAGACGCTCAAGGAGGTCTTCGAGACGATGAACCTCACCGCTTACGACCTGAGCGTGGACACGCTGGATGTCCACGCGGTATGAGGGACACCCCCAAAGCCTGGAGATGAGCAGGGCCCCCAGCCCATCTCTGGCTGGGGTGGGGGATCTTCTCCAGGGGTTGTTCCAGGGTGGGGTGGGGAATGCTGGGGACTCTGGTTAGGGATGTGGTGGTGGCTCTGGGGTGACGAGGGGTCTCAGCTCACATCTGCGTCTCCCTGCCAGGACCGCAACACCTTCCACCGCTTCGACAAGTTCAACGCCAAGTACAACCCCATCGGCGAGTCCATCCTGCGGGAGATCTTCATCAAGACAGACAACCGCGTCTCGGGGAAGTACTTTGCCCACATCATCAAGGTGAGTGACCCTGCTGGGTGACCCTCCACGTCTCCCTCCCTCTGATGCCCCTTCCCGAAGGCCATGGGGTGACACTTTCCCATCCCCCGCAGGAGGTCATGTCCGATCTGGAGGAGAGCAAGTACCAAAACGCTGAGCTGCGGCTCTCCATCTACGGCCGCTCCCGGGACGAGTGGGACAAGCTGGCCCGCTGGGCCGTCAACCACCGCGTCCACTCCAACAACGTCCGCTGGCTCGTGCAGGTGCCCCGGCTCTTGTGAGTAACGGGGTGGGCCTCACCCCGGGGCCCCCTCAACCCGGGGCCGTCACCTGGGTGGGGAGACCAAGGACACCCCACGGATGGCTGGGGTGGGGGTGAGATGGGGCGCCCATCTCTGAGCGGGGTCCGTCCCCCTGCAGCGATGTCTACCGGACGAAGAAGCAGTTGGCCAACTTCCAGGAGATGCTGGAGAACATCTTCCTGCCCCTCTACGAGGCCACCATCCACCCTGCCCAACACCCCGAGCTCCACCTCTTCCTGGAGCATGTGAGCACCACGGGGACGGGGACACGGGGGGAACGCCGGTGACATCTTGCGACCCCCAGCCTGGACCCAGCTTGAGGGCCGGAGCAGACCTGCTTGGAGGGGTGACCGTCCCACCCTGGGCTTGTCTCGCTGGCAGGTGGATGGCTTCGACAGTGTGGATGATGAATCCAAACCGGAGCATCACATCTTCAACCTGGACAGTCCTTTGCCGGGCAACTGGGTGGAGGAGGACAACCCCCCCTACTCCTACTACCTGTACTACATGTACGCCAACATGACGGTGCTCAACCACCTCCGAAGGTAAGGACGCCTCGGGGTCCCCGGCACCTCCACCCATCCGGGGTGGGGGGTGGTGGGTCTTGGGGTGGGATGATGACGGTCAGCCCCACGTTGCAGGAAGAGAGGCTTCCACACCTTCGTCCTGCGCCCGCACTGCGGTGAGGCCGGCCCCATCCATCACCTCGTCTCGGGCTTCATGGTCTCGGAGAACATCTCCCATGGCTTGCTGCTCCGCAAGGTGAGCGGGGATGGGGTGTGTGTGTGTGTGTGTGTGTACCCGTGGGGGGCTGGGAGAGTTGGCTGGGATCCCCCCCGCCCTCACCCCGTTGTTGTGTCGCCCCCGCCCGCCCCAGGCCCCCGTCCTGCAGTACCTCTACTACCTGGCGCAGATCGGCATCGCCATGTCCCCGCTGAGCAACAACAGCCTCTTCCTCAGCTACCACCGCAACCCCCTGCCCGAGTACCTCTCGCGGGGGCTCATGGTCTCCCTCTCCACCGACGACCCCCTCCAGTTCCACTTCACCAAGGTGAGCCGGTCACAAGTCACCGACCGCCCCCCTCCCTCCAGAAACGGCTACGGGGTGGCCGCCGGCCAAGTCACGGTGGTGGGACAGAGTCGGTGGCGGCCAGGAGCCAAGGCAATAACGGGCTCCGGAGGACGCCCTGATGGTCCAAGAGAGGGTGGGAGAAGCTGGGAACCCCCATCCTCTCTTGGAGCGGGGGGGGAGGTGGCCCCATGGGTGGGTGCTGAGGCCGTGTTGTCCCCCCCCCTTCCCCTTTCCCCCCGCCCCGGCCCAGGAGCCGTTGATGGAGGAGTACAGCATCGCCACCCAGGTCTGGAAGCTGAGCTCCTGCGACATGTGCGAGCTGGCCCGCAACAGCGTCCTCATGAGCGGCTTCTCCCACAAGGTGACGCCTCCCCATTCCCAGCGGGACCCTCCCCCGGTGACACCCCCCCACCCCAAAGCACCCGGCGGCGGGTGCTGGCAGCAGCCAAAGGCTGCGCGGCGGCCGTTGGGACCTTCTCCTTGCTCTTCTTCTCGCCCAGGTGAAGAGCTACTGGCTGGGTCCCCACTACCTGAAGGAGGGGCCGGAGGGCAACGACATCCGTCGCACCAACGTCCCCGACATCCGCGTCGGCTACCGCTTCGAGACGCTGTGCCAGGAGCTGACCCTCATCACGCAGGCGGTGCAGAGCGCCGAGCTGGAGACCATCCAGGAGGAGGACGCTCTCACCATCACCTCCAACCTGGCCACCCACTGACTTCCTTCCCCCCCCCAACCTCCGCCTCGTCCTCCGCCTCTCCCCCCACCCCGGCTCCCGCAGGGGACCCCTCTGTCACCCTCCAACCCCCCCCCACCCCCCCGCATCCCTCCAGGGCTTCGCACGCCGTCCCCCTCCTGCTACCTCCCGCCCTGGGCAGGGGACGCTCCCCCCGCTGCTGTCCCCAGCGTGTGTCCCCTCCCCGCCCCCCGCCAGTGCCACCATGGGGGGGGCGGGTTTTGCTGGGTTCTCTCTGTTACTTGGGTTTTTTTGTGTTTTGGTTTTTTTGGGGGTTTTTTTGTCTTGTTTGGTTGTTCGCTTTTTTTTTTTTTAAAAAAAAACGGTGTCTCCTGCCTGGGTCGGTCCCTCCTGGCCTTGGTGGCACAAGGACCAGGCTGCAGGAGGTGACATGGGTGCGGGCACCGCCGGGGGAGGGGGGGCGTGTGTGTGTGTGTGTGTGTGTGTGTGTGTGTCCTGGCTTCACTTCCAGGGGTCGGGACACCTGGGGGGGGACCCAGCCCAGCAGCAGGGCTTGGCTCCTGATGCTTTTTTTTAATTGCCTGCCCCTCTTTCCGTCCACTTTCTCACCCCATGGGGACATGGGGACAAGCCGGGGGGGCGGGGGGGGGTGTCTCTGTACCCCCAGGCTCCTCGCACCCTCCCACGGGGCTACCGCGTCGGTGGGCACCCGGTGGCCCAGGGGCCACGGAGGCTGCTGGCCGCAGGGGACGGTGGCCCCATGGAGGATGCTCCATCCTCTTCGCCACCCCAGGGAGGAAGGTGAAGGGGACGGGGTGGGGGGACATGCGTGTGTCCCCATCCTCCACGCTCCCAGGAGCTGTTTGTGGCCCGGATCGGGCCGGACGGGGCTTTTCCCTTCCCCGTGGGGCATCACCCCGTCCTCCCTGCGTGTCCCCTCCCCCCCCCAACCCTGGTCCTGCCTCCCCCCCCCCCCCGCCCCCCGCGGTCCGGAGCAGGCGGCCGATGCTGCCGGGAAAAAGGTCACGGAAACAACAAAACAAAACAAAACAAAAACAAAAAAAAAAGGAAAAAAAAAAAAAAAGACCCATCCGAGCATGAAAAATAAAGTATTTAAGTAAAATACTTCAGTTTAAGTGTGGCGGGGGGGCCGGGGGAGGCCTCGCGGCCCCAGAGGGAAACTGAGGCAGCAAGAGGGTGGCCCCATAGATCGCTGCTATGGTATAGAGTGGGGGGGTGCGTCGTCCCCCCCTCATCCCCGGCTTGGCATTGGGGATGGAGGGGGTCCCCAAAGTGATGGGGATGCTCAGGGGGGTCCCCAAAGTGAGGGGGGGGGCCGGATTCCGAGTGGCGCATGACCCCACAGATCGCTGCAGTAGCATAGGGTGGTCCCCCCCGCCATGGCTGGGCTTTGGGGATTGGGGGGGGGTCCCCAGAGTGAAAGGGTGACAACGAGGGGTCCCCAAAGAGGTGGGGGTGCCTATGAGGGGTCCCCAGAAGGCTGGGGGGGGGGGCAAGGGGGGGTTTCAGGGCCAGATCCTGAGCAGCAGGTGGCCCCACAGATCGCTGCTGTGGCATAGAATTGTCCCTCTCATGGCCGGGCTTTGGGGATGGGGGGGGGTCCCCAGAGTGATGGGTGCCAATGAGGGGTCCCCAAAGTGACTGGGGTGCTCGTGGGGGGGTCCCCAAAGTGATGGAGGTGGCAGGGCCCAGATCCTGAATGGCGGGTGCCCCACCAACCGCTGCAGTGGCATAGGGTGGTCCCCCCATGGCTTGGCTTTGGGGACAGGGGGGTCCCCAGAGTGACGGGGTGCTCAGGGAGGGGGGGGGTCCCAAAGTGATGGGGGTGCCAATGGGGGTACCCAGGGACGGATCCTGAGCAGTGGGTGGCCCCACAGGTCGCTGCTGTGACATAGGGTGGTCCTTCTCATGGCTTGGCCTTGGGGATGGGGGGGGTCCCCAGAGTGATGGGTGCCAATGAGGGGTCCCCAGAGATGGGGATGCTCATGGGGGGGGGGGGTTCCCAGAGTGCTGGGTGTGCCCAATGGGGGGGGTCCCCAAAGTGATGGAGGTGGCAGGGGCCAGATCCTGAGCGGCGGGTGCCCCACCGATCGCTGCAGTGACATAGGGTGGTCCCCCCCCATGGCTGGGCTTTGGGGATGGGGGGGGTCCCCAGGGTGCTGGGGGTGCCAATGGGGGGTCCCCAAAGTGATGGGGGTGCCAATGGGGGGGTCCCAGGGCCAGATCCTGAGCGGCGGGTGGCCCCACAGATCGATGCAGTGGCATAGAATGGTCCCCCCCCGGCTGGGCTTTGAGGATGGGGGGGTCCCCAGGGTGCTGGGGGTGCCAATGGGGGGCTCCCCAAAGTGATGGGGGTGCTCACAGGGGGGTCCCCAGAGTGACGGATGTGCCGGGGGCCAGATCCTGAGCGGCAGGTGCCCCACCGATCGCTGCTGTGACATAGGGTGGTCCCCCCCATGGCTGGGCTTTGGGGATGGGGGGGGTCCCCAGGGTGATGGGTGCCAATGGGGGGGTCCCAGGGCCAGATCCTGAGCAGCGGGTGCCCCACTGAGCTCCGTAGTGACATAGGGTGGTCCCCGCCATGGCTGGGCTTTGGGGATGGGGGGGGGTCCCCAGGGTGATGGGTGCCAATGAGGGGTCCCCAAAGTGACTGGGGTGCCAATGGGGGGTCCCCAGGGTGCTGGGGGTGCCAATGGGGGGCTCCCCAAAGTGATGGGGGTGCTCACAGGGGGGTCCCCAGAGTGACGGCGGTGCCGGGGGCCAGATCGTGAGCGGCGGGTGCCCCACCGATCGCTGCAGTGGCATAGGGTGGTGTGTCCCCCCCCCCCCAAGGCTGAACTTTGGGGATGGGGGTGTCCGCAAAACGCTGGGGGTGCCGGGGGCCTGATCCTGAGTGGCGGGTTGGCAGCGCCAGCGCTGGCCCCATGGCTGGCGGGACGCCCTGGCACCCTGCCTGTGCCCGGTCACGCGAGCGGGGAGGTGAAAGGGGAGGGCGCTGGGTGGGGGGTGGGGGGGGCCCGTCCCCTCTCCGTCCCCGTCCCAGTCCGTGTCCCCGCAGAGCCGTCGCTGGGTGCCACCATGGTGGTCACGTTGGGGTACTGGGACATCCGCGGGGTGAGTGTGGGGGGGGTGGCTGGGAGGGAGGGGTGAGGGTGGGGGTGGGGGGGGGTCGTGGGGAGCGCAGGTGGGTGCTGAAGGTGGGTGCTGTGCCCCCCGTACCCCCCCCCCCCCCACAGCTGGCCCACGCCATCCGCCTGCTGCTGGAGTACACGGAGACCCCCTACCAGGAGAGACAGTATCGCCCCGGACCAGGTGAGGGGGGGGCAAGCGGGGTGTCCCGTCCCCCCCCCACAATGTGTGTCACCCCCTCCCCCCACCCCGGGACCTTCATCACCCCGGTTCGTGCTGTGTCAGAAACCGGTGGGGGCGGGGGGGGGGGGAAGGAGAAACTCCCCGTTTCGCAGGGCGGAAGCGTTGCCCCCCCCCTATCCACCCTCCTGCCACGTTTCGGGGGGGGGACGACGACACCTCTGCCCCCACCCCCCCGCCATGGACCTCGGTCCCTGCTCAATGTCCACCTTGTCTACCCAGGGAGGGTGGTGGGGGCAGGGGGGGGGGGACACACACACGTGGCTGCTGCTAGGGCAGAGTGGGGACCCCCCCCCCCACCCCGCCACCCCCCGCCGTGAATTTGCTGTGGGTGCGATGAGCTGGGATGTGGGGTTTGGGGGACACACACCCCCGCCCCCCAACCCTCTCTCCCCCCCCCCCCCCCCCCCGCCCTCCCCCAGCCCCTGACTTCGATCCGAGCGACTGGACCAACGAGAAGGAGAAACTGGGCCTCGACTTCCCCAACGTAGGTGATGGATGGGGAATGGGGGGGCCGTGGGGAGGTGGGCTGAGGGGGGGGGGGGTCACCGAGGCTGACAGCCCCCCCATGGCCTTTTTCTCCCCCCCCCCCCAAGCTACCCTATCTCATCGACGGCCCCATCAAGCTGACGCAGAGCAACGCCATCCTGCGCTACATCGCCCGCAAGCACAAGATGTGTGAGTGATGATGGGGGGGGTCACAGCACCCCCGGGGGGGGGGGGAAGGGGGTGTCCCTGAGGCTTGAGGGGTGGGGGGGGTGTGTGTCTGATGTCTCCCCATCCCGCAGGCGGGGAGACGCAGGAGGAGATGCTGCGGGTGGACGTGCTGGAGAACCAGCTCGTGGATTTGCGCATGAGCTTCGCCCGCCTGTGCTACAACCCCGACTTCGTGAGTACCCCCATGGGGAGGCGAGGGGGGGGGGGGGCACAAGGGGACAGACCTCCCCCCCCCACACACACACACCCCCATCCCGGGGGTGTGGGGGGGAGGAGATTCTTGTCCCCAACCCCGCTGGAGACACGGGGACGAGGGGAATCGCCCAGCGGCGGGGGGGGGTGCGTTGGGGTGCACCTGGCTGCGCTCGGGGGGTGACGCCCCTGGGTGCTGGGGGGAGGGGGGGTCGGGGGGGGGTGTGAAACCCCCACCCCAGATCTTCCCCCCCCCCAACTTTCTGCGTAGGAGAAGCTGAAGCCGGCGTACCTGGAGCAGCTGCCGGGGAAGCTGCGGGAGCTGTCGCGGTTCCTGGGCTCCCGGCCGTGGTTTGCCGGGGAGAAGGTAAGTGGGGGGTGCCGGGGGGTTGGGGTTTTTTTTTTTTTTGGGGGGGGGGGGAATGTGTTCCTGTGGGAGCTGACCCCCCCACACACCCCCCCTCCATCACCTCCCCGTCACAGCTCACCTTCGTGGACTTCTTGGCGTACGACGTGCTGGACCAGCACCGCATGTTCGTCCCCGAGTGCCCCGAGCTGCAGGGCAACCTGGGCCGGTTCCTGCAGCGCTTCGAGGTGAGCGGGGACACCTGGGGACACCTGGGGACACCCCGGGGGTCACCGACCCCCGCACCTCGATGTTCCCGTCCCCAACACCCCAGCGTCCCCATCCCCAGCGCCCCGGTGTCCTTGTCCCCATCCCCAATACCTCGGTGTCCCTGGCCGCATCCCCAGCACTCCTCTGGTGTCCCCGTCCCCATCCCTGACACCTCGGTGTCCCCATCCCTGTCCCCGTCCCCAACATCCTGGTATCCCCATCCCCAATGCCCCAGTGTCCCCGTCCCCATCCCCAACACCCCAATGTCCCCATCCCCACCCCTGACAGGGGGACACCCTGTTGTCCCTGTCCCCATCCCCTATACCCTGATGTCCCCGGCCACATCCTGATGCCTCAGTGTCCCGATCCCTGACACCCTGGTGTCCCCATCCCCAACACCCCAGTGCCCCTGTCCCCGTCCCCATCTCTGTGACCCTGATGTCCCTGGCCCCACGCCAGACACCCTGCTGTCCCCATCCCCAACACTCCAGTGTCCCCATCCCTGTGTCCAGCACCCTGATGTCCCCATATCCATCACCATCCAAGACACTCCAACGTCCCTGTCCCCATCCCTGTCCCCATCCCGATGCCTTGTCGTCCCTCTCCCCTGACAGCCCGTGTCCCCATCCCTGTCCCCACCCCTGCCACCCCAGTGTCCTCGTCCCTGTCCCCATCCTGATGCCTCAGTGTCCCTGTCCCCATCCCCGACAGCCCAGTGTCCCCATGTCCATCACCATCCAAGATATCCCAATGTCCCTGTCCCCATTCCCTTTACCCTGGTGTCCCCATCCCTGTCCCCATCCTGATGCCTCAGTATCCCTGTCCCCTGACGCCCCGGTGTCCCCATCCCTGTCCCCATCACTGACAGTCCGGTGTCCCCATGTCCATCACCATCCCCAACACCCTGGTGTCCCTGTCCCCATCCCCTATACCCTGGTGTCCCCAACCCTGTCCCCATCCTGATGCCTCAGTGTCCCTCTCCCCTGACACCCTGGTGTCCCCATCCCTGCCACCCTGCTGTCCCCATCCCTGTCCCCATCCCTGCCACTCCAGCGTCCCCATGCCCTCCCCTGCCACCCTGCTGTCCCCATCCCTGTCCCCATCCCTGCCACTCCGGTGTCCCCATGCCCTCCCCTGCCACCCTGCTGTCCCCATCCCTGTCCCCATCCCTGCCACTCCAGTGTCCCCATGCCCCCCCCCGCCACCCCGCTGTCCCCATCCCTGTCCCCATCCTCGTCCCGTCTCCTCCCCGCAGGCGCTGGAGAAGATCTCGGGGTACATGCGGTCGGGGCGCTTCATGAAGACCCCCATTTTCTGGCGCACGGCGCAGTGGAGCAACACCAAAGAGTGAACGGGGGGGGTGTGTGTGTCCCCTGTGTCCCCCCCCGCCCCCCGCACCCCCCGCCTCACCCCCAGCCCCCTCCCCTGCAGAATAAATCTGGAGGGGGCGGGCTGCCCCCCTGTCTGGCTGCCGTGTGGGGTGCACCGAGCTGTGGGACTGTGGGGTGCCACCAGGAAGGGTGGGGGCCATGGGGACCCCCCCCTTTTTGGGGGGGTGACTGCTGGGGGGGGTAAGAGGGGAGGCTATTGGGCCCTCCTGGTCCCTGGGGCGGCGGGAAGCCATTCCCCCATGGCCCCCCCAGGATAAGGGGGACACCCCCCGCAGCCCCCCGTGGAGGCTGGGGGGTCTAAGGGGGTGGGGGGCTGTCCCCCCCCAGGATAATGAGACACCCAGGCAGCTTGGGGGGAGTTAAAGGCGGGGGGGGGCATACAGCTTGAAGGGGGGTGTCACAGAGGGATTTGTACCCCCCCAGGATAAGGGGGTCCCTATGCAGACAGGGAGACCCCTGCTCCCCAAAGCCAGAGGGACGCCCATGCAGACAGGGGGGGTGCAAGGGAGAACTCCCCCCCCCCAAGACAAAAGGGACCACATACAGCTTTGGGGGGATGCAATGGAGGCCCCACGCCCCCCTCCCCAACAAGAAGACCCCCCCCCCTTGCACACCGAGGGGGCCAAGGGGGGGGCCATGCCCTTCCCAGGACATTGGGGGACCCCAATGCAGACTGGGGGAGCTGAAGGGGGGACCCGTGCACCCCCACCCCCCCCCGGGATAAGAGAGAACACCCCCCGCCCCCAATGTAGTCTGGGGGACATAAGGGGGGGTAATCATGCCGGCCCCCCCCCCCCCACCGCCTGGTAAGGGGGACCCCATGCAGCCGGGGGGGGTGTGCAGAGCCCCCAGAGCCAGGGCGACCCCCATGTACACCGTGGTGCCCAAGGGGGGGGCCATATCCATCAGGATAAGGGGGGGCCACATGTGTTTTGGAGGGGGTGCAAGGCGGGGGGAGGGGTTATCCCATGCCCCCCCCAGCATAAGAAGGCGCTCATACAGACTGGGGGCACCCGTTCTCCAAAGACGGGGGGGGGGTCCCCAGCTTGGAGGATGCAAGGGGGGGACACCCATGACCCCCCAGGGTAAGGGGGACCCCCATGGCACTTGGGGGGGCTGCAAGGGGGGGGCATTTATAAGCCCCCATGATAAGGGGGACACCCATGAGGCTTGGGGGGTGAGGGGGGGGACACCCATGAGCCCCCAGGGTAAGGGGGACCCCCATGTAGTGGGGGGGGGGTGTGTGTGTGCAAGGGGGAGACACGCCCGTGAGCCCCCACAGTAAGGGGGACCCCCATGAGGCTTGGCGGGTGCAAGGGGGGGGCATTTATAAGCCCCCATGATAAGGGGGACCCCCATGGGGCTTGGGGGGGGGTCCAAGGGGGCACTCGTGAGCCCCCAGCGTAAGGGGGACGCCCATGTAGTGTGGGGGGGGTGGTGTGTGCAAGGGGGACACCCCCCCCCCCCAGGGTAAGGGGGACGCCAGGGGGCTTTAGGGGTGCAAGGGGGGGCCATTCATAAGCCCCCACGATAAGGGGGACCCCATGGGGCTTGGGGGGGGGGGTGGGTGTGTGTGCAAGGGGGGGGACACACGTGAGCCCCCAGGGTAAGGCGGACCCTCAGTGCAAACGTGGGGGGGGGGGGGGGGCGCAAGCCCACCCAAGATGCCGCGGGGGGGGGGGGAGATACCCCTCTTCTCCAGCCGCACCGAGGCCCGTGTCCCTTTAAGACACCCCCCCCCCCCCCCCCCCCGCACACACCGCGTTAAGTCCCGCCCCGGAGGAAGGGGGCGGGGCCTCGGGGGAAGCGGGGGGGGGGGGGGGGTGTCACGCGGAGAAGGCTGGGGGGGGGCGGGCACAGCGATAGGCGCGCGCGGCCATGGCGGTGTTGGGCTACTGGGACATCCGCGGCGTGAGTGGGCTGGGGGGGGGCTGCACTCCCCCCCCCCCCCCCCCTTAGGCCTCGCTCTGCAGTGGGGGAAACATACTCTTGGCGGGGGGGGGGGGGCTGTGGGGGGTCCCGCTGCACTTGGGAGAGGGGGCTGTGGGTCCCTTTGGTCTCGGGGGGGACGACTTTGGGGGTCCCCCTGGTCTCGTTGGAGGGGGCTGTAGGGGGTCTCCCTGCTCTTTGGGGATGGGGGGGGCTGTGGGGGGGGTCACGTTGGTCCGTGGGGGGGCTATGGGGGGTCCTCCTGCACTTGGCAGGGGGGGGTGTGGGTCCCTCTGGTCTCGGGGGGGGGCTGTGGGGGTCATATTGGTCGTGGGGGGGCTGTGGGGGGTCCCCCTGCACTTGGGAGGGGGGTCTGCGGGTCCCTTTGGTCTGGTGGGGGGGCTTTGGGAGTCCCCCTGCACTTGGCAGGGCGGGTGTGGGGGTCCCTCTGGTCTCGGGGGGGGGCTGTGGGGGGTCCCCCTGCACTTGGGAGGGGGGTCTGTGGGTCCCTTTGGTCTGGTGGGGGGGCTTTGGGAGTCCCCCTGCACTTGGTGGGGGGGCTTTGGGGGTCCCCCTGGTCTCGTTGGAGGGGCTGTGGGGGGTCACATTCGTCGGGGGGGGGCTGTGGGGCGTCCCCCTGCACTTGGGAGGGGGGGCTGCGGGTCCCTTTGGTCTGGTGGGGGGGCTATGGGGGGTCCTCCTGCACTTGGCAGGGGGGGTGTGGGGTCCCTCTGGTCTCGGGGGGGGGCTGTGGGGGATCATATTGGTCGGGGGGGGGCTGTGGGGGGTCCTCCTGCACTTGGGAGGGGGGTCTGTGGGTCCCTTTGGTCTGGTGGGGGGGCTTTGGGAGTCCCCCTGCACTTGGCGGGGGGGGTGTGGGGGTCCCGTTGGTCTCGGGGAGGGGGGGCTGTGGGGATCCCCTTGGTCTTATGGGGGACTTTGGGGCTCCCCCTGCTCTTGGGGAGGGGGGGGACGTGGGGGTCCGTTGATCTCGGAGGGAGCTTTGGGGCGCCCTCTTGATCTCGTGGGGGGGGGGGGGGGGCTGCAGGGGTCCCCCTGCACTTGGGGGGGAGGCATTGCTTTTGGGGGCACCCAGTGGGTTGTGGGGTCCCCTGTACCTGCGGGGGGGGGGGGTGGGGGGGGGTGGCTGCGGGAGCGAGGTGTGGCTCTCGCCCTCCTCTGCCCTCCCCATGGCAGTGGAGGGGTATTTTGGGGGGTGGGACGGGGGGAGGTGTGTCTCACTGGTTCCTGCCCCCCCCCTCCCACCAAAGCTCGCCCACGCCATCCGCCTGCTCCTGGAGTACACCGAGACGCCCTATGAGGACAAGCTCTACAGCTGCGGGGAAGGTAAAAGGGGGGGGGTCGCGGGGGGGGGGGGTCCCCACACCACCCTCAAGCTCCCTGGCTTCTAGGGGGACACAACATGATGTCACCCAACACTCCCCCCTCCCTCCTTCCAGCTCCCGACTACGACAAGAGCCAATGGATCAACGAGAAGGAGAAGCTGGGGCTGGACTTCCCCAATGTAGGTGGTCTCAAGTCGGGGCCGGGGGGGGGTGGTGGTTATGGGATGGGAGCCCTGGTGGCCCCATGCCCTGGTGGCCCCATGCCTTGATGTCCCCTCCAGCTCCCTTACTTCATTGACGGCACCACCAAGCTGACGCAGAGCAACGCCATCATGCGCTACATCGCTCGCAAGCACAAGATGTGTGAGTGGTGGGGTGGGCTTGGAGTTGGACTTGGGGTTGGAGTTGGGTTGGGTTGGGTTGGGTTGGGGTTGGAGTTGGCTTGGGCTTCAGCTTGGAGATGGAGTTGGGTTGGGTTGGGGTTGGCTTAGACTTGGGGTTGGAGTTGGCTTAGGCTTGGGTTGGCTTGGGCTTCGACTTGGAGTTGGGTTGGGTTGGGGTTGGAGTTGGCTTGGACTTGGGTTGGCTTGGACTTGGGGTTGGAGTTGGCTTGGGCTTGGGTTGGCTTGGGCTTCAACTTGGAGTTGGGTTGGCTTGGACTTGGGGTTGGAGTTGGCTTGGGCTTGGGTTGGGTTGTGGTTGGGGTGAGATTGGGGTTAAGCCGGGTTGGGGACCCCCCAGCGCTGACATCTCCCCAACCCGCAGGCGGTGAGACGGAGGAGGAGATCCTCCGTGTGGACATGCTGGAGAACCAGATCATGGATTTCCGCATGAGCCTGGTGATGGTCTGCTACAACCCCGACTTCGTGAGTGCCCGTGTTCTGCAGGGTTTGGTGACCGTGACCGTGGTCCTCCCTGGCCATGCCTTGGGTTGCATCAGCACTGGGGACCCCAGGTGGGGAAGGTGGGGGACCAGGGTGCCCAGCCTCACCCCTCCACCCCTTCCTCCTGCAGGAGAAGCTCAAGCCGGGCTACCTGGAGCAGCTCCCGGGCAAGCTGAAGCTCTTCTCCAACTTCTTGGGGGACAGAAAATGGTTTGCTGGGGAGAAGGTACCACCGGGCCCCCGGAGGGGGTTGGTTGGGTGTTGGGGTGGGGATTTGTCCTCACTGTGTCCTCCCCGCCCCGTCCCATCCCCAGCTCACCTTCGTGGACTTCCTCATGTTTGACGTGCTGGAGCAGAACCGCATCTTCGAGCCCAAGTGCCTGGAGCCCTTCAAGAACCTCAAGGACTTTATGGAACGTTTTGGGGTGAGCGGGGGCCGGCCCGGGCATCCCCTTCCCCTCCCTGGGGAGGGCACCCAGGGGGGGTGGTGGTGGTGGTGGTGGGGGGGTGGTGTGCCCTGGTGGGACGGGTCCCTGACGCTCACCTTCCTCCCCCCCCCCCCCCCGGCCCCCCCCCCCCCACCGCAGGCCCTGGAGAAGGTGGCTGCCTACATGAAGTCCAGCCGCTTCCTGAAGATGCCCATCAACAACAAGATGGCCAAGTGGGGCAACAAGAAGGAGTAGGGGCCCAGCGTGGGGCGAGGGGACCCCCCCCCCACCCCCCCGCCGTGGTCCTGACCTGACACCCCCCCCCCCCCCCCTTCCCTTCCCCAGCACCCCGGCGTGGGGTGGGCACCGCCAGCGTGACCCCCCCACCCCCCACCCACCGACACAATAAAGTGCTTTAGATGTGGCACCCTGAACCCCCCCACCACCCCCCCCCGAGTGCTGCGGCGTGGGGGGGCGGCTGTGGGTGCGCTGGGTTTGTCGTCGTCGTCGTCCGTCTGTGTCCCCCCCCCCCCCCCAAAGCGTGGGGGGCTGGTGGGCCCTAACGGGTGTCATTGCCACCCCGCACCCCCCCCCCTGCCCTTGGCTTGGCTGGGGTTTGGGGGGGCACGAGCTCAGCCCCGTGCTGTCCCCAGCGTGCCCCCCCCCCCCCCCCCCACCGCCTCGCTCCCCTGGGAAAGGCGCCCTGGGCCCCCCCCCCAACCCTGCTCATTAGCGCATTCCTGTCCGCTAATGAGGCAGCGCTGATGGAGGCGGGGGGGGCACTTGGTGCCCTGCCACACACCCCCCCGCACCCCCTGGGTGGGCTGGAGACAGCACTGTCCCCTGGGCCCCTCGCTGCCACCCCCGCCTTTCTCTCCCCCCCCGCCCCCCCCCCAGGACACGAGGGGCTGCCTGGGATGGGGGCCCTTGGGTGCTGCTGGGCAGGTCCCCACTGGGGGGGGGTGGCACGCCGTGTCCCCCTCCCTGCCCTGTCCCCATCGCCCTCCCTGTCCCGTCCCGTCCCCCCCCCCCCCCCCCCCCGGCGTGGCGCCTGGGTGACACGGGGACCCATATGTCGTCCCCCCCCCCGCAGACCTCGGTGCTGTCACGTTCTTTATTTTCCACAGGGGACACTTTACACTTGGGAGGGGTGCACACACATTTCACGGTGCCCGGGCCCCCCCGGGTGGGGTGGGGTGGGGGTGGGGGGGTCTGCCTGCCCCCCACTTCGCTGTGGGGGGGTCCAGCAGCGCATGTCCCCACGAAGGGGGGGGGTTCCCAAGAACCCTCCGGTGCAGCGGGGTGGGTGTCCCACCAGCCTTGTGTCATTGGTGGCTTTGGGGGGGGACGACACGTGTTGCCTAACCCCCAAGGAGCGGCTCTCTGTCTTGGGGGGCCAGGCGGGTTGAGGGGTGTGGGGGTCCGTCCCCACCCCCCCCCCCCCCCCAGGACCTCCCCCCCCCGCCGGGTCCTGCAGTGCCTGGGGTGCTCCATCCTGGGAGGCAGGTGGTGGGGACAGTTGGGGGGACACGGTGTGGGTGGCTCAGTCCTGGGGGCCCATCTGCGGAGAAGGGAGAAGGGTTGGTGGGGGGGGTGATGGCGTGGGGGTGCAGGGCTTTGGGGGGGGGTGGGGTGTCCCCTCACCCCCAGGGACGTCCTGACGGAGGAGAGCTTGAAGAGGACCCGCCGCCATTCCTCGGGACAGACGGCTCGCAGCTCGGCCGGGCTCATCTGCAGCAGCTGGTGGCCCGTCAGCACCCCCAGGCACCGCACCGTGCTGCGGGCGGACGGACAGACAGACGGATGGACGGTAAGGGGTCAGCAGGGATTGACGGGGGGTCAACCCCCCCCCCAAAAAAAAAAAAAAAAAAATAGAGCCACACAGGCTGGAGGGGCTCAAGGGGTCCACCTACATCTTGGAGAAACCCTTGTAGCTCAGCCAAGCTGTCACCTCCGCCGGCGAGGAGTTGGGGAGCAGGTTGGGGGGGCTGTCCTGCAGCGGGGGAACGCGGGGAGGGGACGGTGGGGGTGGCCCCCTGCCATCCCCTCCTGGTAGTGTGGTGGGGGGGGGGTAGGGGTAGGGGGAGGAAAGGAGAGGGGACACCCACCTGGCTGGCGCTGTGCCCCCTCGTCCCCTGCCCCAGGGGCTCCAGGATGTTGCTGGGGACGTAGCCCTTCTGGCCCTGGCTGTCCTGCACCAGCCACCACTTCTTCCGCTGGTCCAGGACCTGGGTGGTGACAAGGGTGGTGGGGGGGGTAGGACCCTGCTGTCACCCCCTTCCAGGCAGGGTGGGGGGTCCCCACTCCATCCTCCCCAGGAGCACCCATGGGTGGGACCTTCCGCCCCCCCCCCCCCCCCCCAAGTTTCTACCTGCAGCGTGTCCCCCATCCTGACGCTCAGCTCCTGCGGGTTCCTGCCCACAAAGTCATACAGGGCTCGCGCCAGCCCCTGCACAGGGAAGGGGGCCCTGGAGATGGGGGTGTGCGTGGAGGGGGGGGGGCATCAGTATCCAGCTGGGGGCTGAACCCCCCCTCCAGCCCTCAGCATCCGCAGGGTGATGGGGACACTTACGCTTGGCCAGGTTTGTCCCCCTGGCCGGTGACTGGCAACTGCGGGGGCGGCAGAGAGAAGGGTGGGTGTTGAGAGCGAGGTGGGGAAACTGAGGCAGGTGGTGGGACGTCCTGGCCCCCCCTGTGCTGTACCTGCTCCATCAAGGGGGGCAACCACCCATCCGAGAAGACGGGGATGTAGCCGGGCAGCAGGTCACCGTTGGGGTACTCTGCCCTGCGGCGGGCAGGGAGAAAGCCAAGGTGGGTGCTGTGACCCCCCCATACACCCCCCCCAGGCTGGACCCCGCCCTTGGTGCTGGGTTGGGGACACCCCCCCCCCCACCTGGTCTTATTCCAGGCAATGCCGAGGCTCTTCCAGGTCCTGTAGTCATCCTGGTGCAGGGTCTTCTCCAGCAGCTCCACCGCCTCCGGCACCAGCAGTGGCGTCTCCACCGCCGGGGCCAGCCGGGGGTTGGGGCAGTGGTCCAGGACCTGCTCCGGGGGCGGGGGGAGGTGGCGATGGAGCAGCACCCCCATACCTGCCCTTCCCTGGGTGGGGGAGGTGGGTGGTGGGGGTTAGGACCCGCTTTTGGGGGCACTCACCAAGGAGAGGGCCGTGAAGATGAAACGCAGCAGCTCAGGGGGGTTGGGTTCCTGCATGTGCTGGTGGGTCCTTCCCTGTGTGGAGAGGGGAAAGGGTGTCCCCAGGCAGCCCCTCCCCCATCCCTCCACAGCCCCCCCCCCCCCGGCTCCGCACAGCCCCCCAGCCCGGCAGCAAGAGCTGGGCAGGGAAGTGCCAAGGACACCCACCAGCCATGGGGTCGCATCCCACCCAACGGGACCTACCACGAGGTTGAGGGCGTATTTCACCTTCTGGAAGAAGTCCGTGTACTCGCTGGCGGAGGGCAGAGCTGGAGGGGCAGAGAGCGGGGGGCTGGCACCGGCATGACACCCTCAGGTCCCCCCGCCCTGTGGCCCCCCACCCCGGGGCACAGCTGTCCCTCACCACCTTTCTTCTTCTTTTTCTTCTTCAGGTTGGTGGTGCTGGCCAAGCCCAGGGCTGTCTTCAGCCGGACCACGAAGAGGTCCAGGTCACCCAGCACGTGGTTGAGGACCTCCTGCGGGAGCAGGATGGGACCTGGTGGGTGCCGGTGGGGAGGGCTGGGGGTGTCCCCGTCCAAGGACGTGGGATGGGACTTACAACATCTCGGTCCACGATGGACATGGCCTTGCTGGGGGGGTTGGTCCATGGCATCTGCTGGGTGTCCGTCAAGCCTGGTGACAGCAGAGGCTCCCAGCTCGGCTTCCCGTCACCCCACTCCCACTGCTGGGGAAACTGAGGCACGTTGCAAACCCCCACCCAGGCGCACCCCCGTCCCATGACTCCACTGTAGTCCGAGGGGGGCAGCCCACGCTGGGGGGGCGCGTGGAAGTTGGGCTCGGGGATCTCTGTCCACTGCTCCGGGGGGGCGTAGGAACCCTGCGTGTATGGGGGGACCGGGCTCCGCGGCACGTCCGGGCTGCTCCTGGGCAAGGAAGGATGGGGAGGGGGGAGATGAGGGGGGGGCTGAGCCTGGGGGTGGGGTACAGGGGGTGTGTGGGGGGGGCTGTGTCCACGGGGAAGTGGTAGAAGGGGGGGGCCTAAGCTTGGGGATGGGCTATAGGGGTGCAGGGGGTCTGTGTCCACGGGGATGGGGTAGAAGTGGGGGGTCTGAGCTTGGGGATGGTGTGGGGTATGGGGGGCAGGGGGTCTGTGCCCATGGGTAAGGGGGGGCGGGGGGGCTTAGGTTTGGGGTGGGGTGCAGGTGTGTGGGGGGGTACAGGGGTAGGAGGGGGTCTATGCCCACGGGGATGGGGGGGGGCTGAGCTTGGGGATGGGGTATAGGGGTGTAGGGGGGCTGTGCCTGCAGGTATGGGGTAAGAGGGGGGGGCTGAGCCTGGGGATGGGATATGAGGGGGGGGTCCGTGCCCATGGGGATGGGGTAAGAGGGGGGGCTGAGCTCAGGGGCGGGGTATGGGGGGGGTCTGTGCCCACGAGGATGAGGGGGGCTGCCCCTAGGGATGCAGTACGGGGGGTGGGAGGGGGTCTGTGCCCACGGGGATGGGTTGGGGGCGGGGGGGAACTGAGGCAGGAGCTGGGGTACTGGAGCAAAAGTGTGTGTGGGGGGGTCCACCCCCCAGGAAGGGTGGCGGGGGGGAGAATCTCTGCCGAGCGGCAGGAGGGGGGCAGGCAGAAGGGGGTCCGCACCCGTGGGGTGGGGGACATGGGGGCAGCGTGGCCTTGTCCCCCCACCCACAGGGAGACCCTCTACAACTTGGGAGGCGGGGGGGGGGGGATGGGAAGACTTGGCGGGCGGGAGGGGGCCAGGCCTGGCTGTCCAGGGGGGATAAGAACCATGTACCCCCCCCACGACCCCCCCCGCTTACCTGTGCCCATGCTGCCTCCTCTGCTCCTCCTTCCACTGCTTCAGCAGCTTCTCCAGGCTGCTCTTCAGCATCTCCGCCTGCAGCAGACCCACCGCCATCAACCCCCCCGCCCCCCCCCCCCCCCCACCTCCCCCCCCCCACCCCGCCCGACCCTCAGGGCTCACCCCCAGCTTCTCGCACTGGAAGAGAAGGACGCTGGTGCCGGGGGGGTTCCGTTCTTGTACGCTGATGGCCAGGACCGAGTCGTAGCCGCCGTCGTCCTGCGAGGCCGAGCATCCCTGCACGCTGCCCAGCGGGTACACCTCCAGCTCCTCCTGCCCGGGGGGGGGACACACGCACACGCACACACACATGGGGTGCTCAGCCCCCCCCCCCCTGCCCCAGAACGGCTAGCAGGGGTAAGGGGCTCTAAGGGGGTGTAAGGGTTTAGAGGGGCGCTAGGGGATAGGGGGGGCTCGTGGGGTTGCGGCGGGGTGTAAGGGTTAATGGGGGGGTTGTGGGGTGGCATAGCCAGGCTTTCGGGGGTGCTGAGTCTGTGGGAGGGGGCGGGGGGGGGGGACGGTTATGGGGTAGGGTTGTGGGTGGCAGGCTTGTAGGGGTGCAAGGGTTGGGGGGTGGCAAAGTTGTGGGGGGTGCAAGGGTTGGGGGGTAGGGGGGTTATGGGGGGTGCAAGGGTTGGGGGGTAGGGGGGGTTATAGGGGGTGCCAGTGTTACAGGGGGACAAGGGTTGGGGGGTAGGGGGGTTACAGGGGGGCAAGGGTTGGGGGGTAGGGGGGGTTATAGGGGGACAAGGGTTGGGGGGCAGGGGGGTTATAGGGGGTGCCAGTGTTATAGGGGGGCAAGAGTCAGGGAGTAGCAGAGTTATGGGGGGGGCAAGGGTTGGGGGGTGGGGGGTTATGGGGGTGCCAGGCTTATAGGGGTGCAAAGGTGGGGGGGGGGTAGCAGGGTTATGGGGGTGCCGCAGGTGGGGGAACACCGGATTTACGGAGGTGCTGGGTCCAGAGTGGGTGCCATGGCCACGCTGGGTGCCCTGGGCAGGGGGTACCAGGCTTTGGGGGGTGCCTTGGCGGGGGGGTGCCAAGTTTTGGGGGTGCCCTGGCCAGGGGGTGCCAGGTTTTGGGTGGGTGCCCTGGCCAGGGGGTGCCAGGTTTTGGGGGGTACCAGGCTTCGGGGAGTCCCCTGTCCAGGAGATATCAGGCTTTGGGGGGGGTTGCCCTGGCAGGGGGGTGCCAGGCTTTGCGGGGGGGGTGTCCCTTGGCTGGGGGGTATCAGGCTTTGGGGGTGTGCCTTGGCCAGGGGGTACCAAGCTTTGGGAGGGTGCCAGGCTTTGGGGGGGGGTTGCCCTGGCTGGGGGGTGACGGGTTTCAGGGGGTGCCTTGGCCGGGGGGTGCCAGGCTTTGGGGGGGTGCCCTGGCCAGGGAGTACCAGGCTTCAGGGGGCACTGGGCTTTGGGGGATCCCCTTTCCAGGGGTACCAGGCTCTGGGGGCGGGGAGGGGGGTGTCCCTTGGCTGGGGGGTATCAGGCTTCGGGGGGTGCCCTGCCCAGGGGGTGCCAGGATTTTGGGGGGTACCAGGCTTCGGGGAGTCCCCTGTCCAGGGGGTATCAGGCTTTGGGGGGGGAGGTTGCCCTGGCAGGGGGATGCCAGGCTTTGGGGGGGGGTCCCTTGGCTGGGGGGTATCAGGCTTGGGGGGGGGGGGGGTCCCTTGGCTGGGGGGTATCAGGCTTGGGGGGGGGTGCCTTGGCCAGGGGCTACCAGGATTTTGGGGGGTACCAGGCTTCGGGGAGTCCCCTGTCCAGGGGGTGGCAGGCTTTGGGGGGGTGTCCCTTGGCTGGAGGGTATCAGGCTTTGGGGGGGGTGTCTTGGCCAGGGGGTACCAAGCTTTGGGGGGGGGGTTGCCCTGGCCGGGGGGGTGCCGGGTTTTGGGGGGTTGCCCTGGCCAAGGGGTGCCAGGCTTTGGGGGGGGTGGGGGGGGTGGTGTGCCCTGGCCAGGGGGGGGTACCTTGCTCTCCACATCCCTCAGCACCAGTTCCTGGTCCTTGACTTGCAGGATGAGATCCTGCCCCCAGACCCGTCCCTGGGCCTCCAGCACCTTCAGGCGCTCCAGGCAGTCCTCGGCGCTGCGCACGTCCCTCTCCAGCCGCACCGTCAGCAGGTGCTGGCGGGGACACGGCGCGGGACGTCACCCAGTGCCCTGTCGCCACCCCGCGCTCTGTAAACCTTGGGGACCCTGGCAAGACTTGGCGGGGGGGGACGGTTTGGGGGGGGTCTCCTACCTCGACGTGGTGCTGGAAATCGGTTTGGGGCTTGAAGAGGGTCTGGCCGTAGTCCTTGCGCTGATCTGTGGGGACACGCTGGGTCAGGGGACAGGGACGGGTTGGGGACGGGAGCCGGGGGGGGGCGAGGGGGGGGCATTGGGGTGCAGCCATTAACTCACTGTAGATGCTTTTCCCGCTGGGGCGGGCGAAGCTGTTGGCCTGTCGGAGCAGGGGGTCGTCGTCATATTCGTTCCTGGACGGATGGACAGAGGGAACTCTGTGTCCTGCAGCTCGGTCCCCTCTCCCCACCCAGCCCTCAGGGGTCCCCAAGGTGGGGACACCCCCCTCCCCACACACACACTTCTGGGTACTTACCGGGATGGGAGGTTGCTCCAGTGGCCGAAGGCTTCTCCCATCTTGCCAAGGCCAGCGAGGGCGGCTCGATCCTGCTTACGGGGTCCTGGGATGGGCACCGTCCCCACGTCACCCCCAGTGTGTCCCCAACCACCTGCGGCCACCCCACACCATCCACCCCCCCACCCAGGAGGGTGGCAGGACCCCCCTGCCCCGCCGTGCCCAGCCATCCTGCCCCATCCCAGCCCCGCGGGCTTCACCCAGCGGCCGGACCCAGCCCCCCCCCCCCATGTCACTAGATGGGGTCCCTGTCCCTGGGGGACACCCAGGGTGTCCCCGCTCACCCCAATCCCGGTGCCGCTGGCTCGGCCGCCCAGGCTGGAAGTGGCGGAGGGTGGCGCGGGCGGGGGTAAGGGCTTGACGTCGGCACCGCACCTGCCTGCTCTTTGCCCCATGGCGTCTGCCTCGAGGCGAGGCGGTAGGGGACAGGGTGGGGGACAACCACCTGGCGTCACCGTCCCCACCCCGCTCCCCTCGGGGTGCCCACCCTGCGGCAGGGCTCGGTCACCTCGGGGGGCACCCGGGTGGGATTGCAGCCTGGAGCGGGCAGGGTGCCCCCCACACCCTAAGGCCTCCACCCACCCCCCCCCTCCCCGGGGATAAACATTGGTGACATCCCACACGGGTGACACCCACAGACCTCTGTGCCCGTGCCCGGATGGCAACGCCGGGCTCGCCCCGAGCCTCCGTCACCCCTGGGAAAAAATCCTTCCAGGGCGGTTTGTGACAAGGAGGGGACAGGATCCGGCGTGCGGGTCCGTGGCTTGGGTTAAGGCTGGTGGCAGCGGTGTCACCGTCCCCGGCACCGTGGGGTCACCCCTGTCACCTGCCCCTGCGTGTCCATCCCGCAGGGTCCCCTTTGCAGGACCTGTCCCTCGGCACCCCCAGGAGCATCGGGGTGAGCTCCGGCCCCAGTCTGTCCCCTCCGGCCGGGGGTCGCTTGGGTGGCCACGGTGTGGTTGGCGCTGGCCGTGGGTCGTGTCTGTGGGACCGTGGTGACCCACTGACTGCCCCTCCCCCAGCACAGCGAGGTGGGTTTTGGGTTCATTTCGAGCCTTTTGGCTTCTCTGGGCTGATCCTGGGGCGGCTTGTGTGTGTGTGGGGGGGTGATGGGTCAGCTGGGCTGCGGCCACCGTGTCCCCAAGGGCATCGCTGGCTGCGTGGGGTCCCATCCGTGTCCCCCCACAGCCTCACAGGCTGTCACATCCCGGCTGGTCCTCTCTCTTTCCAGTTTCTTTCCAGGTTTTTGGGTCAAACTGGCCCCACGGCGGAGGGACCCCGGCATCGCACCCCCCCAGGCATCGCAGGGAGCAGGCGGTGACACCCCTTTGGGGGCCTTCGGGGACCGCCGGTGGACAGGTACGAGGGGACAAGGCTGGGGGGGGGGGGGTTGGGAATAGCCCTCAGGGAGCGGGGAGGGGGTGCGGGGGTGGGGGCTGTGGGGGGGTCGTGCCTCAGTTTCCCCATTGCAGGGAGGGGCAGGGTGCAGCGCCCAGCCGCGGCCACCAGGGGGCAGTACGTCCCCGTGTCACCCCTGTCCCCAGATGTGCGACCCCCCCCCACTCCCCCCAGATGTGCAGGCCCCCCCCTCATATATAGGGCCCCCAGATGTGACGCCCCAGGTCCTGCTGGCACCGCCGACCCCAGCGGGGTCCCTGGCGCTGGGGACATTCGGGTGACATTTCTTGAGGCGGGGGGGGGACACAAGCAGCCACATGTGGCACCATGGTCCCCATGGGAGGTTTGGGGTTACAGCCCCCCCCCCAACCGCTCCGCTCCCCCCCCCCCCCAGTAAATACACTGCTGTGGAAGGGAACTGGGGGGTGTCCCTGACATGGTCCCCTTGTTCCCTCCTCCTTAGGGACAGGGCACCCTGCTGGGGGCGGGGGGGGGGCTTGGGGAGGAAGGCGGGGGGGGTCTCTTGGGATATGGGCTAAAATGCCCCCCAGGTCCCCCCCCGCAAGGCACCAGTCCTGCTCTGGAGGGGATTTAAATGGTTTTTGGGATCCATTTAGGGCGCTGGGTGCTGGCTGGCTGGGGGGGGGGGGTGCTTGTCGCTGTGGCTGCTCCCCAGTTCACCCAGTCCCACCCACCAGCCAGCACTGGGCCACGCTGGGGTGCAGCGCGACCACAGCACCCTGCGGGGAGCCTGGCCCCCCCAGCCCCCCCTTACTGGGAGCCGTGGGGAGCGAGTAACCGGGGTGTCACCAGTCTGTCCCAAACCAGCTCTGCTGGCTCCCCCGCAGCACCCAGGGCTCGCGGGCGCCGGGTCCTTCCCGGTGACAGTCCCCAGCAGCGGGGTGACCCCGGGGGTGTGACGAGAGGAGAGGCGGGAGCAAAGTCCCTGGGACCAAGGACAACAAACCCCGTCGGGCGCTCGCTAACTGGGGACGATGGTGGCACCCGCTCGGCCCCAGATCGTCACCTCGGGGTGGTCCCCCCCCACCCCAAGCTCCCCCCGCACCCAAGCCACGTCCCAAGGCCACCAAGACACCCCGCTCCCCCCTACCCTGGCCGTGCCTCAGTTTCCCCACCGGCATCCCGCCGCCTCTCTGGGCTCGGCCCTGTCAGGCTGGAGAATCCAGCTCTTTATGGCACCCATGGGTGTGGGGTGGGCTCGATCCAACACCCCCCCCCCCGCCACCACCACCACCACCACCACCACCCCCACGCCGGCAGCACCCCCAGCACGGGGAGGACCGTGGCCCATCCATGTCCACCCTTCCGCAGGGACAGGGCGCTCGCCCCGCCTCCTCCCAGCTCCTCCCAGTCACCCCACTGGGTAAGCTGGGAATGGCGCTGGCTGCAGAAACATTATACAAAAAAAAAAAAAAAGCCACTTTATTTTTATTCCCCCCCCGCCCCGGATTCCCAGCCAGAGGTGACACCTCCCCGCGCAGCCCCAACCCCACTGTGTCGTCCCCCCCCCCCCACCCTTCCCCAGGCTCGAGAAGTCCCCAAGGGCCACCAACCCCCTCGGGAAGAGCCGGGCAGGGGCTCGGGGGTTTCTCCCACCCCCACGCCGGAGCCTTTCACCATTTCGGCCTTAGAAACACCCCCCCCCAACATCAACATATGCTAAAAATCAGTGAGTTGGCCCCAAAACGCAGCTATTCGGGGGAGGAAAACGGCCCCATCCTGCACCCCCTTTTCCGCCCTGTAAAGCTCCTGGGCGGGGGGACACCCGCTGTCACTAAGGGGACAGCCCTGGGGACACAGCCTGATGCCCCAGCCATCAGCCACCCACCCCGTCCCCTGTGTGTGTGGGGGGGGGTTGTGGTGGTGCAGGATCAGGCCCCGGGGACAGCCTGGGGTGGGCGCCAATTTGGGCGGGGGGGCGGGATAACCCAGGCGGAGTTGGGGAGATGGGACGGCGGGGCCACCGAATTCCTGGAATTACGGGTGACACATCGCTCCCGGCCAGGTGTCACCGGGGCCACCGCGGTACCAGAAAGCAGCTGTTGGCTCCGGCCGCTGGGTGCCAGCCAGCGGCGCGAAACCAACCGCCGGGCTCCGTCCCCACGTCACCGAGGCCAAGTGTGGGGCGGACCGCGGCGTACCCCGGACCTGCCGCCTAATTGCCGGGGACCAGCAGCTCACCCCCCCCCCCCCATCGTTATTTTGGGGACGCACGGGGGACGGTTTAACCCCCTCCGGGACTGGGAAAATGTGGCGGATGGTTGTCCCCCAGGCTGGGAGAATGGCACAGGGTCGGGATGTCCCTCTTGGCGATTCCCAAATCCGCGCGTCCTTCCTCCCTCCGCGGAGGGGTCTCCTTGGTGGTGACGGTGACACGCCGATGGCCCAACCATCGTGGTAGCCGGGCTCGGATGCCGTTTTGGGGTGACGTGGGGGGGGAGGGGGGCAGATGGAGGGATGCTCGGTGACACCCCGCTGTCACCCTGCCTCCCCGCACCCCCCTCGCTCTGTCCCTGGTCCACGGTCACCCCCGCACGCCGCGTCCCGTCCCCACCCGTGGTTTTAGGCATCTACCGCAGGAGCCGGTGTGGCACCCGGAGCCACTGCTGGGTCCCTGTCACCCTGCTGCGTCCCTTTGCCGTGGGGGCTCGCTGGGGGCTGCATCTCCGCTGTCCCCGCAGGTCCCTGCGGGGTGCCACCACCAAACCCCTCACTTCCTCGGGGTCATCCCGAGGGAGAGAGGTCCCCTGGGGACCCAACCCTGAGCTCCGGGGCCGTGGGGTGTCCTGCCCCACGTCGCTCTGTCTTATCCTGGTTTTTTTTTTTCAGCTGAATCCCATCTCTTCGGAGGAAGGGGAAGAAATCTCCGGGGCTTTTCTAGCCTCTTGGCTTTCCAAAAATCCCTCCGGCGATGGCCTCAAAGGCTTTTCGGGAGCAGCGCCCCAGCGGGAAGCTGCCACCTCTGCTTTTTAACCTGTTGCTCATTTATATTGTTTTTTCCTCTCTCATTTCTGGAGGGTGATGGAGAAAGATGCCGGCGAGCGGGTGATGCCTTTGGGGGGGGGGTTCCGAGGGTCCGTATCCGGCTCAGCCGGGGATGCCCAGGGCCAGCAGGGCAGCGTGGAAACCGGTGACCTTCACACCGTGAGGTGTGTTTATTTTGGTGGGTTTTTTTGGCTTTGAAAAGGCTCAAATGGGAAAAAGCAGCGAGGGAACTGCGGAAAACAAGGATCGCTCAGGTTCCCCCTCCACCCTGCCAAATCCTGACCCGGACAAGGACAGGGCAGGAGCGCCGTGAAGGCACGTGAAAGCCACGTAAAAAAAGCCTTTTTAGCCCCAGGGATGCAGCCGGCCCCGCGGCTTCGCCCACAAACCTGCAAAAAAAAAAAAGAGCATCTTGCTTTTGGGGTGAAGAGGGAAAAGCGGCGTCCCCCCCGTCACCCCTGGAAGCGGGGGGGGGCTTCGCTCCCTGCCGTCTCCCATCCCACCAGCAGCGCAGCCTGGCCACGGCTCGGGGATTTCCAGAGGTGGCGGAGGCTGGAAGGCTTTAATTAGAGGTGACGAGGGCACGCAAACGAGCAGGTTACAGCCCCCTTCGGGGGTGGCCGAGCTGCTGCGAATCCCCGGAGGGTTTGGAGGTGCTTCTCGGTGTTTCCCATGCTCCGGGGCTGGGGGGGAAGGTTGGGTGTCGGGATAAGCGTCGGCTGGGGGTGGGAGAGGGCAGGGAGGTGGGTCGCGGAGGTCAGGCTTCCAAAATCATCCCTGCCCACGGATGCGTCCCCCTCCGGGATGGGGAATGGGGATCCCTGACGCGCGGAGCGTCCCCCGAGCAGCGCGGGGACCCCAGGGAGCCCAAGGAGAGCTTGGGAAGGGGTTTCTTCTGTTCCGGTTTTGGCATTTGGGATGAATTTCCCCATGGGAAGAGTCGGCATCTCCCCGTGCTGCCCCTCCATCCCGCTTCCCACCCCTTCCCTCCTCCTCATCGCTGCCCGACCCAGGGGGGAAACCTGACCCAAAAGCTTCCCGGAGCAGCACCCCCTCTGGCAGCAGGATCTGGCCCTTGGAATTTTCCTCCACCCCTAAACCCCCCCCCCGCCCCAAATTCAGAGGGGAGCAGAGCTCAGCCACCAAATCCCTCATCCTGGGGGGGGCCGAGGGACCCAGCCGGGTCTCAGCCTGGCATGGAGAGGAGCTCGGGAGCCCAAACTCTTCTCATTCAAGACAACGAGCCGAGTTTCTCGCCTGGACGGAGCAGCCGGAGCCGGTTGGGGACCCAAACCCATCCCCATGGACCGATGCAACCCAGTTGGGAGATTTGCCTTCGCATATCGAGCCTGGGGCTGCGACGAGGAGGAGGAAGGTGGGGTCGGACGGTGCAGGCGACGGCGTTTCCAGGGAAAACACATTTTCCCCGGCGTCTTTCCAGGGAGGGTGACGGATGAGGTGGCACAAGGGCGACGGCAGCACATGATGCTGAGCTGGTCGGTGCGCCAAAAACGGCTGCGAGCGGGCGCCGCCGCGGTGGGTTCCCTTCCCCGGGTGATGTGCTGCTGAGTCAACGCTCAGAGGGACCTCGTGGGCCGTGGGATTGATTTGGGAGCCACCCGTGAGGTGACGGGCGGGGGACAGGCGAGGAGCGTGCCGCCGAGCACGGGTTCGTGGTGTCTCGCTCGATGGAGAAGCTCCGGAGGAAATTGTGAAAGGGCGACCAGATGCCGGCTGCGTGGGGCGGTGGGAGACGGGGCGTGAGGTGGGTGGGGGAAGCCCACGGCAAGTGGTTCCCAGGGCATCGGATGGGGTGAGTTCCTCCTCGCCCGTCATCGGATGTGTCCTCAACGGGGCGTCTTGGGTCCTTCCCACCCTCGGGGGTGGGAGAAGCTGGGTAAAAGGTGGTTGCGAAAGGGCACAGAGCCGGGAAGGGGGGAACTGGAGCAGGATGAGGAGCACTACGGGGCGTTTTATGGGAAATCCCAGCTCCTACTCTTGCTATCAGGTGGCATCTCCCACACTTGTCCACGGTCCCTGATCCCACGGGACACATGGGACAGGAGTCCCGGGTGCCCCAAGTCACCCAGTGCCGCTTTCAGACCAGCACAGCTGGGCCTTGCTGGGACGCAAACGGCTGGTTTTATCCCCCGAAAGGCAACTGTTTCCTGCCAGAAAATGACATTCCATTGATAAATACTCGGGATGGAAAATGTTTGACCTTCCTTATTCCTTGGCTCCCATGGGAAGCTGGCCAGGGAGGAGAAACCATCGGCTCCCCTTGTCCTCTTCAGCCCAGTTGCAGCTTCTGCTGGACACCAGGAGGGACGTGTGCCTGAATGCCATGAGCATCCAAGACCATTTGCCGGCCGGCGAGGGGTTGATCAGGTCCGAAAATTGCTCTACGTAAGCTTCTGGAGAAAAGTATCCCAATCTCTGAAGGCTTGGGCGCTCACTCCTTCTTTTTTTTATTGGGATGTCTCTGGTCTCTTTTATCTGCCAGCCCAGGCGGTGTCTTCAGCGTGAATCCAACCGAAAGCCAATGCCTTTTTCTCCCGGTTTGGAAGGTGTCCGGTGGCCGTGTCGCTGATGGATGTGGCAAAGGCAAGGGAATTAGCAAACCCAGGTGATTCACCGATGGGTTTGAAATAAACTCATCCCTACGAGTCCCCAGGGTTCTCCAGCAAGGGCTGGAGAAGCCGGTGGAGCTGAGGAGAGGAGCTGCCAAAGGCAAAGGGGCTCTGCGTTCCCTGGGGGGTGATTTTTGCCATGTGAGCATCTCCCGGTGCTCAGTTCAGCCTCCAAAGTGGCTTTTAAGGGACAGGCAAGAGACAAAGGCCAAGGACCATGAAGCTGGGAGATGCTGACGCCTCCTGAGATGCCACCAGCAGCTTCCTGGGGTCACAGAGCGAGCTGTGTCGTTGCTTACATGGGGCGTAGACGGTCCTGGAGGGATGTGGTGGGTCTGAGCTGGTGCCTGCAGACTTAGACCTCCCTGGTCGTCACCGGTGTGGTCGGAGACGCCTTGGCCAAGGCTGGTCTATGGGACAGGAGGGAGCTGAGTGTCTCTGCGCCATCTTGGAGTCTGGCAGCTAGAGATGTCAATGGAGGAGCTGGGATTCAGGTCCCTCCAGGTGAGGGACGGAGCGGTGGGGCAGGATGCTCAGCAGGAGGCCACGGAGAAGGGCCGAGCCCAGGGCGGCAGCTGGGATGGTTCAGGCTCATGGACACCCCAGCCCGTAAAAAGGGACCAGATCTGGCTCCAGATGCTTGAAATCAGGCACTTGCTTGAAAATGTCAGCTTGTAGTTAAATGAAATAAAATAACAAAGCAGCTTCTAGCTTCCCGGGTGGTGCAAACCCAGACATCGAGAGCGCAGACGGCAAAGACCCCCGGGACCATGGGGCGGTGTGGGGCAGAGGGAGGGGAAAGCCCCGCTCCGCGGTGGCTCGGATCCCCGAAGGGATGCTCCACGGGGCTCCGTCCTCGCCGTCGCCCTTGCAGCTGGGGTTTTTTAGGCTATTTATTTGGGTTATTTATAACTTTCTCCCTTTTTTTTTTTGACTTTTCATCTGGCTGCTCCGGGAGGATGGAGATACACGGTCCGGCAGAGCAGAAACGGGGATTTCGGAACGGCGCGGGGGGCTCTGCACCCACCAGCACCCAAAGGTGCCCCGAGAGTAAGGAGCTGGGGAAGATGAATTTGCGATGGAGCCTAGCTCGCCGGAGGGGTTAAAGCTCCGCTCCCGGGAAGAGCCGGCTCCTTTCCAGCCTGAGTAAGGCCATCGTTCCTGCCAAAACCCGGCGCCGAAGGCTGTTGCGGGGTGGTTTGTTTTTTTTTTTCCGGCTGTAAACAACATCGATGCTCGCCGGTGCCGCACAGCCCGCGGGGCCGGCACCGCTCCAACCCAGAAGGCGTTTTGATGATGTTGGTTAATTAAGGAGCTGGCGAAAGGCATGACCCAGGCGCTGGCAGAGGAACCAGCTGCTGGGACAGGAGGGGGTCTGCAGCCACCCCGGCCCCTTCCCCGGCCCCGTCGCCCCTTTGGGGTCATATTTGGCAAAACCCTTGGGAAGGACGGCGGGGATTTGCGGCCGCGGCGAGGACGAGAAGCACCACGGCAGCGCCGGGCAGGGTGTCTGGCCAAACCATGGCTGCTTATTTTCAAATACCCGCCCGGACCACCCTTCCCGGCCCCAAATTTTCAGGGCATGGAAAGCCACCGGTTGCGTTGCAGTGAGGAGGGACACGTCGGTATCACCTCCGGGCCCCAGCCAGCACGGTGGGACGGGCACAGCGAGGGGGAATGGAGGTGGCCGGAGGGGTTAAATCTCCTCTCCCGCTCCCGGGAAAGGGCCGGCTCCTTTCCAGCCTGAGTAAACCCATCACCCTGCCAAAATCCTACTCGGCGCTCAAGGCCGGCGCGGGGTTTTTCCGCCCGAGGAGCGACGCTCGATGCCTGACGCGGGGGTACGGAGCAGGGAACGCAGCCCAGCATAAGCTGGCCGTGAGCCGGTGATTCCAGCACCCCAAAATCCTGCAGGATCTGGCCCAGGACACCATCCAGCACTCGGGGTGCCTGCGCTGGTTCCAGCCTCCGCAGCTCCATCCGGCAGCTCCGGCACAAGCTGCGCCGTTATTATTTGCAAGAAGGGTGGGAGTTTCGCCTTTACTTCCCTTTATTTTTAAATTTATTTTTCTTTTATTTTGGATTTCTGACTCATCTCGGCCCGTTGCCGGGAGGAAACCGGAATAAAAAGTGCCCCAAATATAATTTGTATCAGCTAAATAAAATCCTCCCCCAAATACTCCGGGGGGAAAGTCAAGCAGCGGCTCCTTGGGGCTGCCCAGGACCCAGAGCCACTTCTCCTTCCCCCAATCTCATTCCTACGGAGGAGGAAAACTCAAATTTTCCTCTTTTTTTCCAAACCACGGCAGCTGGTTTCCGGCTCTGTAAGCACAAAGCCAGGCCCGGAGAGGCTCACACGATGCGGGGGCAGAGGGGCGATGGATGCTCCCCGGCCCCTGGGTGCTCCCGCTGACTTTGGGGTACCCATGGGGGTACCCGGCCCCGATGCCCAGGGGATGCTCCACAGGGATGCAGCACCCGTGGGGCTGCCGACACAGGGCACAGGGGGGAGCGTGGAGGTGGGGGGGGGGATGCTCTGGAAAGGGTGGGCGCCCTGGAGGGGAGGATGTCGCATAACGAGGGGTGCCCAGTTAATACTGGTGCCCGAGAGATGAGGTTGCCCCATTAATGTGGGTTCTCAATTAATAAGGGTGCCCCAGAGAAGCTGCTGCCCGTGAAATGGTCGGGGGGGGGGGGGGGGCTTGATTTGAGGGTGTCCCAGAGATGATGGTGGTGCCCTATTAATGCGGGTGCCCCATTAATGAGGGCGCCATGGAGACAAGGGCACCCAAGAGGTGAGGGTCCCCCGTTAATGTGGTTTCCCCATTAACAAGGATGCCCTGAGATGGTGGGTGCCCCGTTAACGAGGGTGTCCCAGATATGCTGGTGCCCCATTCATGGGGGTGCCCCATGGCTGAGGGTGCCCCAGAGGTCAGGGTACCCCATAAATAAGGGTGCTTTGGAGATGAGGGCACCCCAGAGGTGACAGTCCCCTATTAACGTGTCTGCCCCATTACTAAGGGTGCCCTGGAGAAGCGGGTGCCCTGTTCATGTGGGTGTCCCATTGCTGAGGGTGCCATGGAGGTGTGGGTGCCCCAGAAGTCAGGGTGCCCCAGAGAGGTGGATACCCCATAAATAAGGGTGTTTTGGCAATGAGGGCACCCCAGAGGTGACAGTCCCCCATTAACGTGTCTGCCCCATTACTAAGGGTGCCCTGGAGGTGCGGGTGCCTTGTTCGTGTGGGTGCTCCATAACCAAGGGTGCCAGGGAGGTGAGGGTGGCCCAGAGGTGTGGGTACCCCATTATCGCGGGTGCCCTGGGGATGAAGGTGCCCGGGGGATGAGGGTGCTGGGTGCTTTTCATCCCAGGAGCGATTTCGATGAGTCTCTCCTCGTGGAAGGGGGCAGGCGGTGGGAAGGTCCCTTGTCCCCTGGCAGGTCCCTTGTCCCTCCGCCCAGCCAAGCGTGACTCAGCAGCCGAGCCTGGCTGGAATGTGTGAAGATCAGGGGAGAAAACAGCCCAAAAACATCCTGGGGGTGGGGGGGTGTGTGTGTGAGCTGTGCCTCCGGCATGCGAAGCATCCACCCGGACACCCCCAAAGCCAGCCCCTCCGGGGGACGCATCCTGCCCCGTGACAGCGGTGGTCCTGCCTGCGCAGCCCCGGCCCCCGGCCCACGGGAAGGCGGTGGAAGACGCGGTGCCGTCGTGGGGAGGGAGGCTGAGTTCGTTGCCCCCCCCCAGGGTCCTCCTTCCTCTGCTTCGCCCCAGGAAAGAACCCTGTGCTTGGCCCTGCAGCAAACCCAGATCCGCTTTTCCTTTTCCAAGGGGAAAAATAGGGGAAAAAAAGGGATAAAAACCTGCTTGGCTGATGCTTGGCCACATCCTGCACAGGCCCCCCTGGGCCAGGTGAGCCCTGGGAGCTGATAGAAACCAGCTGCCGAGTGTTGGTCCTGACGCCGGGGGGGTGTGTGTGTGGGGGGGGGGGATAAATTTGCCTCCCTGACACAGCAAAAGGGTTTTGGAGGGATGGATGCTCTTGGCTTCCGCTCATCCCAATCCCAATCCGTTTTCTCCATGGCGCGATAGCAGCTCAGGTCGTGCTCGCTCCCGGTGCCAGGCGCCGTACAAAGAGGAGCCGGCAGCTCCGTTTGCACTCTTGTAGGTAGGGATTAAGCTTTATTTCTTCTTAAATCCGTAGCCTGGAGGTGATCCTCCTGCCCTGAAATCGGGGGGCGGGGGGGGAGTTCCTCTGGCTTTGGGGGTGGCTTTGGGTGCTGCACCAGGTTTATTCCCATCCGAAAAAAAAAAAAAGGAGATTTCAGCCCATGAGCGGCTCTAGTTTCATTTTTCCGTGCTGGGGGGGCCACGGGGCAGCTGTGGCTCCAGCTGCTTTCCTGGGATTTGACTCTTTTTTTTTTTTTTTTCCCCCCTTCCCTCCCGTCCCGAAGCGAAGGTGCCGCTTTTGGGGTCGGGTACCTCGCGGTGACGCCGAGCCTCGGCTGCGAGGGGAAGGGCCGAAGCGAAGCCAAACCAGCCCAGGACCATCCCAGCCAAGAGACCTGGCGCTGGAGGGGGAATTAGCAGCTCCCAGCCGTTTGGGGGTTTTTCCCAGGGAGCCGATCCCGGCCGGTGTCCTGCTTTCCTGCTGCCTTTCCAGCAGCTCGGGATAACCGAGGTGTCGCCCCTCCGTATCCTGCCCAGCTCCCTGCTGCAGCCAGGTGTAATTTCGCCATCCCTGGGGATGGACGTGGGCTCTGTGCCGCGATCACCGGGAGGAAGGAATATTTTCCTTCTCTTTTTTTTCTTTTTTTGAATCGGAGTTTCCCTTCCCGCAGCCGGGGGGGGCTCCAGCGCCAGCCCCTGGGGTGGGATGGGGATTTGGGGTGGAGGGGGGCTGAACTGAGCCCCGGGGGACACCAGTGGGGGAGGAGGTGGGAGAAGGAGGACGCGAGCCACGCGGAAACCACAAACGGTTTCGATGTCTTTATTAGCCCGGGCACAACTTCCTTCCCCCGGCTTCGTTTCCCAACGCCGGCCGCTGCATTGCGAAGCTCGAGCTTTCCTCTACATGCGGCGAGGGTGTGCAAGGGGGGCGGTGTGTGGGGGGGGATGCAGCACCCATAGCGCACGGTGACAACCCCGTCCTAGGGTGGCCCCATGGGGTGGCTGCGCCCCTGGGACAGGGCAGCGGTGGGGTTGTGGGGAGGGAGGTGGGTGGCAGCTCCAGCGTGGCCGGGAGCGATGTCCCCGCGTCCGTCCCCGTGGGCCGGGGATGCGGGAGCAGCGCGTGGGGCTGGGAGGGGTTCGCCGTCACCCCGGGGTGACGCTCGCTGGCGTGGGCAGGGTGAGTGGTGCCGGCCCTGGGTCACGCTCTCCCTCCCAGGAAAAAGTTCGGGCAAAGGTTATTTTTTTTTTTTTTTTAAAAAAAAAAAAAAAAGAAAAGAAAAGATAAGTTTCCTCTTTTCCTTCCTCGTCGGAGGCACGTGGTGGTGAGGTCATGGAGCGCCTGGGCTCGCGGCAGGACGTGCTTCCAGCTCGGCGTAATCCCATCCCCAGGGCCACGACGAGACTGTTCTTGGCGGGGTCCGGGTGAGCGGCGGGGGGAGGTTTCGGCCCCCCCCCCGCCCCCATCCAGCAGCACTCACCCCTCTGCCCCCCCCACCCCCCAACTTCCACTGTCCCCCTGGTCAAGCGACCACATCCTGAGCCAGCCCTCGGGCTCTTCCCTTCGCTCCCGCGGGCTTTTCCGCAGCGGCTTCTGCATCCCAGAGGCCAATGTGGCTTTACATGGAAAATCAGCCCCAGATGTGGCCGAGCCGCTGCTGCTGCAGCGCCGTGAGCGGGGACGGGGCCCAGGGAGGGCTTGGGGACCTGGGGACAGCAGGGGGGACCTGTTGGGTGGCCGGGACCTGAGCTCCAGGAGCTCCCGGAGGGATTTATCCCACCCATCGGGGAGCATGGATGGGGGGCAGCGCATCCTCTTTGCAGCTGGGTGCTCCCCGGGGAGGGGTGACGGGGGCACCCAGGGGGTCCCCCACCCTTGGGGACAGTCAGCGGGCTATGGAGCGGTGCCACCAGCACCGCGCTGAGCAAAGCCTTGGTGTTCTGGCCGGGCATGAGAGACCAGTGCGGGCTCCAGCGCGGCCGTGGAACCCTTGGATGGGAGAACGTGGGGCAGCTCCCCTTTCCTCGGCTGCTGATTCCCATTTTGGGGCTGTTTTTTGGGAAGCGGGACCGCTTGCCGGCAGAAGGCAGGTCCCCACGGCCGTGCCACCACCTCCCCCAGCAGAGCCACTGGGAGCTGGGCTCCCTCCCCAGCCAACGGCACAGCCATACTGGGAGGGAGGCGTGGAGGGGGGGTCATCATGAATTTTAACAGCTCAGGGATTCTTGGGGACCTCTGGGGACATCATGGCTGAGGTCCCTGGCTGAGCGTGGGGCTGCTGGCCCCCGCTCGGGGCAAACTGGCGGAGGGCTGTGGGGCGGGAACCACCCGCTAATCAAAAGAGGATGGAAAACTCTCGTGGTTGCTTGGAAATGAAGCTCGGCGAGGGAGCAGACCGCACCGGCCTCCAGATGCGACAGCAGCGGCCGGCGGGATGGAATTCCGCTGGATGATACTTCATGACGAGCGCCGAGGCGGGGGGATGCGGCAGCACCAGACTGGCCCCACGGCATCGCCGGGCCGGGGGAGCGACACGGAGCCCCTTCCCCACGGCCGGGAGCGAGTTTGGGGATGGATGAGCCCCAGCTCATGCCTGGGTCTCCTTGTTGAGGTTGGGACTTGCCTGGCTCACCTCAGTCCCTAAATTTAAGCCTTTCCAAGATCCTTGAGGATCCTTGGTCCATCCCGTTGCTTGGGATGGGAGGGATCATTTTGGAGGCTGCCGACTCTCTCCGGGATTGGAGGCACTCAGGGTCCTGCATCCTGGCCCCTCATCCCGCATCCTCCCCATGCAAAGACATGGAAGATGACCCAAACTCGGGGTCCAGGCCAGGGGCCCCCCCACGAGCATCACCCGCTCTCCGGGGCCGCAAGCGCCTTTGCAGGTTCCCTATCGCGGTTTCGTGCTCTTCAGCCTCGCCGGGTACCGTTTCCTCCCGCCCCGTTGCGACAGCCTGTTGCTCCGTGGGCTTTCGGAGGGGCTGTGGGGGCCGTTTTTTGCCGGCGGTCCCGGGGGGGGCCGGAGGGCTGCCGGGGCGGGAGGATGGGTGGAGGCGCAGCAACGCGTGCCAAGATGCATCAGCCTGTGTTTTTCTGGTGGCGGCTGAAGGTTGTTTGTGCTGTCCCGGGGATGATACAACGCTCTTGGCGAAGGTGCACGGACCCGGCGGCCGGGCACACGCGGTGCTATCGGCCGGGAGGCGGGGGGGGGGGCAGGCACCCCGAAGCATCTTCCCCCTCTAAGCATGACCTGCAGCCCCCCCCCCCCCCCCCCCCCCCCCAAAAAAAAACTCCTGTGGGACCTTATTTTTGACCAGCTTTGCTGCATTTATCAGGGAGGGGAGCCGTGGGATGAGAGGGAAGGATTTTAAACTGGAAGAGGGGAGATTGAGATGGGATCTGAGGAAGGAATTCTTGGCTGGGAGGGGGGCGAGCCCCTGGCCCAGGTTGCCCAGAGAAGCTGTGGCTGCCCCATCCCTGGAGGGGTTCAAGGCCAGGTTGGACGGGGCTTGGAGCAACCTGGGCTGGTGGGAGGTGTCCCTGCCCAGGGCAGGGGGGGTTGGAACGAGATGATCTTTAAGGTCCCTCCCAACCCGAACCGTTCTGTGATTGTATCCCTGCGTGAGCGCCCCGTTTCCCAGCTCTGCTTGAACCACCCCCCTGACCCTGGCACCCGCAGCTCAGCTGATGCTCCCTGGGGTGGGATGGGGTGTTTGCTGCCTGGCGGAGCGGGGAAACAATTCACCTGCTCAAAGAACAATTAGTTTTCCTCGGGGAAAAAAAAAACAAACGCAAATGCATCAAAATCGGAGTCTCCGACCACGCGCAAACAGCTGGAGCCGGTCGGCCCCACGGCTGGGGGGCTGCTCGGCTCCGCTCTGGGAATGGGGATGGAGGTTGCGATGGGTGGGGGGAAGAGGATGGGGAAAAGGGTGAAGGCGTCGGGATAGGAAAATATTCCCTGGGAGGGAAGCCGAGGCCGCTGGGATGGAGGCAGGAGCATCTCGGCCAGCTGGGAGATGGGAAAGGCCGGATTTAGCCTCGGCGCTGGCCGGGGAGCGTGGGAGCGTTGGGAACGGGCTGCGCTCGCCAGCCGGCAGCTTTTCACCGAGAGATGCCGGTTGTGCTCGGTCCTGCCGCGTTCCCTCTGGTGACGCCGGACCTGGGTTGCCTGGATGGCGGGGGGTCGGAGCTGCCATTTGTAAGGCATTTATTTGCTTTCCCGCAGCCCAAACGACGCTTTTAATAAACCCCGAGTGGATTCCAGACCCTTTCCTTGTGCGGAGTTTGGCTGGAGAAGTGTGAGGCCGGAGAGATTTTTCGCAACGCCCCGAAACTCCCATTTGCCCCATTATTGCCGCTTTTGCCCCCGCTGGCCATCGCAGAGGGTCCGAATCTCCCGTTTTCCGCCCAAAATGAACCGCTTGGGCAGCGGGCTGCCAGCGCAGCTGGGCTCGCAGCACGCGTGTGCGGCGGCATCGGCAAACCCGGCACCGGCAGCTCCCCCAGCACCACGATCCCGCCAAAAAGCCACCCAAATTGCATCTTTCCATGGAAAAGGGCCGGATCCAGGCGCGGAGCCACGTGGAGCTCTCACGGCCGAGGCTCGTTAGGGCTAAATTGCCACCGGCTTTCGTCGACCTGCCGTCGGCATCCCGTGCCCCCAGGTAGGGCTCGGGCTCTCAGGGGGCCACCCCGGAGCTGCGGGCAGGAGGGAGGGGGCAGTTTTAGGGTGTTAAAACCTCTGTCTGTTAATGAAAAACAGGCTCCGGGCGGCCAAACAGCTGATCCGAGGCGGGCGAGCTGAGTAATGCCTCGAATTCCTGGCAGGAGCCGCTTCCTTTCGGGAGGCGAGGGCTCCTTCCGTGGCGAGCGGGGCCCTTCGTGTGGTGTGTGTCCCCCCTGTCCCCGCTGTGGGGCTCTCCCCCGGGGACTGAGCCCCGCTTGGGGACGGGGCAGCCCCCCCGTCACCCCCCTCGGGGATGGGGGTTGGTGTTGGGGAATAAAATGATGGGGTTTTGCACGTTGCAGGGGGTCTGGAGGGTGATGGTCGGTCTGTCTGTCTGTCTGTCCAGCCCCCTGTCCATCCATCCCTGCATCCATCCCTGCATCCATCCCTGCATCCACCCAGCTGGTCCCACAGGCACTTCTCTTGGTCTCCCTCCGTCCGTGGCGAGGAAGATGATGGGGGCTTGAGCCCCACAGCCCCTGGGGATGAATCCTTGTCCCCCCGGGGCGTCACTTTGGCTGGCAGGGATGTCCCCTAGGGGTGGGGGGTCCCCCCGGATTCCCAGGATGCGAGCAGGGAAAGGGGGGGTGCGGCTCCCAGGAAGGGATTCTGCGCTGGGGGGGGAAGCTGAGCCCCACAGCACCTGGGGATGAATCCTTGTCCCACCAGGGTGTCACCTTGGCTGGCAGGGATGTCCCCTTGGGATGGGGGGGGGTCCCCCCGGATTCCCAGGATGCGAGCAGGGAAAGGGGGGGTGCGGCTCCCAGGAAGGGATTCTGCGCTGGGGGGGGAAGCTGAGCCCCACAGCACCCGGTGTCCAGTGCGTGACCCCCAGGGTGTCACTTTGGCTGGCAGGAATGTCCCCTTGCGGTGGGGGGGTCACCCTGGATTCCCAGGATGCAAGCAGGGAAAGGGGGGGTGTGGGTCCCGGGGAGGGATCCTGTGCTGGGGGGGGGCGGCGGGACGGCTGCTGGGTGTGGAGCAGGATGAGGCCGTGACTCAGCCGGGGCTCTCGCACATCCCGCGCCGTCCCCTCGCCCCCCTCCTCCTTCCCCGGTGGCACCTGGGGACGCGGGGACGGGGCCTTGCGCGTGTGTGTGTCCGTCCGTGGCGGAGATCGGGGCCAGTGGCTGATGTCAACAGCTCCGGCTGCGGATAAACAACCGGCCCCGGCGGGGAGGACAAACGCCGCCTCTGTTTGTGGCCCCAGGCGGCTCCGGACCCTCCTCGAGACGCCCCAGCAGCGTCTCCTCCTTCGCTCGGGCTCAGCGGCTCGAAACACCCTCTTCACACCCCGCCGTTTGTGGGTGGCAGAGGGGTGCCACCCCCTTGGCCTGTGGCCGGACCCGCGTTGGGTGCAGGCGCCCAATTTGGGGGGCAAAGGAGGGATTTAGCCACCGGGACACGTGCCGAGGTCAGGGATGATGTTGTCTCCATCCATCACGGCAGCTCGAGGGCGGTGGCATCCCAGGAGCTCGTGCCTGACCCCGGTGACACGCAGGGACCCCCCCCCCCAGCCCTCCCGGGAAGGGTCTCCCCCCACCGTGGCGCCAAGGCCGGGCTTCCCTGGAGTGTTCCCAAGCCCTTTGCCCATCCTGCCCCCGGTCCTGGCGCGGAGCCGCGCTCTCCCCGCCGCCGCTCGGCCGCCGGCCCCCACCTGTGCCCAGCTGCTCCCGGCGCAGCCCCCGGGACACCCCCCCGGGGGTCAGCGCCCTCTTGGCTCCAGCCGGGCTGAGCCGGGGGGTACCGGGCTGCACCCACATGGCACCATGCCATGGGCACCCGGTGATGCCAAACCGGTGTGAAATCCCTGTGTGGGGCTGAGGAGGGGATGGGGCACACTGGGGGGGCTTGTGACACCCCCACCCCCTCCCTCCCCAGCACATTGGTTCAGGGTATACTGGGGGTGCTGGGGAGCCCTGAGCACCCATGGGTGCAGTCCCACGGAGCACATGGAGATGCCGCGGGGTGGGCAGTCTCCTGCCGCCAGCCCAAAACCGCTGCAGCCGAGGGGCTGCCGGTGGCACCTCCTGCCCCCCCCTTTGTCCTCCCCCCCAGCTTCGGTGGGTGCCGGCGGGCAGCTGCCCGGGAAGGCTTTTGGCTCCATGTCCAGCCACATTCCTCGGTGGAGGGAGGAGCGGAGCCAGAGCGTGGTGTGACTCAGCCCCGGCCGAAGGCTGGGGACGCGCTGGTGACCCATGTGGGGCCGTAACCCATCCTCTGTCCCCCCTCACCGCCTGGGACGCGGCCCTGGCATGGGCGACCCCTCCTCCAGCCAAGGGGCTGAGCTTTATCCCTGCCCGGGGACCCCCCAGCGCGCTCCGGGTCGGGGGGGGATGGCACGTCCCGGAGGAGCCTCCGCGGTCAAGGACGGCCGGACCCCGGGTTATGATAACTCTAAAAAGGGACTTTCTCCGCGGGTGCCGGACGCAGCCTGACCCTGCGGTTCCCTCGCTCCCAGCCTGGCCACCAACAGCCACCGGATCCGGCCAGCGCTCCCCTCCCATGGGTGCCCACCCCGTGGGGAGGAGGGGGGCTGCTGTTGGGGGGACCCCGAGCACGGGGGTGATCGGGGCTGGATGGGGGCGGGGGTCCAGGGCAGGACGGAGTGTCCCAGTGTGGAGCAGGCGGGATGGGAGGGACGGAGGGGAGGAAGCGAGGGGCTCGCTACGGGATGAAGGCTCCATCCTCATCCTGCCGCCCGCTCGTGACATCTTGAGTCCCCACCGCTGGCAGCGAGCCGGGGGCAGCGCCCGCCACCCTCATTCCTCCGCTCCTCAAGGAACCGGCTCGGGTTATTCCCACGGGGATTTCCAGCCTGGGCACACACCGCTCCAACCCGGATCGTGCTGGGAAGCTGGCGGCGGCGGGGGGGGGGGGACGGACCGCGATGCTGGCTCCGCTGCAGCGCCCGGCAGACTCAGCCACCGGCCCCGCGGTGAATCACCGGGGAAGGAACTGATTAAAAGCTTGCAGGACTTTCTTGCTGGAAATAACTTTCTCCGCAGAGGCCGTTTGCAGCCCAAGCCTGGTCCCCTGATGCAGCTGGCGGCGGGGGGGGGCGGATTTGGATGCCTTGCAAGTTTTACCCCTTCTTCAGTGCTTTCTGGCCCGAAAAATCCTCCCCAAATGAGGCATTGGGTTGGGATGCGTTTCTGCTCCCACCGGGGATGGGAAGAGGGGGAATGGCTGAAGCGGAAGCTGTCGGAGCAGCGTCGCTGAGCGGGTCCAGGGATGCTCCGACCTCAGCCAGGGAGAAGATGTGGCTGCAAACGGGGTGGTACCGGCGCCTGCTCCAGGCCTTTTGGAGCCGGGAGCATCCCGTGTCCCCTCTGCCTGTATCCCGCATCCCCTCTGCCTGTATCCCGCATCCCCTCTGCTTGCATCCCGCATCCCCCTGCGCCGAGGGCCAGCAGACATGGGAAAGCCCCCGGGATGCCCAGGAACCCCCATGACCTCATCCTGCCTTTCCCCCCGCCGGGTGACAACCTTGGATATGGGTGCGAGGAAGATGGGGACAGCAGCAGGCCCCGGCCACTACCAGAGCGGTAACAGCGCCACTGGTCCCAGTTTGCAACTGGGAGAGGGACAGCCGGCTCGGCCTCACCTCAAATTTTGCCTCCCCAAATTTTGCGGGCACGGGGAGGCGGGGGGGGGTGGTGGTGGGGTGCTGCCACCGCTGTCACCCGCTGCCGCTCCCGACGTCCTCTCGATTTCTGCCCCCCCCCCACGGTGACTCAGGGATTTTGCAGGTTTGGGAGGGGAGGAGGGGCAAAAGCCACTTCCCTGCCAAAAAAAGAAAGAGGCGGCTGCTGCTCTCCCCGCTCCGTCACGCCGGAGGTGGATTATTAACCCGAGCGCGGTGCCGTCCCTCCGTCCCGCTGTCCCTCCGTCCCCCTGCCCGCGCTCGCTTGTCCCATGACTTGGCGATGTCACACTTTTCCGGTCACTTAAAAAGAAGGTTGAGGCCGGGGTGGGGGGTGTGTGTGCGCGCGTGTGAGTGTGCGGGAGATAAGAAGGAGCGTGGTCCTCAGCTGGTGTCAAAGGGCCTCACGCGCTGGCACGGGGTCCCCGTGAGTCACCCCGCCGGGCTGCTGTCACCCGGCTGTGTCCCTTGGGTGCCCACCCCGCCGTCCTCCCACTGCTGGGTGCCGCTTTCCTGCTTCATCACGGAAAATGAAGATAACCTCTCGGCGTCGGGGGTGAGAAAGGGGGTTATTTTGCGGGTGCGGCTCATTTTTAACCCCGGCGTCCTTCCTCCCCCCTCCTCTCCCCGTCCCCATCATCCTCAGCGGGGATGTTTGTCTGCGCGCGGTTGCCAAGGGCCACCGGTGATAAGGACATGGGGCACCCACGCGGATTCGATGCCATTGGGGGCCTGTCACTGTTGTCCCCATCTCCGGATGGTGCCCAGCTCCTCCCCAATCCCAAATCCCCGTCGTTTCCCCCTGCCGGCTCCCCGACCCCAGTTCTCCGCTGCCTGGGGGTTCTCTCAGCTCCAAGAAAAACCTTCAGCAATTTGTGAAACTCGGTCGGCGTTTCCGCCCTGGGCCGGCAGATACCGCCCGCCGCTTCCTCGAAGCTCGGATGTGGTGGCTGTCACCGACACGCGGCCCCGCTGTCACTGTCCCCATGTCACGGCCGCAGCCCCGGGGCCGTCGCTCGCACCCAGCGGTGTTTACGGAGTATTTTGCTTTCTGCTGCTGGCGAGGGTGACGAACGCCTTCGCAAGGCAACAGTTGGCCTCATGGCAACTAATTGTTTCCAGTTGCCTGCAAACAACCAGGCGGCCGACCAGAAAATCCCCCGAGCGGGGACGGATGGGGCTTTCTGCGCGGCCGGCGCCCCGAGGCCAGTGGCTTTGCTGTCCCCGAGTCTGTCCCCAGCCGGGTCTCTTCCTGCACTCCCTTCTCCGGGGGCTCCATCCCTGCGCTCGGGGCCGCGTGCGTGCACAGCCGTGCAAACGGAGCCGCTTGTGCACACGGGGATCCAGCCCTGGAGCCATGGATTCATCCCTGCACGCTTGGATCCAGCCCTGGGAGCCATGGATCCAGCCCTGCAGCCATGGAGCCGTCCATGCGCACGTGTGCACACAGGTCTGTCCACGCACACGGAGCTGCTTGCACATACACGGATCCATCCAGGCACACGCGGATCCATCCATGCACGTGGATCTGTCCATGTACACCCATGCAAACGGATCTCCTTGCACATCCGTGGATCCATCCATGTTCACGTGGACCCATCCATGCACAGGGATCTGTCCATGTACACCCATGCAAACGGAGCTGCTCACACATCCGTGGATCCATCCAGGCACACATGGATCCATCCATGCACACCCATGCAAACGGCTCTCCTTGCACATCCGTGGATCCATCCAGCCACACGCGGATCCATCCATGCACATGTGGATCCATCCATGCACATGTGCGCACGCAAACCTGTCCATGCACATCCGTGCAAATGGATCTGCTTGTGCACACGGGGCTCCATCCACGCGCATGTGGCTCCATCCATGCACGTGGGTGCACACGTGGATCGGTCCATGCACACACGATCCATCCGTGCACATGGATCTGTCCCTGCACGCAGGGATCCATCCATGCATGTCCAGGCAAATGGATCTGCTTGTGCGCACAGGGATCCATCCATGCACACGTGGCTCCATCCATGCACACGTGGCTCCATCCATGCACACGTGTGCACACGGATCCATCCACGCACGCCCATGCAAACGGATCTGCTTGTGCCCACGTGGCTCTGCCCGTGCGGACACGGATCCATCCATGCACACGGACTCGTCCACGCACAGCCGTGCAAACGGATCCGTCCCTGCAGGCAAGGATCCATCCGTGCGTCCCACGCACACGGATCCACCCCCGCCCCGTGCTCCCAGGGGGAGGTTGTCGCCCCCCACCACAGGATTTGCTGCAGGAGAACCTCCGGCGCGGGACAGGAGCAAGGCAAAAAGCGTGTGCGTGTGTTGGCGTGTGCGTGAGAACACATGTGTGCACGCAAACGTGTTGGCGCGTGCTGCACGCGGGGTTGTGGGCGCACACCCGCGCGTGTCGGGGGTGGGGGGATCTGTGGTTTGTGCGCGTGTATAAACGCGTAACCCCGTGGGGGGGGGGGGGGCTGTGCACGCACAGCTGCACGCTTACACAAGTGTGCACACGTGTGTGTGTGTGCGTGCGTGCGCGTGTAGGAGTTTATGCACGCGTGCACGTCGGGGGGGTGGGGGGGTGTGCACGCATGGTGTGTGTGCACGTGTGGGGGCCGTGCACGCGTGCGCATGTAGTGCCACGTGTGCGTGCACGCATATATGCACGCGTGCAAGCCCCGGGGCTGCGCGCGTGTGCAGGGGGTGCCTGTGCCCGGAAGTGACATGTGTATACACGTGTTGTGCGTGCCCCAGGGCTGCGTGTGCGCCGCGCGAGTGCAGGTGGGCACGCGTGCCCCGGGGCTGAGCATGCACGTACGCGTGTGCAGGCACCAGCGCTGTGTCCGCGTGTCCGTGCACACGCGCGCGTGTTCCAAGGGGTGTGCGCGCACCAGCCCTGGCATGTGCACGCATGTGCACACGTGTGCGTGCGCATCGGCCCGGGGACATGCGTGGGCATGCAGGTGTGTGTGTTATGGGGTGTGCATGCTTGTACGTGTGTGCGTGTGTACATGTGTGTGCATGTGCACGTGTCCCAAGGCCCGTGCACGCACATACCGTGTGCATATGTGTCCGTCCCTGGCACGTACATACACGTGCGTATATGTGTGTGCGCGCAGGGGCACGCGCGGACATACGCGTGTGTGCCAAGGGGTGTGCAGGCACTTATGTGTGTGTCTGTGCATGCGTGTGTGCACGTGTGTTCCTATGTGGGTGTGCACATACGTGTGTGTGCCTATATGCGTGCACAAGTGCGTGCATATGTCCGTGTGTAGTCGCGCCTGTGTGTGCGTGTGTCATGCGTGTCTGTGCAGGTGTGCGCATGAGTATGTGTGTGTGCACGTGTGTGTACGCGTGTGCATGCATGTGTGCGTATGTCTGAGTGTGCACGCATGTGGCGTGCATGTGCATGTTGATGTGCGCGTGTGTGTCGTGTGTGTTTGCATGTGCGTGCATGTGTCGTGTGTGTGTGTGTGTGTCTGTGCATCCATGTGTTGTGTATGTGCATGTGTGTTTGTATGTACGTGTGTGTGTGTATGTGCATGTGTGTGTCGTGTGTGTGTGCATGTGTGTGCGTGTCTGTGCGTGCCTGTGCGTGTCTGTGCATGTGTGCATGTCTGTGCACGTCTGTGCATGTGCGTGTGCATGTGTGTGTGTGTGCATATGTGTGTGCCATGTCTGTGCATGTCTGTGTGTGTGCACGTCTGCGTGTATGCATGTGCGTGTGTGCACATCTATGCATGTGTATGCACATCTGTGCATGTCTGTGTACGTCTGTGCGTGTGCATGTGTGTATGCGTGTGTGTGCATGTGTGTGCCATGCGTGTGCACATCTGTGCATGTGTGTGTGCATGTGTGTGTGCATGTGTGTGTGCATCTGTGCATGTCTCTGTGTGTGTGCGTGTGTATGTATGTGTGTGCACGTCTGTGCATGTGTGTATGCGTGTGTGTATGCATGTGTGTGTGCGTGTGTGTGCGTGTGTGTGCCATGCATGTGCCAGTCTGTGCATGTGTGTGTACATGTGTGTGTGCGTCTGTGCATGTCTGTGTGTGTGTGTGTGCATGTGCGTGTATGCATATGTGTGTGCACATCTATACATGCCTGTGCACGTCTGTGCATGTGTGTGTCTGTGTGTGCATGTGTGTGTGTTTGTGTGTGCCATGCATGGGCCAGTCTGTGCGTGTCTGTGCATGTCTGTGTGTGTGTGCATGTGCGTGTGTGCATATGTGTGTGTGTGCACGTCTGTGCGTGTCTCTGTGTGCGTGCATGTGTGTGTGTGCACGTCTGTGCATGTGTGTATGTGCACGTCTGTGCACGTCTGTGCATGTGTGTGCATGTGTGTGTGTGCATGTGTGTGTGTGCATGTGTGTGTATGTGTGTGTGTGCGTGTGTGTGCGCGCATGTGTGTGTGCACATCTGTGCATGTGTGTGCATGTGTGTGTGTGCATGTCTGTGCATGTGTGTGTGTGCGTGTGTGTGTGCGCATGTGTGTGTGTGCACGTCTGTGCACGTCTGTGCATGTGTGTGTGTGTGCATGTCTGTGCATGTGTGTGTGTGCATGTGTGTGTGTGTGCATGTGTGTGCCAGGCGTGTGCGATGCTGCAGGGGGGTCGCGCACCGCCCCCGCCTCCGCGCCTCCCCCCGTCGATCCCACCCGGCCCGGCCCGGCCCGCTCCGATCCCACCCGACGGGCCCCGACCCGACCCGTCCCGAGGAGGTGGGGGGGGGGGGGTGTGGGAGCCGAACGGTGCCGATCGCTCCCGACCGCGGCCGATCGCGCCGGGGCCTGGCCGCCCGCCAGCCCTTTCTCATAAACCACATGCTGCCGCCACGCTATAAAGGGGGAGCGCGGCGGCGGCGGCGGCTCAGCCCGGCCCCGCTCGGTCCCGCCGCCGCCGCCCTCACCGCACCGCACCGCCCGGCCCCGCCGCAGCCGCCCCGGCCCCACGGCAGCCCCCATGCCCCGCCTCGGAGCCAAGGTACGGCGGCCCCTCTCCCGTGATTTCCCCCCCCCCCCCGCCCCGCTCTTGTCCCCGTGGGGTTTTCCCCTCTCCCCCCACCCCGGTGCCACCTGTGCGGGGTCCCCGGTAGGGTGCAGCCCCCCCCCCCCCCTCCTCTCCCCGCCGCTCCGTTAGCCCCGGTTCTCCTCGTACCCCCTCCCTCCGTCACGCTCGGGGGGACGTGGCAAATCCCCCTCGGCGGGGGTCGCGGCGGGGCGATGTTCCAGCCCCGTCCCGGTGCCCGGACCCGCCGGGTGATGTTCCAGCCCCATGCCGGTAGCCGGATCCCCGGTTCTCGGTTCCAGCCCCATCGCGGCTCCTGCAGCCGCGGGGTGAAGCCCGGTCCCGGTTCTCGGTTCCAGCCCCGTCCCAGTTCCCGGACACGGTGGGGAGAGGCTCCAGCCCCAGCCCCGTCCCGTCCCCGTCCCCAGCCCGTCCCCGGCGGGGTGAGGCTCCGGCCAGCCGTGGCCGTGTCTCGGTGGTGGCCCGGGCGGCATCTTGCAGTTTCACAAGAGGGAAGGATTTCTGGATAACCTCCAAGGGAAATTCCCCCCGCCCCATCACCACCTCCCCATACACACACACACCCATCACCCAGGCACCCTCTCCGTGCCGGTGCACCGGGGGTAGAGGGGGGCACACCCACCCACCCACCCACCCCGGAGGGTCCGCTCCATCCCCCACCTCGGGGGTCTTGGCCCTGGGATGAGCGCCGTTGCCCATCGGGGGGGTCCCGCCACCGTTCGGGGCCTCCCCGCTTCTTTGAAGGGGGATTGGGAGGGGAATTTGGGGCGACGCCAGAGCCGCTGGATGGAAAGAGCCCGGCGGGTGCAGGCAGTGGAGGCTGGGGGGGGTCCGGAGGGTGGGAAGAGGATTTTTGGGGATGGGTGGGTCAGTGCGTCAGTCGGCTCCCCAGAGCCGGGGCGGAGGAGAACATTTGCAGGAGAGCCGGAGAAATGGTGCGGGAGAAGGGACGAGGGCTTGCTGGGGAACGTGGAGGTGGCCGAGAGCCGTGTCCAGGCTGGTGCTGGCCAGGTTCTGGCCACGCAGCCCCCGCGCCGGGCACTGGGAAATTCCCCGCTGACCCAGCGCTCCTAAAAATAGCGGGATGGGGACGGGCGCGGGGGTTGGAGGGCCACAGCGGGGTTATCCCGCCGGAGTAGGGTCAAGCCCTGGTGGTGGGGAAGGGCAGGGGGCTCGGGATGGGGGGTTACTCCTGCTCTAAGCCTTTGCTCTGCCGTGCCCAGGTGTGCCTCCTCCGCTGTACCCTGCTGTCATCCCTCCTCCTCCTCCTGCTCTGCAGCATCCATGAGACGGAGCAGAACAGTTACTGCCAGCAGATCATCACGGAGAAGCACCTGGCCGAGCTGGAGGAACTGGTGAGTGCCCTCCCCGGGCTCTGCCGCGGGACGGGGGCTCATTCGGGGCCAGGCAGGCAGAAATCAGCTCCTTTTTAAGGTGAAAATCAGCAACTCGGCTTCTTTTCAGCTCCGCCGGCAAAGTGATGGTACCCAGGAGCTGAGCACCGGTGGGCACGGGGGGACAAGTGGGCACCGTTGAGGGCAGGGTGTGTGTGTGTGTGTGTGTGTGTGTGTGTGTGTGTGTGTGACGTGCTGTCGTGCTTTTAGCAAGTGTGGCTGCCGAAAAGTGTTGATGGGAGAAATGGGAGAAGAGGGGAAGCGGGAGCGTGGCGGGGAAGGGGGGACGCGAGTGGGGCTGGGTGGGTGCAGGGGCGAGGGGGGAGCGGTGGAGGGGACCGGTGACGCCGCCGCCGTTTTCCAGGCGGCTGCGCAGGGGTTAAGCCAAGGAATCCGGCTGCATTCCTGAGTCCAGCTGCTTGCCTGGAAGCTGGGCTGGCAATGGGGCTTGTGGGTGGGTGGCAGGCAGCGAGGGGGGCCGCCGGCCAGGCTAGCTGGGCGACGGAGCCAGCCAGGCTGGGGCGATGGGTGCCTTCATCCCGTGGGCCGCTGCGGGTGCTCGCACCCACCCCACGAGGCGGCAACTCCTGGCTTCATCCCGGTTGCCGGGGCCGTATCTCGCCCTGGCCCTTGGCTCACCTCCGAGCAGGGAAATCACGCGGATGTTTGAGGAGGGGGGGGGGGTGGGGGTTGAAAATGGGAATCGGGGCCACGCAGGGATTTGTTTGCGCCGTCGTCGCCCCGGCTTAAATTCTGCCGGGGCGAGAAAGCGATAGCGACGCCTCCTTCCGAATCCCCGCCGCCGGCTTCGCTTGCTTTGCTCCGAGCTCTTCGGTTTGCAGTGTGTAACCGCCGTTCTCGGGGGGGGGGGGGGGGGGGGGGGAAGCTGGCTTTACCTCTTCCTCTTTTAAGCACCGAGCTTGGCAGATAATCACATTTACGAGCCCAATTTCATCCGCCCCGAGCCGTCCCTGGGGATTAAACCCCCGGGAGATTAAAAGTGGGTGCGCGGCCTTTGGGGGGGGGGGTGGGGAAAAAAAGGGGATGGGAGCAGGTTTGAATGGGAAATCGTGGGGTTTTCTTGCCGGGGATCGCAGCCCTCTCCTCTTCCCTCGCTCCAGCCCCTGCGGGATAATGGAGCAATTGTTTCCGGGCCGGCATCCCAGGCTGGGAGGGCGAGGGCTGCCAGAATTGCCGGCAGGCAATTCTGGCAGCCCTCGCCCTCCCAGCCTGGGATGCCGGCCCGGAGGCAGGGGGCTTGTTTGGGATGAGTTTTCACCCCCATCGGAAAGGGTCCGCGGTGTAGGGACCCCAGCGTTGGCGGGGGGGGGGGGGGGGTGCGCAATATGTGACCTCGGTGTCACGGCCACCCCCCCCACCACCCCCGCATGGCGGGGATGCTCTTTTGCAGCTGCGCGGGAGACCCTGGGAGAATGAAGCGGGGCTGCCGTGGCGCTGGGAGGAAGAAGAGGAGGAGGAGGAGGAGGAGGAAGGGAGGCGGGGAGGGAGCAGGCAGGGGGAGGCAGGCGTCCCGGGTATGGGGAGCGCGTTGTCCTGTGGGAGCGGGGATCCTGTGCTCATCCCTGCCGGAGGCTGGACCTTTGGGAAGCAACTGTGAGGAGGAGGATGGTGTGGGATGAAGCAGGGGGGGAGCAGAACGGCCCTGGCCCTAAGGATTTGGGGGGGGCTCAGGCGCTCCTTCTGCCATCCTGGTGGGAGTGGGGATACTGGGATCATCCCTGCCGGAGGTTGGACATTTGGGAAGCATCTGTGAGGAGGAGGATGGTGTGGGATGAAGCAGGGGGGGAGCAGAACGGCCCCGGCCCTAAGGATTTGGGGGGGCTCAGGCGCTCCTTCTGCCATCCTGGTGGGAGCGGGGATACTGGGATCATCCCTGCCGGAGGTTGGACCTTTGGGAAGTGTCTGTGAGGAGGAGGATGGTGTGGGATGAAGGAGGGGTGGGAGCAGATTCGGGGGGGGTTCAGGCACCCCTTCGTGCCATCTTGGTGGGAGCAGGGATCCTGGGCTCATCCCTGCTGGAGGTTTGACCTTTGGAAACCATCTGCGAGGAGGAGGATGCTGTGGCATCCCACAAAACCCCCCCAGCCCTGAGGATTTGGGGGGGTGGGTGGGGGGGCGCTCAGGCACCCCCTCATGCCCTCGGGGTGCCCGTCTCGGCTCCGCTGCCCCTTCCCGTTGTGTTTTCCGCCGTGGGGTGACGTCCCGCTCTCTCCTTCCAGGCTGACACGCAGATGCAGCACCCGGGCAGGGTCTCCTTCAAGTTCATCGATAAGATGAAGTTGGTGAGTGGCTCCTTGCTGGGCACCGGGGGGACAGAAGGGGACAGGGACCAGGGCTGGCTGGTGCATGGCCGGGGTGGGGGGGGGGTTGTCCCTGGATGCTTTGGGCTGTCCGTATTGGGGTATATCCCATTGTCCTGAGCCCCCATCTCCCCTCTCCGATCCCCCTTGGCGGGAGGCAGCCCAGGAGGGACCCATCCTGCTTGTCCGGGTGGCCAAGTCCCAGCTTGGGCAGCCTGTGGGACCGCAGAAAGGCATTTTGTGGCTCTGTGCCTCAGTTTCCCCCAGGCAGAGCGGGATGGGTGGTGGTGCCGCTGCCCCATCTCGTAACCAGGCTCGCTTTTTTTTTTTTTTTTTTTGGGGTGGGGGGTCCGCGTCCTCACAGAACGACTCCGTCTGCTACGTGAAAGCCGCCTTTCCTCTGCTGGGCAAGATCCTGGAGCGGACGGAGTTCAAGGAGAACTCGTCCAACGCCAAGAAGATGCAGATGGTGCGCAAGATGTACAGCCGCATCGACGAGAACATCGACCCCTGCATCAGGGAGGAGGATGACGAGGAGAGGGAGGTACGGTGTCCCCTGCCTCGTGGTGGGGCCAGATCTGAGGGTCTGAGTCCTCAGCCTTGGGTGAAATGGGGTTGTCCGGAGCATCCTGGGGTGGGTGGGTGGGCAGGGCCTTGGAGTGGAGCAGAGATGGGGATTGCGTGGGCACAGAGAGCCATGGAGGGGTCAAACCCTGCCCTGGGTGCAGCGTGGCACCCTGTGACGGTGACATCGGGTGCCCGGGGCGGTCGTGGAGGCGATGCTGAGCCTGGTTCTTCCTCCAGCTCTCGCAAACGTGCTTCGAGGAGTTCACCACCTCCCCCTACGAGATGCTGGTGCTGGTGAAACAGTTCTTCCAGGACATCAACCAGCTGCTGCAGAACCGGGAGACCTTCGAGAAGGACTGCAGCCAGGTCTACCGCAGGACCTGCTTGGAGCCCAAGAATTCGGGATCCTCCCCAGGTGAGACGCCGAGGCTTTGCCTCGGCCCGGCGGATCCCTGCCGGGCTCGGGGAGCTTGGGCTCGCCTGCATGGAGCCGCTTGCCAGCCGTGCGTGCCCGACCCTGGGCACACGCGGGCGCCGTGGGCACGGCACGTGGCTGCCTTGGTCCCCGTCTCTGTCGCTCGGCTGGTGGCCGTCCCCGCGGGGTGGCCTTGGCGGTGTGTCGGCGAGCTCTGCGTCTGTGTCCGGGGAGAGCTGGGCTTGGGAGAGATGGAGCTGGCCGCCCTTTGGAGGTGGGATTTGGGCTGAATCCTGCTGGAAACAAGAGCAGAGAGAGATGCTGAGGGGGAATAAGGAGGCATCTCTGGCGGCCTGGCTGGAGGCATCGGGCTCGGCTCCGTCTCAAAGCCGCAGCGCCCGGGTTGAGCGTAACACGGAGAAATTGAGGTGCTGGGACCCTTCCGCCACCGACGTGCCGCATGACCTCGGCTGCATCACTTAGCTGCCCCGTGCCTCAGTTTCCCTGGGGTGGAAGAGCCTGTCTGTGCTTTCGCGAGCGTCCGCGCTGCGTGTTTGCATGCCCGTGGAGGAGAGGTCTCGCTGCCATCTGTGTGTCGGAACTGTGTCCTGTCCCTGTGCCGTGGGGGACGTTAAACGTGACAGTCCGGGTCCTGCCAGTCGTGGATAACCTGCTGCCATCGGCTCAGGGGATCCTGCGCGCTGCTTGTCATCTCTGTGCTGCCGCGTCTGTCCCTGCCTGCTCCCTGCCTGCTCCCTGCCTGCTCCCTGCCTCACCTTCACCCTCCCTTATTTTTTTGGGGGGGCACCCTCTTGCCTGGGGCTGCGGGGAGGGACGGGGGACGCTGCCCCCGACCTCGGATCTGCTGGCTGTGCCCCTCTCGGAGGCTGGTGACCCCACGGCCGTCTCTTCTCTCTGCTTCTTTCAGGTGTGGGGACAGATCCTGACTGCAATTGCCTGTCCCCTGCCCTCCCTTCTGCCACCCAGCCCTCCCTCTCCGCTGCCACCCATGCCGGCGGGGAGGTGGCACCCGCTAGCACCCGTGTCCCTTACAGCCTCCTCCATGCCACCCTCGCTGACTTAGACGCCCCGTCTCAGCCCCCCAGTAGCACGGACGGTGGCTCGGGGACCGAGGAGGTCCTGGGTGCCGGGGTAGGTGACACGGCATCGGTGCCGTCCCCCGCGATGCAGCCGACAGCTCCAGCCGATGGCGCCGAACCCCCCCTGGATCCAGCCAGGACCCTGAGCCTGGTGGCCCTGGACTTCCCCATCCTGCGCGGGGATGGAGAGCTGGTGGAGGGGGGCACCGAAGTGGTGGCCGGCCACCCGCCGCAGGATCCGGCCCAGAAGCAGGGAGCCTCCATCCTCCCGGACCGTGCCGGCGGGCTCAGGACCACCGCGCCAGCAGCATCTCCCAGCGCCGGCTTGGCGGGCGGCGGAGCCAGGAGCCGTCCTGCCGAGACATCCCAGCCCGTCACGCAGCTCCGTTTCTCCAGGATGGCCCCGGGGATACGGGGCCGAGCGCCGGGCGGCCCCGGGACTGGGGTCGGGGTGCGAGGCTGGGGGCTGAGCCGGCTGCGGGAGCCCGAGGACGGCGGGGCCGGCCCCAGCTTTGACTCTGGCTTTGTTCTGGGCGCAGAGCAGCGCAGGAAGGAGCCAGCCATCAAGGAGGGCGGCCGGGAGCCCCTGATATACATCACGGTGGCCAGCGTGGTGGCCGTCTTGCTGGCCATGGGAGGGCTGCTCTTCTACAAGTATAAATCCAGGGTAAGCCTGTCCCCCCCGCCCCAGCCCGTCCTGCCCCCTCCCCGGGTGCAAGCATCCTCTCCTGCCTCAGTTTCCCCACTCATCTCTCAGTCCTTATGGGCTGAGCCCCACTTTCCCATCGTTTTGAGATGGGGGGGGACGGGGACGGGACGGGACACACAAGTGGTGGCGCTGAGTGCGGTGGGGGGAGGATATTTGGGAGATTCGCCCCCCCTCCCCTTCCCCAGGGCTCATCTCCCCGTCCCCTCTCCCTCCGCGCAGGTCCTGGAGCGGCCGCTGGAAGACGGAGGCTGCGACCCCGAGGAGCCGGAGAGGAGGTGGGTGCAATTCCATCCTGCTTTTTGGGGCGGGGGGGGGGGGGACATTGGGGACCCCCACCTGGGCCACCCTGCCCTAAACCCACCCTGTTTTCCTTCGCAGGGCGCTGCAGGGAGCGAGGGAATGTCCAGAGCTGGAGACTCAGGACCTCTAAGGTGAGCAGGGGCTGGATGGGACCTGGCACAGGGCTCTGGTCCAGGACCGTGGGGACAACGTTGTGTCCCCGGACTGTCCCCACCAGCCCTGACCTCAGCCACAGGCGGGGAAATCGGGCTGTTGGCAGGGGGTGGATGGGGGTGGGAAGCCAGGGAGAGGAGCAGGTCTGCGCCCCAGCGCTGCCAGCATGCGGTTTCGCAGCCCATTAATCCATTACCGGCACTTTCTTAATACATATAGTATTTTTTCCTGTGGTTTTTATGCCTTTCTCCTCCCCGTCCCCTTCCCTGGCAGAGCCTCAGCTCCCACTCATCCTTCTCCTCCTTTCCCCAGGGCCCCAGGCGGGATGTGAAGCCGCTCGGGGGATGGATGCGGATGCTCCTCGCCGTGCGAAGGAGGGTCGGTGCGCGCCGACCCCTCCGCGGTCCTGCCATGACGCTCACGCTCCCTCCTCCCTCGCCCCGCGCCGCCGGCCAGAGACTGCAGGAAAAAAAGAAAAAAAAACAAAACCAAACCACAAACCCACCCCTCCCAGACAGGGATGGAAGGATGGGGGGGGGATGCGCCCTGAGGGGGGACCCCCCGGGCACTGGGACGCGAAGGGCTGGAAGGCGTCGGAGCGTCACCGAAAGGCTTTGCCGGGATGGCTGATGTGACACCACGGTGCTGAGCGGGACGATGGAGACGCTGGTGTTGGGTGCGGGATGACGGATCCCGCTCGGACACGGCCAGCGGTGGCTGAAGATGGAGGGGGATCAGCTCCCCGAATCCTCCTCCCCCCGCCCGCCCGCCCTGGCTCTTCTCCCACCCCAGCACGGCGGGGTTTGGAGCAGCACCCATCGCCCCCCGCCTTCACCCTGCCTTTCCGGAGAGGCTTCAACCGGAGCATCCCAGATGCCGGAGCGGGGTGTGTGTGTGTGTGTGTGTGTGTCTGTCTGTGTGTGTGTTAGTCGCCGGCACCCCAGCCCCGACTTGCAACTTCAACCCTCACACTGTGAATATTTAAAGCCCACCGGTGCCCGTGTCCCCACCCCGGGGCCGGGCTCGGAGGGCGCCAGGGGGGGTGACCCTCAGCACCGTCCCGGTCCCCGTCCTCCTGCCACCGGAGATCTGGCTCCGCTTCTGCGCCCGAGCTGGCCTCGGCTCGCTGTCGCGCCGTTAAGGTTTTATTTTTAATATAGCGGATGAAAGTCTTTATCCCGCAGAAGTATTTTACGGGGTGGTGGTGGGGGGGACGGGAGGACATGGACACCCATCCTGCCCCCCTCACAGGGTTATTGCTGCGAGCTGGCCTCGCCCGCGACTGGATTATTATTATTATTATTAATTTTTTTTTTTTATAACTACGCTTTAGAGAAGGGAAACGGGGCTGGAGAAGGACTGGATGGACGTGGGTGTAAAGGATGAAGATGCCCCAGCCTGGTACCCGGGGAGGGGGGGGTGGGGTGGGGATGCTTTTCGGCTCAACCCCCTCCCCGGTTTTTGGGAAGAGCCTGGCTGGGGGATGCAGCAGCCCCAGCGCTACCCCGGGGCCGCATACTGCCCCCCCCGCCCCCGACCCCCGCAGCATCCCTCCGGCCCCCCGTGTGAAGCGTGGCCCCGCGCTGCTCTTGCATCTTGAAGTGTTATTTTTTTATACAGTGGAAGAAAACGTGGACAAACCAAACTGTTTTTAAAGAAAGCCATTACTATTAATTTTTTTTTAATTATTATTATTGTTGTTATTATTTTATATGTGTATTTATGACTGCCAAAAAGGAGGGGGTTCCAGTGCAAGGGATGGGTGTAAAGCGGGAGGAGAGCCCTGACCGTAGCAGGGAGGCTGGGGCCAAACTCGCTGCTGGTGTAAGCCACTGATTTGCACCATGGAGGAGAATCTGGCCCCGTTTCGGGGGTGGGGTGGGGGGGGAGGAGAAATCTCGCCTTTAAGCTGCGTCAGATTTATCTTGCCTCTGGTTTTTTTTTTTTTTTTTCTTTTGGTTGGTTTTTATTTTTTCTTCTCTTTTTTTTTTTTTTTGATACAGTGAAATGTTGGAATATTTTATACAAAGTCATTTAAAGAAATCTATTTAAAGAAAATAATAGAAAACAGCTTGTATATTTAATATTATTAATAAACAGAGACGTGTAGCGCTGTGTTAAGTGTGGGAGCTGGGGGGGGGGGGTACAGGGAGGGGGGTGACGGGGGGGACGCAGCCCGTACCCACCCCGGGGTCCCTGATGGGGGGGGGGGGGGTATTGGGAGGGCAGCTGCTCCCATCCCACGGGATATGTGGGGAGGGGGGGATGGAGCGTGTTGTGTGTCGTGTCCCCTTTTCCGCCCCCCCCCCCGCAGTCCCGGCTCCAGGATGCTCCCGCTTTCCTGTTGATGCGGGGGGGAGGTCACGGTCACCGGCAGCAGGGCGGGGGGGGGGGCGGATTTGGCCTTCCTGCCCCCAGCCCCCCCATTCCCCCCCCCCGTCTCCCCCAACATTGCTTGGGTCGGGGGCTCCAGGCGCAGGGACCCCTTCCCCACTGACAGGGCCCCCCCCCGCAAATCCCTGCGGAGGGTCGGGAAGCAGCTGTTTAACGCAAACACACTCCTGCCAGCGCTTGGCTTGGAGAGGCAGCGCTCAAAGAGGCATTTCCTTCCCCCCCCCCCCGCCCCCCCCCCCCCGCCTCCCCTTGCCTTCCAGGAACGGGGGAGCCCCGCATCCCGCTCCCCTTGCCCGCATCCAGCATCTCCGGAGGGCGCGGGGGGGGTACCCAGGGCACGAAGGGGCTTCGACACCACGCTGAGCCCCTCCCCGCGTGCTTGTGTGGGGTTGAGGGGGGTGCAGGGTTAAGCGCCCCCCCCGCCCAACGCTCACCCAAGGGGGTTGGAAAGGGCAGGATGGGGCCCGGGGGGGGCCTTTTGCGGGTATCGGGGCTGAGCCTTTGCTGACAAAACAGGATTCCTCGAGGGGAGCTGACTCAGCCCAGCCTTTCCTTCTCCCCCCCGCCCCCCCCCAGCAGTAGCCGGGGGTTTCCCAGGTCCACATCCCCTTCCCGGGGAAGTGGGACCTATATATATCCCGCCGGATTCAGGCCGCAATCATTATGGTCGGATTTTTTTTATTTTTTTTTTTTCTGGGGGGGGGGAGCGGGAGGGGAATGTTATTTAAGGTCAGAAATTGCTCTGAGGGGTGGGCAGGGTGCCCGGGCTTAGGGTCGCTAGGGGCAGCAAGCCCCTGCCCCGCAGGCAGCTCCAGGTGGGAGCCAGTTGCGCAGGGGAGGGTGTTAACTCTGGAGCTGAATGATGGCAGGGCTGTGAAGGCAGCTTTTGGTAGAGCTCGGAGGAGCAGAGGTGGGAACGTCCCCGGCTGCCACGGCGGGGGGATGTGAGGAGCACCGATACCTGCCCCCTCCGAATTTGCACCCCGTAAACCCTCATCCCTGCCCCCCCGAGCAGTCCAAATTTATGACGGCATGTGGAAAATGCAGGAGAAAAAGGGAAAACCCATCTCCCCACCGCAGGGTTCGGGCCAGGAGGGTCCCTCTGCTTCTCATGACCCCAACCAGTGGCCTCTTCCCCACCCTATTACTGACCCAGCTGGGAGCAGAGAGGCAATTCCCCCCGCCCACACCCCCAGCCCCCCATAATCTGGGGGGCAAAACCTGCTCTCAGCATCCCCCCCCCATCAGGACTCCCATGCCTGGAGGGGACATGGAGCCATATTCCTGTCTTTCCAGGCTTGTAGGGGAGGGTGGAAAAGAAATCCCCCTCCCTGGGGCTGAGTGGGGCACGGCGGGCGGTGGCACCCCCAGGGTGCAAAATGGGGGTTTGTGCCTTAAAAAGCTGCCTGGAAGGAGGGGGAAAAAAGTGATTTTGGGGGGAGAAGACGGCTGGCAGAGGGGAAGGCATCACTGAGTGGCCCCTGGGTAGTGGCACCGCAGGGGCTGGCACAGGGTGGCACAGAGGGGGGGCACCCTGCCAGCCCCGAACCTGGGGTGTCACTCGCATCCCCAGTGCTTGTGGCATCAGGGGGACTGGGACCTCCCAGGTTGTCCCGAGACATCCCCAAGCACCCCGAGACAGCCCCCCCCCAGGCATATCGAGACCCCCCCCACCAAGGCCCCCCGAGAGGCCTCTGCCCACCCTGGGAAACCTCCCCCAGCACCGCCGCGGGCACCGCAGAGCTGCTGACGGGGCAGAGGCGCCCGGAAAAGGCCCCGGGGCCGCGGTTCCCGGAGGGCACAGCGGGTCTGGGACAGGGTTTTGGCCAAGGAGCTGCTGAAAGCTTTTGGTGGCCAGAAGCCATTTTGTGGCCAGACGCAGCGATTTTGGTTAAAAAATGTTATCTGTACACTCCCCCCCCGCCAACCTCCCCAGCCCCGGGGTTTTAACCCAAACGCTGATGTTTTAAGCTTGTGTTTTAAGGGAATGCCCCTGGGAAAGCAAAGCTGGAGCGGGGCTCGGAGCCGACTCCCCCCTCCCCACACCCCAGTTTCCCGTGGGGGGGTTGGGGACGGGGGTCAGGGTGGCCCTCGGGCAGAACCGCTGCCTTCCTGCCTGTCCTGGGGCGGAGGGACAAGCCTGTCCCCAGACCCTGCTCGGGGACACTATGGACCTGGGGGTGATGCTCGGGCAGGGTGGGCGAGCACCCATCGGTGGGGTGGGGTGACGCCTGGCAGGACAGACGGACACCCATGGGTGGGGGGACAGGGCCCCTGCCTGCACCTTCACCCCCGGACCCCCCCTTGAGCGCTGCCAGAGGGGTGCGGGTGCTCTCGAGCGTCCCGGGTGGGTGCTCCAGTGGGTGCTGGATACGGCCCCCCAGCGTCCCCAGTCCCGTGGCCCCCTGAAATGAAGGGGCCAGTGTGGACTCCACGGTGGGGGGGACCCTGGTGCCTGGGGGCAAGATGGGGGGGGGGGGAGGGGGGAAGGCAGCCCTGCCCAGGCCCAGCACCCCGAAACAGGGCTCAGCACCCCCCACCCCCGGGCTGGGGAGGCAGCGGCTGGTTCCCGGGGATCTGGGTGCCCTGATCAGCTCGTTAATGGGTAACGAGGGCTGGGGAGGTCATGGACCAGACCCTGCGCTGGTGCTGAGCCGGGGGCTGCCACAATGCGGGTTTGGGGGGGGGGGCTGTCTGACCCTGCCCAGCGCCCAGGGGTGCTCACACACCCCCAGGGCCGGGCACCCACTCAGGGATGGGCACCCACCCTGAGCTGAGAACATTCCCCCCCTCCCCGCCCCCGGGGCTGGACACCCACTGGGGGCTGTGCACCCCTATGGGACCATGCACCCCCCCCCGGGACCATGTACCTCCCGGGACGATGCACGCACCCGGGGCTGGACACCCCCACGGGACCATGCACCCCCTCCGGGACGATGAAGCCCCCCGGGGCTGTGCACCCCCATGGGACCACGCACCCCCCCCGGGACGATGCACCTACCCGGGGCTGGACACCCCCATGGGACCATGCACACCCTCCGGGACCGTGCACCCCCCGTGGGACCGGGCACCCACTCAGGGCTGTGCACCCCCATGGGACCATGCACCCCCCCGGCACCGTGCACCCACTCTGAACTGAGCCCCCACCCGGGGCTGAACATCCACTGGGGGCTGTGCACCCCCATGGGACCACGCACCCCCCCGGGGTTGGGCACCCCCATAGGACTATGCACCCCCTCGGGACCATGCACACCCCCCCGGAACCGCGTACCCACTCGGGACCACGCACCCCACCCCCCGATATCCCCGGGCTCCCTCTCCCATCCCGGGCCCGGAGGCGACAGCGGGGCAGGATCGGGCCGGGCCGGGCGAGGGGGCCCGTGGGCGCCCACCCCACCCACAGCCCCCCCCCCCGCTCCCACGGGCCGCCTGCCCCCCCTCCCGCCGCCATCCCGCCCCGTTCGACTTTCCCCCGCGATTTCTCCATTTTTCTCGAATTTTCAATCCCCCGCCCCCATTTATTTTATCCCCCCGTGATTAATTTTTTTCCCCCGGTTTATTTTTAATCCCCCCCCCCATTTAACATTTCCCTCCCCCCGAATAAACTCAAATTTCTTTTTCTTGAAAAAAGAAAAAAAAGAAGAAACAAAACTCCTCCTTTTGTTTTATCTTTTATGTTTTTTTAATGATTTAATTAGCGTTTGTTCCGTGATTACTTTCCCTTGACCCGCCCCCGGCTCCGCCCCCTCAGCATTGACCACGCCCCCTAAAGACCCCGCCCCAAAGACCCCGCCCCCTCCTCCAGACGCCCCCCGCCATGGCTCCGCCCCCTCGCCCCCGACTCCGCCCCCGCTCTCCGCCGCCAGGGGGCGCCGCCCCATCGCCCCCCCGTTCCTCCCGGCGCCACCGCCCAGCCTCACTTGCCCGGCGGGTGCGCGCTGACGTCAGTACGCGCTGACGTCACGGGCAGGGCCGCCCCTGGCGCCGAGCGCGGCGGCCGCAGTCCCATCCGCAGCGCGCTGCCCGCCGGCGGCACCGGAGTCTCCGCCGCGGCACCGGCTGGGCCCAGCCGAGCCCAACCGGCCTAAACCGAGCCCAACCGGGGGCGCTCCCGCCTGCCCGCCCCCCGCCCGGTACCGCTGGCGGCCCGCCCCGCCACCTTCTCTTCAGGATGTCGGTGCCGGAGCCCGCCGGCGGTGAGGAGGTGAAGCAGGCCAAGGAGGTGGAGGACGCCGAGAAGTATTCCTTCATGGCCACCGTCACAAAGGCCCCCAAGAAGGTAGCGGTACCGGCGGGGGCCGGCCCGGTTCGGGGGGAGCAGCCCCCTGTTCGGCGGGGGTGGGGGCGGAAAGGCCCGGCTTCGGGAGGAGCACCCGCACGGGTGTGGGGGCGCTGGGAGAGCGGGAACTGGGCCAGTTTGGCGGGTGACTGGGAAGGGGGGGGCCTGTCCCCATTCAGCGGAGGAGGGGGACGTCGGTACCGGTGAGGGGGGAGCCTGATACCGGCGAGGACGGGGAGGAGGCGGGATGCTGGTACCGGCGGGGGGAGGGAGCTGGTACCGGTGAGGGGGGGCTGTTGGTACGGCGGGGGGGGGGGGGGGGTTGGTGCCGAGTCGGGGGTGGGGGTGTCGGATGAGGGATACTGGCCCATTTTGGGATGGAATGGGGAGGGGTTGGGTACCGGGGAGAGAGGGGTCTGTACTGAGGCCTCGCTGGGGGTGAAGGGGTGCTGGTGGGGGGCTGGTACCGATAGGGGGGGGATGTGGCCCGGTTCAGGGGGGTGGGGGCCAGGCCTGGTCCAGCTCTGGGGGGGGGGAAGGTGGGGAGCGGAGTGGGGGGCTTGGCTGTGGCACAGGGGTGCCTGGGGGACAGGGTGACCCCGGGCAAGGGGACAGGTAAGGTCGGGGGAGCGGGTCTGGGGACCCTGTGTGATGGGAGCACTTGTGGGTGCTGCGTGCGTGGAGGTGACAGTGGTGGGGACGGGAGGAGGGGGGCCCATTAAATAAGATGAACTGGCAGCAGTCACTTGGAGATCCTGCTGTAGGTCACTCTGAAGGGCGGCAGGAGGAAATTTGGAATTTTTGGGGCGGGGGGGGGGTGGGGGGGTGTTGGAGGTGCGAGTGGGAGCACCTTTGGGCTTGGGGAAGAGGCTGCCAAGCAGCCCCCGGTGCCGAGCTCTCCCGAGTCACCTCTTTACCCTCTCGTTCTTGAAGGCCTTCTCGCAGGAGCTCCTGAGATCTCCCGGTGCTGCTCCCCACCATCCGTCGTGCTCGTGGGTGCTTGTACGCCCTTACGGGGCGTACGGGTGGCACCGCGGGTGGGCGAGCACTGGCCATGCCGCCCTGGCAGGGTACAGGACCTCCACTAACATGGGTAACCGGCTTTTAGATGGGTGAGCGCATGGAGACCTGCACTCCTGGCTTGGTGCGGATCTGCTGGGCTTGGTAACGTGCCACTGAAGTCCTGGTCCTACCAGTGAGGCAGGATTTGTGCTCCCAGCGCTGCACGGATTCGCGCAGCCGCGGCCGGAGGTCCCCGCTGTGCTGAACGTGGTGTTCCCCCCGGGGCTGCAGCTGCCTGCCTCCGCGCTGGAAGCAAAGGCAGAGCAGTCGCAGTAAATGGGAACGTTCTCCTCCTTTTTTGCCTCCTCCGTTTGGTGGTGGGATTAGGGCAGTGTTCGACCCTCCTGGAGGGGCTGCTGTCCATCGGCTGCGTTCCAGGCGTCTCTCCTCACCCAGGCTCACGGCTGCCTTTGGGGAGCAGGGGTCTGGAGCGTCTCCCTGCACCCCGACCCTGTTTATCCGGGCTGTGGACATAGCCTGGAGGAAGGAGCGGAGGAATGCGGAGCTGGGAACTGCCTCTTCCAGCGGTGGCTCACCACAGCTCAGACTCAGGGATTGTTTTTACCTTTCCGTTACCGTCGTCTTCCAGAAAGCCGGGGAGTTAACAGTGCGAGGCTGCGGCCGGCTGATCTGAGAGAGGGGGGAGCAAACTACTAATCCTGAAATATCCTATGGGGGCAAAATATGCGTCATAAAAAGAAACGCGATGTATGTGTAGGGGGGAATCGATCCAGCATCCTCGGAGGCAAAGTTTTCTCATGTCTCGGGGGGGGGTGGGATGTTGTATCACCTTGAATTCGCTGCTGTACGCACAGCATGAGGAGCCGCCGTCAGACTCGGCGGTTGCTGCAGCCTTTCCTGGCTGGGTGATGATATTAAGGGTGCCCAGAGCGACACACGACATTTGAGGCTGATAACATCAGCAGCCAGCGAGATCTTGGGGAGCGTGCGATGTGGCTGAGGTCAAGGAACAAAATGCTTCGGGCCACTGTTTTCCTTGCCTGGCTAGTTACCGCGAATGGCGCTCGGTAATAGCGGAGGCGTTGGCAGAAGGATAAAAGGACGAGGAAGGGAGAATTGCACTCCTGAGATAAGATGTGGAGTGGCCCCAGCTCAGATGCCTTCGAAGCAGGATCGCAATTAAACCATTAAAACGCCTTTTTGTTTCAACGCAAGTCGAAGTGACTTTTGCGCTCGCTGCCCCCAGAGCTCTCAGCGTGGTCAGAGGCCAGCGAAGATGATGGTTGGGAGAGATGATTTACCAGCATTGAGGTCGGGAGAAATCGTGGCGTGCTGCTGAAGCAGCTCCCTCCCTGGGTTTTTAGGCTCCTTGAACTTTGCCGATGCCGTTTACGTAAGGCGTTTGGAGATGGGGAGGGTGGGAATGTGGCCAAGCTTTAGTGCAGGCTCCCTCTCCTCCGTGTGACCTGCCACTGAATAGCTTTTCAAAGAGGAGCCTTAACTTGTGCTGGCGCTCGGGGAAGGTGCCAGTGTGCAGCGGAAGAGCCGGCGTGAGCCTGCTGGCGTCCCGTGGCCAGTTTGGAGCTGGGGGAGCATCACTGGAGGCACGTCGGCCCCACGGGTGGTGAGAAGAAGTCAGCGTCGTCCTTGCCGTTGGCAGGCTGCGTCGGGGGCACCCGAGCTGCGCAGCCAGCCTGGGGGATCGCTGACGTCTTTTGTTTCCTCTCTTGTCAGTGACTTGTTTAAGGTGAAAAAGTGAAACAGCGGGAGGTAAGAGACTAAGAGATGAAATATGATCAAGTCTGGATTTAAGTAGGAGCCGTCACACTCGAGGTGAGCGGAGCTGTAGCCTTTCTGCAGAAATGGGGTGGTTTCCCCCCAAGAGCTGGGGTTGCCTGGCTCTGCCGAAGTTCCTTTTTTGCTGCAGTTTGTGGGAAATGGGGCTGTCAGCAAAATAACACCAGCTTTGGCCAGAGCAAAGCGGTTCTTTGGCGGGGAGTGGTTTGAAGGCAGAGGTGAACGGTGCTGAGCTTTCTACTTTCTCCAGTGGGTGCCTTGATGTTGCCGGGGGCGGGTTGGAGACGCTGAGGCTTGTGGTGAAGTGAATATGAGCATGGGGCTGAAGGGAGAGCTCAAGGGCAGGTTGTGCTCTTCCAGATCCCTGTGTGCCATCACCGTGGCATCCGGGCATCTGCTCTTCTGCCTCCCGGGAGACCGTAGGTGCCCTTGACAGCAGTTGCTTTCCAAATCCACGTCAGTCAGTCGGCGGAGCCTTAAACTCCCGGCCGAGCTGAGCCGTGGGTGCCCTCGAGCGGGCAGGACACATCGCCGTGCTTAGGGATGGGTGATGAGACGGAGCGGGGCTTGGCAAGTGCTGTCCCTGTCTGTCACTTCCCTGTTGCGTCCGTGTCGCGTGGAGGTTGCCGTCCTGGGGGGGCTTCTTCACGCCTAGGTGCCGGCAGGCAGACAGACGGACGCCCCGCAGCCAGATCTGCTTACTCATGCAGCACGCCTGGAGCGTGAAGTGGGTTAAAGCCTCCGATGTGCTTTCGGGGAGGTGAGCTGCGCAGCCCCCCTCCCCGTGCCCTAAGAAGCCGGCGAGCCCGCGGCCCGTGTGTTTGGGTTGGTGCTGTGCCCCTGCGGATGCCGGCGCCGGAGGAATCCCGCTGAGGCTGTGCGGCGGGGAATGCTAATGCCCAGCGCTGCCGCTTTGCAGGGAGAGCGATCCCGAGCCCTGGCACGGGGGTGGCAGGAGATGGGAGCTGGGGGAGGCTGGGGAGAGGGGGACGGAGTCCATGGGGAGCTGCCCTTCCCTAGGGAGGGCTGGACGCTTTCTCTGGAGCATCGTTTCTCCTGCTGCTTTTTTGCTGTTGCCTGCGGAGCCGCTCTCCCCCTGCCTGAGCGGTGTCTGACCTTGCTGCAGTCTGCTGTTTCCCTGCCCTGCGCACAGCCCCTTCCCAGAGCCGGGTTTTCTGCCCCATTTTTCTCAGTCCCGAGTCACCTCAGGTCCCTGCAGCTCTGCCAGGCCGGGTGCTAATAAACCACCTTGCCCTTCAGTCTTGTCAGGGGGACGAGACTGTCCTTGTTTGTACTGACAGAGCGCCTGGAGCCGCCCGTTTTTCCTCTTTCTTTAATTTCATCCCTTTGACTGGCTGCTCATAAATCCACTGCCTTTGTCCGCTTGTCCAGGGCAGCGGCCACCATCTCCTCTCCTGATTGTTTAGCCAGACGGCGTGCACTTGACTGTCTTTGCTTCCTTCCCCAAATCCGCTGATCTTTTGCTTTCTCGCACTCCTCTCCCTGCAGTTTTTCCTTCTCCTAACGAGATGCCTGGGCTGGGATGAGTTGAAAGGCTCATCCTGCTCTGTGTGGACCAGCTGGGATGGGTCTGGCCTTCCTTGGAGTGTGGAAAAACCCTGGGAAGTGAAGACGTTGCTGTGGTTAGATGGTCACAGGCTGAGCTGGCCATACCCTGACCCACGGTGAGAGCAAACCACGAGGCTGTTTTGAATGGAGATGATTTACTGAGGGCTGGGAGCAGGCAGGTCACTGGCGGTGCTATATTAAATGACAGGATCGTAATTATTTCTGTAATAAGGTGCTCTTTGGTCCTCCTCCTCACTTTGGCTTTTTGGAGCTTCTTACTATCCAGAAGGGAGGCCTGTCCTTGTGACCCAGCACTACTGCAACGTCAGAAGATGCTTCATTAAGTTATTGAACGGGAAAGCTGGGAAGAAGGGAGATTTTTTGAGGTCTGACAGACACAAGCCATCTTCAAAACGATGTGCCAGGGCGCGGGGCTCTTGCTTCTCCGTTCTCCTGCAGTCCCATGAGGTAGGCTGGGTTTCCACTCTGATGGCTGGCCTTTGGAGATAGGAAAGGAGCTGGGTGTTCGTTCTCCGCAGTCTTTGGAAGCATCTCTTGTCATCTTTTGACAGTGTGGGTGTGGGGACCACCCATCTGAGCAGCGCTGCTTCTCCTGCGAGTCCCGCTGTGCTGGTGGGAGGCTCCTTCCCACGTGGGCAACCAGCTCCGGAGTGCGGGAAGTCTGCTGGCAGCAGAAGCGCCGTGTTTTCTTTAAGCCTTTCCCAAAATGCGAGATTATCTTCTGCTAAGGACCAGCCTATCACAATACTTTCTTTGGGACCTGAACAGTTTTCACCGTGTTTTCCAGCCCGTGCAAATGTTGGAGCCTGTTCCTCTGCACCTTGCTAGAGGTTGAGGCTGGGATTTTTTTTTTTTGCTCTGGAAACTACACTCTTCAAGGCCAGGTTGGAGTTGATCCTTTTGGATAACCAACTGCCTGGATGCGGGGCTTTGCCGGTGAGGATTGTGTCCTCATCGTTCCTCCGAGGAGCTGGTGAGCGCTTCATCCCAGGTGCGTGAGCAGGGGAAGGTGTGGGACTCTCCCGCTCGGAGCAGCACTCGGCTGAAGAGATTTGCTTGTGCCTGGCCGCGTCTTTTATCATCAGGAGCTTCCTGCGGGCGACGTCCGCGTTTGCAGAGGGCTTGTTGCGTTTCCTGCTGAGCCCTTTGATCAGGGCTGCTTATCTGGGGACTCTGACTCACCTTCACTGAGCAGATGGTGGTGACACTTGAGGTGACTGTCCCCGGGGCCTGCTGCCGGCGCAAAGGACCTTGTGCTAACACTTCTGTCGAGCGGGACCCCGCTCTTTCTCAATGGGACCCTGGGTTGGATCAATGGGGGGCTGGGGGCTGCTGTAGGAAGGTCAGGGAGTCCCACCAAGGAGGTGCATCTTGTTACCATCTCAGCAGGGTACGCTGGAGCCCCTTGTCAAGGCCACGGGGACTTGGCCACCCTCAGCAGTGCCCAAACCTGGTCTGCACCGTACCCTTGTCGCCTTGGGCTAAGCATCACCTCTCGTGGTTTAACCATTCCTCGGTGTGGTTAATCCTCGGCAGGGCACGACATGGGGAACGGGTGCTCTGGGGCGTCTTGGTCGACGGTCCAAAGAGAAAGCTTTGCCACTTGGGGCTGTATTTTGAGCAGCCGATCTTGCCCCGTGGGCTCCCTGCCTCCGAGAAAGCGGGATGCGGAAGCTGGAGCTATTCATGCCTTTCGGAGGCTGCCCCGGTTGCCCTGTTGCATTGGGCTGCTGGAACTGTGAATTTTAATTACACTTCGGGATCAATACGGTGGCCTTGGTAACGAGCTTATTGCTGCTGCAGAATTCTGTTTACTTCAGGTTGGTGACAGCCAAAGAACTTAGGTGGCCGAGGACATGATGTTCCAGCTCGTCAAACAGCCTGCATTGTAATTCGGGTGAGGCTCCCGCCGTCCTCGGAGGTGGCTTCATGGGTACAGTTTCCCCTTGGCTGCCTCCCGCGGACCCGGAGCTGGCTGGCAGGACCCGTTGGTGCCCGACGGAGGAGCCGCCTTAATTCAGGAGCCGTGATTTGGGTGGGGGCTGCGGGAGCCTGGTTTATCTACAAGGTGTGGGCGTAGGGAATAGCTCCTTCCAGGCTTCTATGGAGGGAGGGAGAAGGTAGGCAGCCTGGAACGGAGGTTCCTCAGGGCTTTGCCTTGCCGAAATTCATGTTTTGGTTTCCTCCTTCCAGCTGGCCTGGGGTGCGAGATTCAACCTGCGTCTACTGTTTTCTGTCTCCTCCTTTCGCCTCCCTGCAGGGAGCCCCGAAGCTCGTACATTCTTGCACCGTGGGGAGAGGCTCGCATCCAACCTGGGCATGTTTTTTTGGAGCGAGAACATCTGGCCGATCCCTGTTGACCTTGGAGCCGTCAGCCTCTTGCAGGCAGCGCAGCCTGCATCTCCCCGCGTTAACTGGCCCCATCTCCAAATATTCTCCAAGCTCGCCATCCCAAGGATGTCACTTCTTATCCCTTTTGCCCCACTTAAGAGAAAGGGGCTCAATTTGTTTGCAGAAAGGGGTTGGCTTTGCTCCGACACGAGGAGTCGGTGTCCGGGAGCGTGATATTTGTCCATCCTGGTAGTGATTCCTCTGGGTCCTGAGCGGTGAACAGCCTAAGCTGAAGCCTGGGGCTTCTCTCCTGCCTTGCTTCTAACCAGAGGCATCAAAATCAAAGTCTTTTGAAGGGCTGAAAAATAAGAGTATTTTGGTAAGTGAGAAATGGGCAGCTCTAGGTGATGCACTGCGAGGGGCTTTTGGGGATCAGGCAGGGCAGGGGGAGGATGTATTTCCAATTTTCCGATTGCACAGCTGTATTTCCTGACTCTCTGGCACGTGTTGCAAACAGGTTGCTCCCCTTTCCACGCTGATGCTGCCGGACATTCTCCCTTAGAGCCGTGGCGCAGGGATGGAGGGTCTTCGAAGTGCAGCTGAGAGTAGCTGGAGCCTCGCCTGCCTGGCGTTCGCCGCGTTGGTCTCTTGAAAGACCAAAAGAGCTCTTGAAATGCTGGGATTCCGCAAGCTGGTTCTGGGGGAGAAAAGGAGGCAGGGGGGCTGCCAGGTAGGCCGTTTCCTTCCCCAAAATACGGGCCGCTTAAGTATCACGGAGGAGAGGTTTGGGGTTTTCCATTTGTTTGTTTGGTTATTATTTTTTTTTTTTGGTGGCTAACCCTCTCTTCAGATGCGTGTGGTGGAGCTGCCCGAGCCCTCTGACAGCACTTCCAAGCCTTCCTTTGGTCTTGCACAGCTGTGGTTGTAGAGGAGTTTTCAAATTAATTTAAAAATCGATGCTAATTAAAGATGATTCCCTATCAGCTCTAACACGCGCACACGTGTAGTTCCATGGACTTGCAGCCCCGAAGCGGCCAGCCAGCCTGTTTGAGGCCGTTAGTCCTCGGTTTGTCGCTGCAAACGATTTAACCCGCAGTCCTGTCCACGCAGTGCTCCCGGCCGGGTAACTCCCAATTAATACCAGTTATCCAGTTGCCCAAACACTTTTTGTGCCCCGGGCACGCGGCTGCGTGGGCGCCGCAGATGAATCCATAGGTTGAAAAATCTGAGATGTCTTTAAACCCATGGCATTTTGCGCTGCAGAGAAACGATGTTTGCCCGTCCCGGTAGCCGTGCTGGGTTCCTAACGTTAACCTGCGGAACGCCGCGGGAGTTCACTGCCCTGAAAGATCCCAGTCTGGGACTTTTGCAGTTCCTGCTGTGAAGGAGATATCCCTCTGCGGCAAAGCCGGGAGCGAGCCTTTGCCTCCATTCCTGGAGTCCAAGGACTCGATGCCTTATCTGCTGGTGGGGAGCTTTCCCTCTGCTCTTGCTGGAGGCAGCGCACCTTTGACCTCAAGGTGTTTGTAAGGCGGCAGTCACTCCCGGTTACTATTTAACAGCTGGGCACTCAAAATCACATTTATTTTATTTAATCCCGCCTTCTGTTTATTTTTCCTTTAACTAGCCTTTACAGTGATGCCCGTGATGACTGAAATCTTGCGGGTGGTTTACAGCCTATTAATCTTTGGAATGGGCCCGTTTCTTGCCTGGTGTTTCTTCTTCTCTGACGAGCTTTGGGATTCGTGTGAAAGTCCTCAATTCTCCTCTTGTACTCGTGGAAACTCCCCCCCCCTGCCCCCGCAATGCTTTACCCAACCAGCCCTTCTCTGCCAGGGAAGGATGGAGGGCTTGGCCCATCAGGGCTTGGCCGGTTTACTTTGCCAGGTCCTCAGTGCCCTTTATTTCCTTGTTGGGAATGGTGTAAAGGTTTCCAGGCAGAGATCTGGCTGCGGTTCCTGTTCGGGGAGGCGGCGGGGAGATTGCCAGGCAGGTCTCTGCCTCTCCGGAGAGGAAAAAAAACCTGCCCTGTGAACCCTGAGGGAGCTCCAGGTACAGCTCCAAGTGGCGCTGGATTCCACACTGATCCCGCTTCCATCCCCAAAGCGACGCAGCACCCTCGGGCAGCTCTTCCCAGCTGTGTTGTCCGAACAAAGCACTCTGAGGGTTTCTTCTAAAGGTTTGGGGAACCATCAGGAGAAAGTCCTCCTGTTGCAAAGGCCACACCTGGAGCAGAAGCAGGTCCTGCTCCTCCATGTAACTTCTCTAGTCGGGGCTGTGCCACTTCTAGCTCTCCCCAGGGCCCTGGGTGCTCCACCAGCGGGTGTGGAGGATCAGGAGATGCCCTGCGGAGCACCCGGCTGACGATGGGCTCCTCCAGCATCCCTGCAGCACGGTGGGGCATTGCTAATGCAATCCCAGCCCCCCTCCCCGGCCTGCGCCCGGCTGGTGTGCTGGGCTGGGGTATCTTTTGCTGCTGAGCTGGTTTGAATGGGGAATCTGGCTGTCCCCTGAGCTTGGCCGCAACCTCCTGTGAATTCGTGCAGCTGCCTGTCGTCCAGGTGCGTGCCGGCTCCCTTGGCCGCAGCTTGGAGGTGGTAAAACAGGGTGGTTTATGAATCACGTAGCCAAATCCCCCCCAAAAAACCTCACCTTGCTGTTGGTTTGGGGGTGAGGATGGTACGCGGTCGGGGAGAGCCTTACTGATCCCAGTGCCCCCATCCCTCTGCTCCGAGTACCTGATTTTTCCTTTCCTTCCGTCTTTATGGGATGCTTTGGTCCAGAAATGCCCCTCCAGGGCTGGGTAACCTCACCATAAAACATCCATGTCTGCCTTAATGATTTTTCACCCCCAAAATCCCTGTGTCCTGCTGGGTAGTGGAGCGGGAGCGTTGTTCCCCCTGTGTGCCCGGAGGGCTGGGGGCTGTGACAGGTTCCCTGCCTTGTGTCCAGACGCTTTCCTGCGGGAGCAGGGACTTGCTCTCCCAGCCTGGAAGCAGGGCAGGGGGGCTCCGAGGACAGCGGCAGCCAAGTCCTCTAAACAAACCGAGCGCCCTGGCGCGGCCGCGCTCACCAATTCCCCTGGCCGCGGTGGGACTGTCGCCAGCCCTGGGGCCAGCACAGGGGTGGAGGAACTGGGAACCTGTGGCCAGCGGGCTTGGGATGGCTTCAGCCCCTCATCCCAAGGTGGCCAAACATGGCAGGAGGCTGTGGGTGGCTTTGGGGAAGGCACTTTCCCCCTGGTCAGGAAGCCTGGGGTCCCCTTTGGGACCTGGGTGGCTGGAGCAGGGCGCAGAAAAGTGCTGGCCCCTCTCCGGGGAGGTGGCACAAGTAAACCTGCTGCTCGGCTCTTCTTTTTGACCTAGAAGAGAAGAAAAGCCTCATGCTGGTTATTTTATTTTATTTTTTTTTTTTTTCCTTCCACTGATGCGTGGCTGAAGAGACCTCAGCCCCTGGGGGTGCCTCTTCCCTCCCTGGCTGCTGCGTCGATTGAACACGGTGACTCGCTTCTGCAAATAAGTGGATTAAAACAACTTGTCAGTGTGGCAGGACCCAGCTCCTCGTGGAAAAACCAGTCGCAGCTACCCGGGAGGAAACGGTGCTTCTGCAGATAACGAATCCTGGGCGTTTGAAGGTGTCCATCTCCAGGTCTGTCAAACCCAGCCCTGGTCCAAGCTGCTGATCGCGTCCGATGTGCCAGCGGGGCCGGTGAGGAGGATGAGTGCTGATTTGAGCTGTAAAGCATTTCCAGTCTGGCTGAATTTTCCAGGAACGACAAAGAAAAGATGAACTTAAAAGACAGGTCGCATCAGGGCTGCCTTAGCAGCATGGGCAACTGGCAGTGCCCTCCCTGCCTCTGCCGGAGAGTTTTTACTGGGGAGAAGAGATAAAATAAGGGGAATTGGCTGCCTTGAATAGTCCTGGTCTCTGCGGCTGCTGGCTTTCTGCAGTCAAAGGAAAGGTCCCAGGACCCTGGATCCTTTCAGGCTTTCTCCTGGGAGGGCAGAAATGGGTTACAGAGGTTTTTTTGCTTTCCGGCTGGTTGTGTTGCTGCGAGAACATGCTCTGCTGCGATTTTACCGTTTGTCCCTGGGCGACTGCGCTGCGTTGTCACGTCCACAGACGTGGTGGAGGAAATTTAGGAGGCTGGAGGGTTTTGGGTGGTTCACCGCTTCCTTCTCATCTTGGGCGATGTGCAGAGCCTCCTCTCGTACCCCCGTACCCCCAGCCCAGTTACTCTGGGGCAGAGGTGGCTGTAAGGGCACTTCTCTTTTACACCACCGTGGATGTGCCGTCACTCCCGTTGTCTCTAATGGAAAATAATAATTTGGGAAAAAAAAAAAAAAAGGTTGCTGAGGCAAACCTGGTGGTGGGAAGATGGGAGCCTGGAGCCGTTCCCCGGCACGTGTCCTTTCCCCCGTGGAGCCTGTGCCTCGGTGAACGGGGTCAGCGTGCGGCCCCGGGGGTGGCTGTGGGTTGGTGGATGCTTTCCAAATCCTCCTCCTCCTCCTCCTCCTTCTCCTTCCTCAACCTGCTCCGCCGCTGTTCCCCGAGGCTGCGCAGGATGCAATCGCGGATGCGTAGCACGGCGGAGGAGCTCGAGCTTCATCTCCGCAGCCTTTCTGGGGATGCAAAGAGTTTTAAAATAAAAAGTGGGGTCGTCTTGTGTGAGAGGGACGTGCCTGGCTTATCTGTGCCGGAGGGAAATCCAGCTGGATTTACAAAGTCCGCTGCAGCTCGGAGGCGGGGGCTGGGGGAACTTCTCTTGCTCGGTAAGCTCAAAAAGCTGCTCTCCAGCCTGACTGCTGGGGAAAAATGCAAGATAAACCACCGAGGATGGCACACCCAGCAGTCACGAACTGCCGGTGCGTTTAGATGGTATCAGTCCAGATCTGGCATCTGTTTGCCCTTGCTATGTTGTAATAATTAAACAAACGAGGCTGTATGAGCTGGGGGCACGTGTGCTGCTGGGTTGGGGACTGCCCAGCCGATGTGCCCACGTACGGGCAGGTACCTTCTAACGTAAGGAGAGGTTCGTTGAAGCTGATTGTGGTGGTTTCGGGAAGCACCGGGCAGTGCAGCCAAACAAGGTGGTCGGTGTTTGCTTTGGGAGAGCTCAGGGGACCCTCTTTTGACCCATTTTTTGGGATGCAGTGGTGTATCAGCAAGGCCAGTCCTCCCTCACCTCCTGCCCAGCCAGACCCAGCATCCAGAGGGGTGGTTTGAGCTGGAAAGGAGCGATGGCCGTTGTTGGGGAGTGTGGGATCTCCGTGGGAATGGGCACGGTCGCGCCAGGTTTCGCAAGGGGAGCAAACGTACTTCTGGCTTGGCAGGTGTGACGGGGAGCAGGCTGCGTTCGGCGTTGCTTTGTGGAAAAACTTGGCAGGAGATGTTGGATCCTGGTGTTTTCCTATAGGACATCTCCCAAAAAAATCCCTGCTGTGCCGTTCCTGGCACAGGGCTCCATCAGGACCCCAGCCCTTTTCTCTTCCTGTAAGGTGATGCTGGAAAACACCCCGGCTCTGTTTCCGCGCAGAGAAATCAGTGCTGTGTTGTTTTGTCTCCTTGGACATGAATTGCCGGGATGAAAAAATATTTTCCTTGCTCTTAAACCCTTGTGCTCCACCCGGTTGGAAAAGCCGCTTTCAGCAAGGAGGAAGTTTGGGATGTGTTTTGCGCTCATGCTCTCCGCAGCCGGACGGTCCCCATCCCGGTCCCACCTCGCCGCAGCCGATTCATCCGCAGCCCTCGGCCGGGAATGCCGTTCATTCAAATTCCCATGACAAGCTGAGGGATTACGAGATTTTCTCCGTCGCCTTAATGCAGCTAGAGAGCCCGGCACGTGGAAGGTAACGCGGCCGATGGTCACGCACGTCGCGGGTCGGCTCGGTCGCTTTGCCTTGACCGCGGCACCCGCCGTCCGCCCTCATCTTTCTCTCGGCTGGTCGCCGGACGCTGCGTTAATTTGCCGGGCTCGGAGGGGGTTTGATGTGCGAAGAGTTCATGGGATTCGGAAGCTGCTTGCAATGTTTGATGATAATTTTAGACAGGGCAGATTTTGCTAAGCTGTGGAGTTCAGATGAGCTCTGGTAAAGCCACGGCAGGGATTACTGTGGTTAATTCAGCACTTGGTTTCTTTAGCAGTGATTTCCCCCCACCCCCCTTTGGATTCAAATCCTGCGTTTCTAGAACTGCTGTTTCTCCTGAAAAGTGGGACTGTGCCTTGGGGCTGGTTCAACACCGGCGGCCGGTCTCCCGGAGGGGCTGATGGTGTCCGGTAGATCTCGGTTGTCCTGGTGGCGTGGGGATGGCGTGGAGCTGGGGAAGCGCAGCTCTCCATCCCCACCCTCTCCTTCCCATCGCATCCCAAATGAGCTTTCCTCCATGAGACCATGGAGGCAGCGCGTTTCACTGCCGGGGAGTGCCTTGCCCTGGGTTCCCACGTTCTGGATGCTGGAAGCAAGGACGGACACCCATCCACACCTTGGGCTGGAGCAGCAAAACCTGGGTTATCTGGGGTTTTTTTTGCCTCCCCTCCTGCATTCACCTCTTCCCTGGAAACCTTTCCCCGAGGTGGAGAAAATTCCTCGGCCAACACTTCAAGCTGTTTTAACGCCAGCAGCTGTTTTACGGGATGTGTTTACACCCCCTGGTTCGATGAGTTGCCAGAGGAAGAGATGGGTGCGAAGGGGTGGAAACCTTGCTGTTCTGAAATTACTGATCCCTTTCCCCCGCAACCCTCCCCGCCTCTGGAAATGCCCCTGAGCAATATGCCAGCAGGGAGGTGGCACAAACCTTTCTCGGGCTGTCCGGGGAAGATTGATCCGAGCAACAGACCTTGAACAAATTCCAGCAATGTCATTCCTTGGTTGGGAAACTGCTGGGCTTGCCAGCTCCGGCCCCGCGCCCCGAGGACACTGCCGTTACCTGCCTGATTTGATGTTGCTAGAAGTGCTCCCGCGCCTCTTATCTCTCCATCCCAGCTCTCCCAGCGCTGCTGTAGGTTACGATGCCCTCCAGTTCCTCCCTCTGCGCCCTAAACCAGTTGCAAAACCAAACCCCCCCCCCTTCCCTGTTCCTTCCACTAATGCAAATTTGTGCAATTTGCGTCAGAATTGTAGGCCGTCTGCTGGGAAGTCTGGTCTGGGAAGCAGATGCCAGGCTGTAACGTACCCAGTACGGAGGAGCTGGCTAAAAACCCACAGAAATGCCCGGGATGCCTGCCTGGGTATGAGGATGGACTTGAGCTGGTGCTAGCTCCCGGAGGGGATGCCGGAGCCACCTCCATCGCCCCACATCACCCCACATGTCCTCCCTTAGACTGAACGGTGGGTTTCACGTCCCTGTTTCCCCTCCTGAGCTGCGTTTGGCCCATCAGCTGGGTTTCTCCAGGAACCGCGGCTCCATTTCCCAGCCCAAATAGCCATCCTGGTGCTGCAGACATCCCAGACTATGCAGATTCCTCCTTTCTGGAATGGATCATCTCAACTAAATAGTTTAATTCTTCTCCCCTTGAAGGCTATTTCCCGCATCAAAGCTTTGGGGGAGCTTTTGGGGTGGTTGTGGCAAGGAAAACCCCTCCTTGAGGCCACTGAGGCCTGTCTGTCTCCATCGTCTTGATTTCTTCAGGACTCTTCTCGAGGTCTCCTGGGTCCGTGGGGATGCTTTGTTAATCCCACTCCCTGCCATGACATCTCATCCCTGTTAAGTGGCAAAATTAAATCCTGCAGTGCCGTGATCAGAGGGAAGAGGCTGCGCCGGGGTTCTTTGTCAGGGTCTCCTGCGTGGCAGTGTGCTGGGGAGGGGGGCATCAGGCTGGATTTACTGCCGCTTTTCCTAATTCCCTTTCATCTCCGTCATCTTTCTCTTGCAGAAGCAGCAATAAGGCTTTTTGCGGGCTAATCACAGGGGATGAGTGCAGCGGCTGAGCAGTTTGGGGCTATTTTTTCCCCTCCTTTCGGCCCAACGCACTTGAATTTGATGAGCCGGTGGTAGGTGCCGGAGCCTTGAGTTGCCTCTGGCCGAGAGAAGAAGGAGGGGTGGCTGTTTTAGGGCTTCTCTTACAAGGGAAACATCTGTAACGCGGAGGAGCCTGAAAGCCAATGCAATGTCAACTGCGTTTTGTTGAAACGTTCTCTCTTGCCGAGTTTTTTTTCCCCTCCGCTTTTAGTGTCGGTTTTGGAAGGATGCGCCGTGTTTTTTAACCTGCGGGACGCTCTGCTCCTGGGGAAGAGCCCGGAAGCAGCAGGGATCCGGGTTTCAGCTGGGACCACCCCAGCTTTCTGGCTGCCACACGTTTAGGGCAGAAATCCGGCGGGACCGGTTGGGGTCGGAGCAGGGTCTCTTGCCTGCACAGGGCTTTTCTGGAGGGCTGCACCGTATTTGTGTTGTACGAGGAGTCTGACTTTCTTGGAGGAGCCTCAGGGAGCCAGGGATGGGCTAAAGGGGATGTTTCAAGCCTCACTGGGTGCTTTTTTTTTTAAATAATCTTCAGGTTTTAGGCATAAGATGTGCTTTAACCTTCTGGTGACAGATGATCAGGCAGAGGAAGGGGTTGAATTTTTGGCATCTGTAGCCTCAAATCTGTTCCTTGACGCATTTGGTGATGCTCATTTCTGCGACTACAGTAGTTACAGTGGACTGAAGGGAGCCACGGGCCCGTATAACCTGGGAAGATGATGTGCCCTAAGGAGCACCTGCTGATTTAGCGCTTCTCTTTCTCCGCACTTTCAGCAAATCCAATTTGCAGATGACATGCAGGAGTTCACCAAGTTCCCAACCAAGACGGGCCGTCGGTCCCTGTCCCGCTCCATCTCGCAGTCTTCCACCGATAGCTACAGCTCCGGTAGGTGCCGAGCTCCTTGTCCGTGCGTGGTCCTCTCCCAAATCCAATGTTGGTACCATTATGAACACACTACTCACACCACATCTCAGGATGCTCCGTGCTGTGTGTTGTACTTGGCTGTGGAGAGGATAATTCTGGGGGTTCCTGAGGCTCAGGCATTGATTACCAGCCAATAACCCAGTTATCTCTGGGTTATTTTAGGGAACAAGAGTGCCAGTTTCCTTCCGGATGTTGGCTTTCCTTAGGAGATTTGTAGTTTGAGCCACGAGTGTTTGTGTGCATGAAAGCTGGGAAGCAAAACGTAGCTGAAACCTGCCCAGAGGGTGGGAGGTCCCCAGACTCCGAGACCTGGGGTAACATGGGTTCCTCTCCTGGCTTTAGCTGCCTCCTACACCGACAGCTCTGATGACGAGGTGTCCCCCCGCGAGAAACAGCAAATCAACTCCAAAGGCAGCAGCAATTTCTGTGTGAAGAACATCAAGCAGGCAGAGTTCGGGCGCCGGGAGATCGAGATCGCTGAACAAGGTAAAAGTGGAGCCTGGGGTTCGCGGGGCTTGTGGCCGGGTGCTGTGCTCCCCGGAGACCAGGAGCGGAGCCATGGCAGTCCCCACAACCCTTGTTACAGCCTTGAATACACCATCTTACCCCCCTCCCAAATCAGCAGATTATTTGAGGAAGAGCTAGACGCGACAGCAAGCATTGACGACGTGTGGCATCCATTTTCTAACAGCAGCCGAGCTCTTGCAGGGTTTAATGTTCTGGTGGCTTGGGATGAGAAACCTCAGTGGGCAAGGATCTTGCAACACCTTCGGAGACATGAAAACTGAGAGTCCCAACCCCTTCCCCTGGGGCTTGTGGGAAGCCGAGTTACCATTTCCAGTGGGGTGTGATTGGGTAACTTTGCTTTGGGGCTCCTTTTAGACCCATGCTGCCAAAGCTGTAGAAGGGGAAGATGATCCAGGCACACTTAGAGCAGCTTTTCTGAGATGCGGCAGCACCGTTTTCATCCTCTTTAGGTGCTTCTCCTTGATGCTGTTCTGCTGCAGGGCTGGCGACTGTCCTTAGCTGCCTGCCTTGGGCATTGCCTGTCCCAGACCTTACTTGTTACATGGCCAAATGACACTGGTGTTTAGACCTTCCAGGCCAGGGATGAGGATTTTTCACCCTGGCAAAAACCATGGGGCTGGACATAGCCTGGGAGACCCCAGAAAGGAGAGCAGGTCTGGCAGAGAGGGGCCTTTCTGGACCAAGCCCTCATTAAAACCCCTCTCTCTTCCTTTTGCAGACATGTCTGCTCTGATTTCACTCAGGAAACGAGCTCAAGGGGAGAAGCCTTTGGCTGGAGCTAAAATCGTGGGCTGTACCCACATTACAGCACAGACTGCGGTGAGCGGCTGCTTATTTGGGGCATCTGGGGTAGGAGAGACCATTTTTTTTTCCCTGAGGAAGAAAGTCTTAAGTTTCCCAGCCACGGGCAGTGGGAGGAGGCACCTTCGCTTTTCTGGAAACATCTTAGAGAGGTTCTGCCGCCCGTGTTGCCCCGGGGCGATGTTTGCTGGAGCTGATTTCTCATGGGTTCCTTGTTGCCCCCTTGCACAAGGCTGTGCTGGGGACCCTGCGCCGTGCTTGTGCCCATCGCCGCTCCCCTGGGCCTGCCGCTCACCCCGCTCTCTTCGCAGGTGCTGATCGAGACGCTGTGTGCGCTGGGAGCACAGTGCCGCTGGTCTGCCTGTAACATCTATTCCACCCAGAATGAAGTGGCGGCTGCCTTGGCAGAAGCTGGTGAGTACGGCTGAGCCCTTCCAGCCCCTCCTGGCTCTTCAGCTGCATCCCGGACGGCTGGTCGGAGGGATGGTTTGGACCAAATATCTTTTAGGGAGGGATAAATAGGTGTGATTCTGTTGTGGGCTGTGGTTTGATCTCTGCGTGGCCCCCCGGCCCTCCTGCCCGTGGCTTTCCTGCCTTGGCCAAGCAGGAGAGAGCTCTGCCAAACTCAGCAGATGCCAAGGGTGCTCCTCTTCTTTTAGGTGTTGCCGTGTTTGCCTGGAAGGGGGAGTCGGAGGATGACTTCTGGTGGTGCATTGACCGCTGTGTTAACGTAGATGGCTGGCAGGCCAACATGGTAATGAGCCTTCTTCCAGCCCTTCCTCTTCCTCCGTGGAGTGGTCACTGGGTGCTCCTCACCCTTCCCTCCCTGGGGCTGTTCCTGGGAGCCTGCTGGGGCTGCCTGGGCGCCTGCTGGTGGTGTAAAGGCCTCTGAGCCCCCGTTAAAGTGGGGGTCCCAGAGAACGGCAGCTAGAGCTGGGTTGGGGGCGGCCGTGGGGGCTGTGGGAGGTGCAGGGACAGTGTCCTGAGTTGGTACAGCCCAGTGGCACGGGAGCACCTCCTGCCAGAGCTGCCAACAAGTCGAGAAACCACGGGACCTCTTTCCCCGCAGGGTCAGCCCTGTGGGAGCTGCCCCAACCGACACAGATCCCATCTTACTTCTCCCAAAGAGAGAGGGGTGTCTGCGGGGAACCTTTCCCTTGCTGAAAGCAGATGACGCCTCTCACTGCCTTGATGCCTGGTCCGTGATCACTAACGATGCGACAGCGTGTGTCAGTGGGCCATGACAGCTCCCGCAGCCCTTCCTCTCGACTGTTTGCTTTCAGGGCATGAATGTTGTGGCGTCCTTCTGATCTCAATCTGTTTAGTTAGCGCTGCCTGTGGTCACGTTTCCAGGCTGCAGAGCAATAGCAGGGGCAGAAAAGCCTGTTAGGATCCAGCAGCTCCATGCAGGGGGTAAGAAATCCCCTGCGTTTCAGAGCAGGCCCTCAGTTGCTGGCAACTAGGGGAACCCAGGCATCCTGGCCCCCAGGCCTCTGCCCAAACAGCCCTCCATCAGTGCCTGAAGATGCTCTCCAGCTCCGTCCTGTCCCCAGCGAGTGCTATTCCCAGTGGAAAGCTTGACTGCTCCATGCTCTTCCTTGCCTGTTCTCTAGATCCTAGACGACGGCGGGGACCTGACCCATTGGGTTTATAAGAAATACCCCAACGTATTCAAGAAGATCCGAGGGATTGTGGAGGAGAGTGTGACCGGCGTGCACAGGTAGAAGGTTTGGGAAGGCTGATCCGGAGGTCTCTTATCGGGTTGCTGCTCTCTGCTCTGACCTGCCTCTGTCCTCCTCCAGGCTGTACCAGCTCTCCAAGGCTGGGAAGCTGTGTGTCCCAGCCATGAATGTGAACGACTCCGTCACCAAACAGAAATTCGACAACCTGTATTGCTGCCGGGAGTCCATCCTGGACGGGTGAGTAAAACCCTTCTCCCCATCCCCACTGTCACTCTCACACCGGTGGATTGGGCTCCGGCTCCTCCTGGGCAGACATCTGGCTCTTCGCTGCTTTGCCCTTGCTGTGTGTTTGCAGGACCTGGTTTTGGGGGCTCTCGCAGAGGAGCGCTGCCCTGTGCCGTCAGCGGTGTGCGCTTGACTAATCCCAACACAGGTCTCTCTCTGTCCCCCAGCCTGAAGAGGACCACGGATGTGATGTTTGGAGGGAAGCAAGTGGTGGTTTGTGGTTATGGGGAGGTGAGTTTCCTAAGCGGCCGTCGGTGGAGCTGTGAGTCAGCCTCCCCCCGAGCCATCCTTCCCCTGCATTGAATTCAGGGGAAGGGGAATTCAGAATTCAGAAGCATCCTGCTTCTTCCCTGGGCAAAGACCACGTGCCCTTGATATAGGAGTAGATCAAACCTGGTGAGCGATTACCAGGGGAGTCTTGCTAGAACCTGCTGGGAGGCTGGAGAACAAGCGTCAGATTTCCCAGTTTGCCTGCAGATTAGCTGGGCTGCAAATACGACAGTTGCTGGGAACGCTGGCCTGAATTATAACTACCCATGGGTGCTTCCATCTGCTGTCCCTGGACCGAGTTCAGCATCCAGCCCGGCTGTCACCAAGCCTGTGACAGAGGAGGCGGAGGGGCAGGCTGCGTCTTGCTGGTGGATAATGTTCTGGCGGAGGGGAATCGTATCACGAACTTGTAAATGATTCTGCCCTGGAAGAGTACGGAGCCGAGAGCTGACACCTTCCCTCCATCTGTGCGCTGTCTGCGTGGGTGTTTATCTTCCCGCGCTGCAAAGGGCCTGGCAGTAGCTGCAAATGCTCTTCCCGGCAGGAACACGCTTACTAATTTATTTAGACACCAGTGGAGCCCAGCTCTGCTCGACCAAGAGGCTACGCTGGCTCTCGCCCAGGCGCTCCGGGGTGGCGTCTCATTCTCCGGCCATGAGTTGTGCTGGGAGTTGTAGTCTCCAGGGCCCGTCTTGAGTTTTACTGGACTTCTTCAAAACAAGGGAGTCCCTCCACCTTCACTGGTTTCCCCTTTGGATGTGGGTTGGAGTCCCAGTTCGCCCTGCCCGGCTGTTTTCAGTAGACCTGTGGTTGGAGCTGGATGATAAGTTGAGGGTGTCTCTGGAGATGTTTCTTGTCCGGCAGCATCCTGCTGGTCAGAAAACGGGGCCGAGTCTGGGTACATGCAGATTATCCAGGTGTTAGTGTGGGTGAGCAGCGTGGAGAACTGAACGGCTGTTTAATTTTGTAGAGAGGAGACGGGTAGAGTCAGAGATGCTGTTCCAGGAGCTCTGCTCTCCCCTATGCTGATGCGGGGAGCGTGGGACGGAGGATCTGTCCCCCGATGAGTGCAGAACAGCTCTGAATGCCAAAAAACCCCTTTGGCTTAAAAGCAAGCGGGGGAAGTGCATGCTTGTCCAGACTGGGTTTAATCTCCTCTTGGAGGAGAGCTCGGAAGGGCTCCTGGGATGCTGGGGGCTGTGCAGGCTGCGAGTGTGTTGCTTTTGGGGAGCTCCTGCCAGCTGGTGGCCGTGCTGGAGGGCTGGTGGCCTTGGAGGGGGAGCTGGGCTTGCGGCAGAAGTGCCACTCGCCAGGTACATCGATGAGTTGCTCCTGGTGTCAGGCAGATGGCCGAGATGAGCATCTCAGCCTGGGACACGCTCGAGCTGTTTTAGGGAAGGGATTGTAGTGCTTGGCATGTCCCGTGTTCAGCTTCACGCTGACGCTTTGCCTCGGCAGGTCGGCAAGGGATGCTGCGCCGCTCTGAAAGCCCTGGGAGCGATCGTCTACGTCACGGAGATCGACCCCATCTGTGCTCTCCAAGCTTGGTAAGACGTTACGTGCTGCTGGTGAGCATCTCTTTGTCTGCTCTCTGGCTTCCTTTAAACCCTGAGAGAGGCTGAAGCAGAGCCAGGAGGATCTGTAGATCACCTTGGAGACTATACATCTTGTTGGGGTGCGATGGGGAAGGGCTGGGGCAGCTTTGAGGGCCGTGGGGTACCAGGCGGTAGGCACCTGCACCACCTGGCTTGGGAAGGCTGCTCGAGGGTTCATGCAGGGCTGGCTGAATGCTCCACACGTCCCCCGGCTCCTCCAGCCATTGGCGAGAGCAGGTTTGACGCTGCATCCTTTGCGTAGCCTTTCCTCTTGCATCTGGCGTCCCGGGGGGTGTGGAAGGATAGCCTGGCTGCTGCCCGAGCGGGTCGGAGCTGCTGCAGCAAAACAGCCCTGAGATCCCTCCTGGCCTGGGGCAGAGAGGGCCCAGGCTTCTCCTCCTCATCGTGGTCCCTCTCCCCCTTTTTTGCCAGCATGGACGGATTTCGGGTGGTGAAGCTGAGTGAAGTAATCCGTCAGGTGGATGTCGTCATCACCTGCACAGGTAGGGACGGAGAAGGTCATGGATGAGCCTTGGAGCAGGCTGAGAAGGAGCAGTCATTCCCAAGCGGGTGTCTTGAGGGCTCTGGGGGAGCTGGGGACAGAGGACACTTTGCTGCCGTGTGCTGCTAATTTTACAAGAGCAGTAGCTGCGCTCTGGCAAGAGCTTTTCCTTTTACCCTCCCAGTCTGCTGTTTGGCCGCAGTCCTCCTCAGCCCCTGGGAGGAGGGACGTCACAGCCATGTGTTCCCAGAGATGTTTTGGGGTCTCCTAGAGCCTGGTTTATTCATGGGACCAAAGATCAGCGCTCATCCCGTGTGTGTACCTGTTGTCACGGCCAGGAGGGCTCTCATCCTGGTGGAAGTTCATGTGATGTTGCCCCAAGCTGAGTTTCTCTGAGCCAAGTGCAGGGAAGGAGAAACCAGAGGGTTTATATTTCCACTGCCTTGGCTTCATCTGTGCTTTCTCTGCAGGAAACAAGAACGTTGTGACCAGAGAACACCTGGATCGGATGAAGAACAGCTGCATCGTCTGCAACATGGGCCACTCCAACACCGAGATCGATGTGGTGAGTCTGCCTGTGACCTTGACGGCTGTGTCCACCCCACTGTCCCCCTGCGATGACTCCATCCTCTTCCTCCTCCTCTTGCAGACCAGCCTCCGGACCCCGGAGCTGACCTGGGAGCGGGTGCGCTCCCAAGTGGACCACGTCATCTGGCCGGACGGGAAGCGGGTGGTGCTGCTGGCCGAGGTGGGCTGAGAACCGTGCCATAACATTGCTTTGGGCCTCTACCGGGAAATCACTGCGTGCCAGAGTTTGTAACAGAGATATAACCAGGTGGAAGGGTGCTAGGAGGAGGTTCAGAGCTCAAGAAAGGGTTTCTTGATTTTAATTTTTCGGTTTTTTTTTCCCTTGAGGCGGGGGAGGTATCACATACCACATGCAGCCCCAGAGGTGCCATCTGGCTCCGTTCTTTTGAGCCCTGAGCCATCCCTATCAGCCAAACGCCGGCTGCTGCTGGCTTTGGCAGGGTTTCCGTGCAGCAAACCAGCTGGGTTTCTCCTCTTCCTGGTTGAGCTCTCCTGGCAGGAGGGACTGGTCCTTTCTAGGGACCACAACATTTCCCTGCCTTTAAGCTAAGGGTTGGGGTGGGAACTGAGGCAGAGTGTGAATGCTCTGGTCACGCGCGTGGCCGTCGCATCACTGCGCTGTGGTTGCCCGCTGCGCCAGGGAGGGGGCAGAGGTGAATCCTCTCTCGAGACTCGATTCGGTTTGGCTTTGGGGACAAGTTCAGCTCTCTGCAAACTCCTCCTCCTGTCTCCTAGGGCCGTCTTCTCAACCTGAGCTGCTCCACGGTTCCCACCTTCGTGCTCTCCATCACGGCCACCACTCAGGTCCGTACGCTGCAGGGCTGCGAGGGGTGGAGGATGCTCTGGGGCATCGCATGAGTCTCGGGGTGGGGGTGGTTTGGAAGAAACTGGAAACACGCAGTTGGATGGGTCCTTGGGATGGCACCGGTGCCAGAGATACGATAGCCACCACCTCCTGGCTGGGATGCAGTTAATGATGATTACAGCTGGGAGAGAGCTTTTAGATGAGCCAGGCTTCGTGGCAGAGCTCCTGCTGTGCCATAAGCCACCAGAGAGCTCCCCTAGCGCAGGTTTAAGCTTACCTCAAAGCGTGGCTTTGCTTTGTCTTTGGACTCTTGATTTCTACATCACCAAAAAAACCCACGCTGGGGTGAGTTTTGGGCATCTGGAGGTCGGTGGTTAAAATGCTCCCGAGTATTTCTGGCTCAGCTGCGTGGACGCGGCTTGTGTCTTGCGCCGTTTGTCGTGGCTCTGCCTGGCCCAAAGAAAACGATGATTATATCTGGCTCCGCGCTGCGATCTGCAGTCGGCGTTGGCCCCTGGTCTGCGAGCGATGGAAGAAACCCACTGGGCTGGAAACACCGGCGGGGGGGGGGGACGACACTGATGGCTGGGGACTGTGGTGAGGGGGGAGGACAGCCACGCTAAGGGTGGGGAGTTTCCTTATCCTCGCCCTTGTCGGTCCAAACCGATGGGGAGCGGGGCTGTGAGTTGGCCCTGGCCCTCACTTGAGGGAGGTGCAGTTTTATTTCTGCTGGAGGGGCGGCCGTGGTTTTTGGAGCGATGCCACCAGCTTAAAACGAGCAATCCCTTCGTTTCTGCATGACGCAGCAGCCGTACGGTTTAAAAGAATTAGGGCTGCTCCCCTCTCCTCTGTCCGTGTTCTGCTTTTCCCCGGGGCGTTGAGCTGCAAAGGAGCTGGGTGGCATCTCATCTCTCATCTCTCCGGTCCTCCCCCAGTGGCGGTGGGACTATGGAGACCCAGAGAGGGATGTACCCTTAGGTGGAAGCCTTTCCTTCAGGGCATTTTGGAGATGGTCGCCCCCTGCCTCAGGCTCCCCAAACCCTTATCTCCGCTGCCAAGAGCTTTGTGTCCAGCGCTGCCCGCTTTGGTGGCCGTCCCTGACTGTCCCCGGGCTGTCCCCTGTGATCTCTGCAGGCTCTGGCGCTGATAGAGCTTTACAACGCTCCCGAGGGCCGTTACAAACAGGACGTGTACCTGCTGCCGAAGAAGATGGGTGAGTGAAGGGAACCCGGACTGACTTATCCCCCGGGCTGCCGTGGGCCAGCGGTTTTGGATGTCAGGAGAAAGCCAAACCTGGGCTGGAAAAAACTTCCAGAGAGAAAATGAGTTGAGGGAAGCCAGCAGAGACAGCAGCCTTAAAATACATGCAGGTTATTCAGTTCATTTTATTTTCCTTGATGTTCTGCTGCGTGACAGGCGTCCCTTGTCCTGCAGCCTTCCTGTTCGGAGGTTTTTCCTGCGACCCTCGTGCCTTTTGGTGCACATCCAGCCCTGCTCAGCTCTGCTGTAGGCTTACGTGCCGGTGAACCCAGGGTGCTCGATGGCAAGGGCTGCCCAGCCAGACCCAGCGAGGTGGTCCCCCGCCGTTTTTGTGCCATACGATGAGTCCGTACATCATCTGCCCGGCAGTGTAGGGGGGGACGTGCACCCCTGATCCCCTTTTTCCTCTCCCCCTTCCCAGACGAGTACGTCGCCAGCTTGCATCTGCCTTCGTTTGACGCCCACCTGACGGAACTGACGGACGATCAGGCGAAATACCTGGGACTCAACAAAAACGGGCCTTTCAAACCCAATTACTACAGGTTAGTGCTGGCCGGGGCAGGGATTTGCCGTCTCCCCACCCAGTGGGTGCTGGCGGGGGCATCTCCTTGCACTGGGACAGCCTCAGCTCCCAGGAGCCGTGTCCCCGAGCGCCCACGGCCTCACTGTCCCCTCCCTTCTCTTCTAGATACTGACGGACCATACCCATGAAGGACCAGACCACACAAGGCAACATTAGAGAGATTATTTTTAAAGATCGTTTTTATTTTCGTTTACCTTTTTCTTTTTTAAACCAACCAACCAACCTGTTTTTACATTTATCAGTGTGATTTTAAGGTCACCCTTTTTTTTTTTTTTTCTCTCCCCCTTTTCCCCCCCACCTTCGGTTTCACCCTTTTAACGTGATCACATCTCTGTCTGATCTTGGCAGACAAGCTGGGATTCGCTTCTTGCTTTCATGTGGCTGAAGCCGCTGGTGGCTCCCAGCCCTGGCTCCCGGAGAGGGCGTCCCTTTCCCGATGTGCCAAGGGCAGTTCGTTCCTGCAGCGATTTTTTTTTTGATTTTATTTTATTTTTTCCCCCCCCCCCCAACCTTTCCAGCCCGCGTTAGTCTCGGCCGGGATCCCTGCAGATACGGAGATGCTGTTCTACCTTATCTTACGTTTCTTTCTTTGTGTGGATTATCTGCAACTTCTAAATTGCCTTAAAGAGCCCAGTTTTAGCTGCTAGATCACCGCTCCTAGCGCTGCCTGGGAGCAGAGTGGCGCCTGCTGGCCACCTCGCGAATAGGTGACTGTCCCCAAGCCCGGCCAACGTCCCTGCGCCGAGGTGGCCCAGGCTTGGTGGCCGCTGGCCCAGGTTTGGTGGCCGGCTGGGTACGGGGGGGAGAGTTCACTGTTTCAGGGTGCTAATCTGAATTCGGACGGGGGTCGCTTACCCAGCATTATCCTCATCTCTCCTAGGTTTTTTTAGCCAAACTGCACCTTAATTGAGTTTTAAAACATTTTTTTTTTGTCTATTTTATTTTTTTTTCCTCTTTTCCTTTTTGATCCTTAAAGAGATGTTTTAAAGGGGGGGGATGATGCGGCTGCCTGTCGAGTCTGGGCGCTGGCTGCGTCCGAGCGGCCCCATCTCCCACCGAGAAGCGCGGGGTGGTTTTAAGGGTGTCTGGGGCATTTTTTTGGGGGTGTTTCACTTGTTTTGAGATGGATGCAGAGATGAGCCTTCCCCCCTACCCCAGCCTGGGCCCTCTGCACCACGGACCCCTGCGCAAAGCCCCCAGCTCCCCATCGCTGCCCCGGGGCTCTCTCAGCTCTTCCCTGCCCCTCTCGCAGTGCGTTTCGGCCGCTCTCATCGCCTCGTTCATCCCCCTTTCCCTGTGACGTGTTTCTCTTTTTTTTTTCCATCTCTTGCAGCTTGTCCTGGGATGGGGGAAGCTCCTTGCTTTTTTTATCTTCCCCAAATTGCCTCTTTCTTCCCCCAGCCAAGGCCCGGAGCAGGGAGGGAAGGAGGACCCCCGCTGCCTGCATCTCCCGGTACAGGGATAATGGAGATGCTGTGGTACCCGTCACCGGGGCTGCTCCTTCTTCTCCAACCCCCCGCATCCCGGGAATGCCTTTTTAGTCCCTCCCCGGGGGCTTTGCAGGGCTGGGGGTGCCGCCGCTTCCTCCGGGGGGGTTGCAAAGCTCCTTCCTAGGGACGGGAGGAAGGTGGGAGGGATGCTCATGGCTTTGATTCCCCCCCCTCCCTGTTTTCCCCTCCTTCTCCCTTGTCTATCGCTCTTTCTCACTCTCCTCCTGGGCTGTCGCTGGCTCTCCCGCTCTCCCCACAGATTTTTGGGGATCGCCTGCCTCGCAGCGTCCCCTCCACCATCCCCCAAACTTCACGGGGTGGGGGGACACTCAAGGCGGGATGGATGCCTGGGGGGAGGCACCGAGGGTGTCCCCCTTTCCCCAGGGGGGGACTCAAGGCAGGATGGACGCCTGTGGGGAGGCAGCCAGGGTGTCCCCCCTTCCCCAGGGGGGGACCTACGCTCCGTCCCCTGCACTTGGGGGTCGCGGTCCCCCCCCTTTCCCACCCTCCTTAGGGTCGAACCTCGGCGTAAGGGCTCCATCTCTGTATAAGCCATGTCGGGGTTGGGGGGGGGTGGGGGTGGGGAGCCCGGGGATGGCGGTGGCAGCGTCGGGCCGTGAGGGAGAGGTTTATTTTGTATATGAATGATTTTTAATGAATGCAATATTAATCCTTGCAGATGAGCAATAAATCATTAAAGTCTAATTAAACTATTAGGAAAAACCGAAGCGCTTTAGCTTGTGGGCAGTTTCTTTGGAAGAGCGAGCAACTGCAATCCATTGGGGACCCCAGGGCTGGGATCGGCCTTTTGCCACCTCAAGAGGGGTTTTGGGTCCCCCCGGGACCCTCTGAGCTCTGACCCTCATCCAAGCCCCTCTCGGCCCTTTCACTTGGGGTTTAAACCCCATGAGGCCCCTCTGTTGGGGTCTGGCTCCCCTCTCAACCTTATTTCCTTGGTGTGTGAGCTCCCCGAGCCCCTTGATTTGAAGATTTACTTGTTCTAGGCCCCTCAGGTTGGGGTCTGGGCCCCAAAAAGCCGCTCCGCCTCTTCCCGCCACTCCCAACATGGCGGCCTCAAGCCGGGCCAAGGGAGGGCGGAAGTGCCGCTCCCAAGATGGCTGCGGCCAGCGGAGGGGGGGGGGGGTGTGTGTGAGGGGATGCCACACCTAAGATGGCCTCGCGGGGGCGGTGCTCGCCACCCGGCCGGCTGCCACACCGGCCGTGGCCACCGAGGGCGGGCAGTGACGCGGCCGGGGCGGCGGGACGGGCGGGCGGAGCCACATCGCGGCCACCGGAACGACCGGAGCCATTTTTCTACCTCCCGGTGCCACTCCCAACATGGCGGCGGCGCTGCCCCGGCTCTCCCTGCCGCTCCCGCGAGAGGGAGGGGTGAGTCCTCGCGAGAGCTCGGCGCGGTGGAGGGCGGCCGACATGGAGCCGGGCGGCGGCGTTGGCGTTGGCGTTGGGGGCTCGGGGCCGCTCCCGGGTAACAACAAGGCCCGCGGCGGAGCGGTGCCGCCCGGCAAGGCCCGGGACCTGGGCCGCCCGCCGCGCAAGGACTCCGAGGTCAGCGCCGCCGCTGCCGGGCCCGGCTCCGCGGGTGGGTGGGGGGGTGTTCCCGGCCGGGCCGCGTCGTTCTCCCCGCCGTGGGCCCGGGGCCTGCCTGTGAGGTGCTGGGCCGCTTCAGGCCTAACCCGCGCGGTGCTTCCCACCCTCCGCCATCCCCCGGGCCGGTGCTTCGGTGCCGGTTCCCCTGGGCGCCGAAGCCTTGGCCTGTAGGGCCGGGAGGCCTCTCTCTGCCAGGCCCGTTTGGTACCGGGTCAGCCCAGAGCCCGCCTGGGTCGGTACCGGGCTCGGGTGGGTGCTGGTTTCCTCGTCATCCAGCTCTTTGTCGTGTCTGGATCGGTTTGAGGTGTTTGTGGTGTGAGGGTGGCTCGGTCCTGGGTCCCCAAAGGGACCTGGCACCGGCCACCCTCCTTCCAGGGCTGCTCTGGGCTCTCACTGCCCCGGCCCGGGGCTTCTCCCAGCCAGTACCGGCCCGGTGTGGTGAGGGCTGGGTTGTCGGGTCCCTGGGCATCAGGTCAGACCAGGGGTGGCCCTGCCAAGAGGTGACCGACCCCTCCAAGGAGACACCGAGGTCCTGGTGGGAACCAGGAGGGTCATGTGGGTCTGGATGGAGCTGATTTATCCCACAGCTTTTCCGTGGTGTCCCCCAAATCCGGTTTCATTCCTGGGATGGCTCTGGAGCCATCCATCTCCATGGGTGCCCTCAACTGGGAGGGGATGACACTCCCTGAAAGGACAGGAGAGGGCTGTGAGGAGGTCTGCGGGAGGCCTGGGGGCTGGGGAACGGCTCCCAGCCCCACAGAGCGGCTCAGACCCACATAGACCCACTGCTCTTTGAGCAGACGGGGGGCTTGGATCAGCCCCTCGCTCACGGCGGGGCGGGGGTGCCCTGAGATTTGGGTGGGTTTTGTTGTGGTCCACGTTGATGACTTACTGAAAGGGGGCAGACGGTTTGTGCTCTGAGGCTTCTCCTGCGTGTTTTTCCAGCCTCCCCAAAGCTGCTTGGAGTTGTTTCGTTCTCACTGTTCATTTGTGGGGGGGATAGCCTAAATTTTCACACACCTGTGCAAAATGGCTGAGCTCTGAGAGCTCCGAGACCTCCCATGTCCCCCATAACCCCCTTTCCCTGCCCCAAGATTAAACGCGCCCCGTCTCGTGCTTTATTTTTTGGCCTTTTGGGGCTCCCGGAGTGTTTTAGAGGTGGTGCAGTGGCAGGGGCTGCCCGTCGGTGAAGCGCAGCGTGGCTCACTGCGGCGGAGCTGGGGAGAGCTGGGATGGAGATGCAGGAGGTGGGTAGGAGTTGCCTTGGTAACGTTTACGCTGCTGCGGGTACATTTTTGGTCTCTTGAACGGAAGATACAATCCTGGATTTGCGGGAGGATGAGGTGAATTGTTGAATGTCTCGGGGATTTTGGTTTTCCTGAAAAACGCTGTAATTTAACGGAATTCTTCCTCTGCTTTTAGGGCTATTCAGAGTCCCCAGACCTGGAGTTTGAATATGCAGATACCGACAAATGGGCGGCAGAGCTGTCTGGTAAGGGACTCGTCCTGATGGATCAATTAATCAGCCACAATTTTCTTTCTTGGTAATGATTATAGGAGCTCTTTCAACTGCAGTATTGCTCCGCTGTTGTCTTTAAACGCATCATTCATGTTAAAAGAGAAGTGATACCATGCAATTAATTTTTATAGCCTTACGCTGGGTGTATTTTTTGCATTTCCCTCATCTTGGATAAAACTGCAATTAACGTGGCTGAATTGCAGCTTTGTCCGATGGCTCAGTGCAGGTCGTTGGAGATTTTCCTCTGTGCTCTTTCGGCAGAGCTGTACAGCTACACGGAAGGGCCAGAGTTCCTGCTCAACCGCAAGTGCTTCGAGGAGGACTTCAGGATCCACGGTAAGACCCTTCTCTTGGACATCTCGCAGCTCTTGGCGGGGGGGGACAGGGCTTGATGTATTAGCGCTGCGTCAGAAAGCTCGAGCTGTGCGCTGATAATCTTCACGCGGTTTGTGCTGGAGACCTCATTAGTGTGCGTGGGCTGGCCCCGGAGCGCAGCTCGCTGCCTCCAACGCGTTCGGCGTTTGCTGATGTCGATGTCTGAGATGGTTCATCAGCGCCAGGACAGCTGTGCTGGAACATACTGGCAGCAGCAAGAGCATCCAGCTCATTTCCCATCAGCTGCCTGCGCCGGTTCAGATGGATGTGATTCATCTTGTCGTCTGATGGGAGGCAGGAGACGGTCCCTCTAGGCCGATCACGCACGCCTGGGCGTTACTCCCAGGAGCGCAGTTTTCCCTGCGGCACCCCTGTTTTCCGTCACGCTGAATCGTTTCGAGCTGTTCCTGCGATGTTTGTGTCCAGGGCAAGCAGAGGTGCCCCGTGCCCTCAGCCTGCCCGCTTTGGCTTTTCAGTGCGGGACAAGAAATGGACTGAGCTGGACAAGAACCAGCACCGCACTCACGCCATGCGACTTCTCGACGGGCTGGAGGTCACCGCACGGGAGAAGAGGCTGAGGGTTGCCCGAGCCATCCTTTACGTTGCCCAAGGTGACACCAGGCCTCTGCCCCCTTAGTTTCCCCTTTGCTAAATCCGAGTAGTGGATTGGAGACCGTTGATTTAAAAGATTTTAAATAATTTTTTTCCTTGCATCTTTGATTTCACCTGGGATGTCTGGAATTAACCTAATTCTTGTGGCAGCCAGACAGCTTATAGGAGTTTGGTCCAAAATCTGGCAGATTTCCCTGTGCAATCCCAGCTCTGCCAGACCTGGGCTGCGTTACCCGCAGGAGGACAGTTCAGTCCTCTGCATCCGACTTTTTGCCTTAAAATTAGGGCGGTGTTTTTCCTTCCCCCTGCAAAATGCTCTGGCGGTGTGGGAGGGCCTCGGGATCCCCTGCGGAGGTGGGATCCAGCGAAGGTATCGTTGCAGGTACGTTTGGGGAGTGCGGCTCCGAGGCCGAGGTGCAGGCTTGGATGAGGTATAACATCTTCCTCTTGCTGGAAGTGGGGACGTTCAACGCTTTGGTGGAGCTGCTGAACATGGAGATTGAGTGAGTACCTGGGGGAAAGCACTTCAGAAATGGCTCTGGAGCTCCTTGGCAGGAGTTTTTTTTCCAGTTTGAAGCAGTCCCGTTCTTAGTCTGTCTGCCCCTAATTCCTGCAGCCACTGGAGTGATTCCTGTTGTTCTGGGTGGATATGTGATGTAGGATTATACCTGATTTATACAGAAATTCACTGTGAGTTGTGCTGCCTGGCAATGAATAGAGACGGGTCTGTTGCTCTGTTGATTGCACTGTGAACAAGGGGACTCGTTGCAGCGATATCTATTCCAGGGGTTGGCTCTGGCCTGTGGGCTCCTTGTGGCGGAATTAAAATGTCTCCCAAGGCCCCTCTGAGGCTGTTTTCCCTCCGCAGTAACAGCGCAGCTTGCAGCAGTGCCGTGAGAAAGCCTGCCATCTCCCTGGCTGACAGCACGGACCTGAGGTAGGCAGCAGGGCCTGGGAGGAAGGGATGCTTGGGGGGGCGAGGAGAGGGGGAAACAGGGTTTGCTTGGTTTCTTTGGCAAGCTGAGACAGGCCAGCGGGCACCGGAGGGTGTCCCAGGCCTGTCCCACCTTCTGCCCTGGCTCCGTGAGCATCATCAGCTGCACTCGGGTCTGCTCAGTCCGCAGATGTCCCTTGTGCTCAACCTGCACAGCAGGCACGTGGCTGGTTGGGGACGCAAGAGCAATAAAGTATGGGAAAGCAGTTTTATTTTTTTTCCCCTGCTTTGACTTGTAGAGACCTTTTTCCCCAGCGTCTGAGTGTGGAGCGGGTGCATAGAAACTGGCTGTGGTCTGGGGCTGATCCAGCCTCCCCCCAGAGCCCTGGGTGCTGGTGGTGCCTCCATAACTCATCCCAAACCTCTGGTGATTGGCCTGACCTTCTGCTTTTTGCAGGGTGCTGCTGAACATCATGTACCTGATCGTGGAGACTGTTCGGCAGGAGGCCGAGGGGGACAAGCCCGAGTGGAAGAGCATGAGACAGACCTTCCGAGCAGAGCTGGGTGAGGACCAGGCGCTTGGGGGTTGATGGGATGGAGGTTTCCAGGGCTGAATAGCGAGAGAGTGAGATGGGGTTTTGCTCTAGGCCTCAGTTAATAGGGACTGGCAGCACTGGGTTGGTTTTTTCCAGGCTGAACCTTGCTGGTGGGGCAAAGGAGGATGAGCAAAGGCAGCCAGCCTTTTCTGCTGTCTTGGTGCTCTCTCCCTGGGGAAAAAAATTGACTCTTGGGGCTATCATTTCCTCTCAACACAGAGGTAAGAAATCATGGAGGCTACAAGGTCTTGGAAAGGAAGAGAGGAGCTGTCTGGGATGAGACAAGGATCTTGGTGATGGGGAGGTGCGAGATTGCAGAAGCCGTGTGAGGGTGCAGGGGCTGGTGGTGTTGGCGGTTGGGGTGAGGACAGGGACGAGGAATGCTTGGCTATCGCTGCCATGTGGTTCCAGGAGCCCCCCTGTACAACAACGAGCCCTTCTCCGTCATGCTCTTCGGGATGGTGACCAAATTCTGCAGTGGCCATGCTCCGCACTTCCCCATGAAGAAGGTGCTGCTCTTGCTCTGGAAGACTGTGCTGGTAAGGAAAGGCTGCGGCGTGCGCCGACACGCGTCCTGTGGTTTTTTTGTACAGCGGAGGAAGGAAGTTCTGCACTCGTAGCTGGCTGTAATTGCTCCATCCTCTTTTTCTGGCATTCAGCTGAGTAGTTTGTGCCCTATTAAACCCATTCTCAGGTTGCACCCTGTAGGGGAACATCAGGTATTGGTGTCTGGAGCTGGATACCAAGGACAGACCCAAAGTAAGGTCACCAGCTGGGGTCTGCATGAAAGAAAAGGTCCAGACACTTCAGTTGTGGATGCCTGAACACCCTCACACTGTCCCTTTTGCCTTTCACAATGACGAGAGCAGCATGGGGACAGGCAGCTCCTATTTTACACCCTGGGAGGGATTTGGGATTCCTGGAGAGCAGATTTGGGGAGGGCAGATGGAGAAGCCCTCAGTACTGTGTGTCGAGGAGCCCCCCGTGCCAAGGGTGCCGTGGTTTCCCTTGCAGTGCACCCTGGGGGGCTTTGAGGAGCTCCAGAGCATGAAGGCAGAGAAGAGGGAGATCCTGGGCCTCCCGCCGCTGCCGGAGGACAGCATTAAAGTCATCCGCAACATGCGAGCTGCCTCCCCGCCCGCCTCCGCCTCCGATCTCATCGAGCAGCAGCAGAAGCGAGGCCGGCGGGAGCACAAGGTGAGGCTGGTGCAGGGGACTGGGGACAGTAACATTAACAAGGGGCCGGCTGGGGTCTGGGCACTGACCTCGGAGCAGCTTTTCCCCAGGATATTCACCTGCCTGCTCTATCTCCAGGCCCTGATTAAGCAGGATAACCTCGATGCCTTTAATGAGCGGGACCCTTACAAAGCTGACGACTCCCGTGAGGAAGAGGAGGAAAATGATGATGACAACAGCCTGGAGGGAGAGACCTTCCCCCTCGAACGGGATGAAGTGATGCCTCCCCCCACCCAGCATCCCCCCAGCGACCGCATCACCTGCCCCAAGGGGCTGCCCTGGGCCCCCAAAGTCCGGTGAGTCTGTGGGGCTGGTCTTGGGCCAGGCTGTGGGGAGAGCTGGAGCGGGTTGAGGAAAACGGAGGCTGTTAAATATTGAGAACTTCAGCAGGGGCGTGGAGGAGATCTTGAGGATAGTGTGGTTGATCTGGTGGTCACTTCAGTGGCTGTTCTCTTGGTGGGGTGGGCTCTGCACCATCTCCTGTATCTGACCGCGAGGCTTTTCCTGATGGCCTGGGGCTGTGGTGTATCCAGGCGGGCAGGAAGATGTGACTCTTCCCCTTGTCCCTTTGCTGCAGAGAAAAGGACATTGAGATGTTCCTGGAGTCCAGCCGCAGCAAGTTCATCGGCTACACGCTGGGCAGGTGGGTTTCTGCAGAGCCAGCCTGGGGGGCTGCTGATTTGAGGGGGGTTGTGACAGAGGCTGCTAGCGTGGGCGTTCTGTTGGCCTCTGCTTGGCAGCAGAGAAGTCCTGAGCTCACTGGCTCCTTCTTGGGGTGGCTCCTGTCCAGTTTTGCTCCTGCCTGCACCCAGCCTGGCTCTTTCCCTTCTCTCTAGTGACACCAACACCGTGGTGGGCTTACCCAGGCCCATCCATGAGAGCATCCGAACCCTGAAGCTGGTGAGTACATTGACAAATTCCTCCAGCCCCTGCTGTTGTGTGGGTGCCCCTTCCCCGTCCCCCTGCACAGGTCAGGGCCAGTGGTGCGTTTGCCTGACCCCTCTCCCACTTGCTCAGCCCGGTAATGGGAGAGGCCTCAAATTTTCATCCCGTCCTTGGTCTCCCAGCCTGGCTGAATCGCTTTCCTCACGGGCTTCATTCCTTTCTTACCGGGGTTGTCCCGGGGTGATGCCAGCAGCCACCACCCTGCCCGTCAACGTTGTTCACCACTGAGACAGGAGTAACAGAGGTCCCTGGAGGGACTTAAAAAGATGATGGGACCAGGCTGGGGCTGGTGGCGTTGACGGTGGGGGGGAGGAGTGGTGTCAACCCCTGCTCTCTCCCTGTGCAGCACAAGTACACATCGATCGCAGAGGTGCAAGTGCATATGGAGGACGAGTACCTGCGCTCCCCGCTCTCTGGGGTGAGTGTGGGGCTGAGGTTGGGACAAAAGCTCCTGGCTGGGAGCTGGGGGCACTTGGTCCTGATTTGCAGTCCCTTTTGCAGGGCTGAGGGGTTTGCTCTGCTGGGGAGGGAGGAGCAACTTCTGTGGGGCAGAGGGTGGGGTGTGTGGGGAGGCTTTGGGCAGGAGACAAGGCGTATTGTGCCCTTGGGGTTGGAGAGCCTGAGGCTTAGCCAGCACCGTGGCACCGGTGGCAGCTCCTGGTATGAGGTTTTCTGGTCTCCCCTGGCACCAGGGAGAAGAAGAAGTGGAGCAAGTCCCTGCGGAGATCCTGTACCAGGGCCTCCTGCCAAGCCTGCCGCAGTACATGGTGAGCTGGGGAGTGCTGGGGTTCCCCCGGGCCTTGCTCTGTCCTTCTGGAGCTGATCTGGGGGGGCCTCACCCTGGGGCCTCCCTTCACTGCTCCGTCCCTGTCCAATGGTGCCCCCTGGGTTTTCTTCCTTCCGCACATATGCAGCCCTGTTACTCCCTCCTATGGTGGGGAGGGGGGCCTGTGGCTGGTCCCCCTGTTCCCATCCGCTTTTCCGTCTCTCCCTTCTCCCCAGATCGCTCTGCTGAAGATCCTCCTTGCCGCAGCCCCCACCTCCAAAGCCAAGACGGACTCCATCAATATCCTGGCAGACGTCTTGCCGGAGGAGATGCCGTGAGTGACCGTGGAGGGGGACGAGAGGCAGCGGGTGATGATGGGAGCCAGGCAGAGTGGTGCGGTTTGGGCTGGGGCTGTTCTGAGGCCTCCTGGCTGATCCTGGTCTTCTGCTCAGTGGTGTGCCAGGAATTTTGTGTTGCTGCAGGAGCTGGCTGCAGGTGGCTGCTGAGAGCCCAGGGGCTGGCAGGACTGTCCTCTTGACACCTCTGGGGCTGGCGGGGTACGGACAGTGCCCCAGCCCAAGGATCCCTCTGTGTCTCCCAGGACCACAGTGCTGCAGAGCATGAAGCTGGGGGTGGATGTCAATCGGCACAAGGAGATCATCGTCAAAGCCATTTCTGCCGTGCTGCTCCTCCTGCTCAAGCACTTCAAGCTGAATCACATCTACCAGGTGAGGGGGGCCAGGGTCCGGCCGCCGTGCACGGGGCTTTGGGGATGGGCAGGACCCAGGATGGGTCCTCGTTCACCCACCTTTCTCCCCAGTTTGAGTACATGGCCCAGCATCTGGTCTTCGCCAACTGCATCCCGCTCATCCTGAAGTTCTTCAACCAGAACATCATGTCCTACATCACTGCCAAGAACAGGTAGTGGAGGGGAGCGTCCGCGCGCATCCCTGCCTGGTGTGGGGAGGGGGGGTCCCTGCTTGTTTTGCCCCTCCGTGGTCCCTCCCTGGCCGTGGCTCCGGCCCTCGCAGGCCCAGGGAAGTGCCCGCTGCAGGCGATGGGTGGGTGGGAGGTGTGGGGCTGCGTTGCCCCCAGGCCAGGTAAGATCTGGGGGAGCAGCATGACACCCCCTCTCCCTCCTGCAGCATTTCTGTCCTGGACTACCCGTACTGCGTGGTGCACGAGCTGCCGGAGCTGACGGCAGAGAGCCTGGTGAGTCGCTCCCTTCTCTGCCAGGTCCCAGCCACCCCAAGGTGCTCCCCAAAGGGTTTCATGGGTGCAGGGAGGCAGCAGGGCATCGGCACCCAGCCCTGGCACCCTCAGCACTCTTGTGCTTTGCCCCGGCGCTGCTGGGACTTTGATGGGTGGCTGTGAGATGTCTCCTGCCTGTGTGCTGTGTCCCCTTGGGCAAGGGTCCTCAGACCACAACAGCCTCTCCTCGTCCCCGCTCCGATCCTTGCCTGACCCCCTGTCTCCGCTTTCCCGCAGGAAGCCGGAGACAACAACCAGTTTTGTTGGAGGAACCTCTTCTCCTGCATAAACCTCCTGCGCATCCTGAACAAGCTGACCAAGTGGAAGCATTCCCGCACCATGGTGAGGGCTGGGGAAGGTGCTGGGGCTCAGCCCAGCCGGACTGGGCTGTCGTGGGGTGCTTGGACTGGGTGAGGGGGGGCTCTGGATACCTCGGGGTGCCCTTCATGGTGTCCCCCAGACCTTGCTGGGGAGCTGGAGGCGAGAGAGGGTGGGTGGAAGGCAGAGAGGGAGGGTGCACGCTGGAGGAGGTGGTTGGCACGCGCGCAATGGGAAGTACCCACATATCCGTGTCACCCCTCTGTCCCCGGCTGTCGGGGAGCGTGTGTTGGGGGGGCTGTTCCCTGCAGATGCTGGTGGTGTTCAAGTCGGCACCCATCCTGAAGCGGGCGCTGAAGGTGAAGCAGGCCATGATGCAGCTCTACGTGCTGAAGCTGCTCAAGGTACAGACCAAATACCTGGGCCGGCAGTGGAGGAAGAGCAACATGAAGACCATGTCAGCCATCTACCAGAAAGTGCGACACCGTCTCAACGACGACTGGGCTTACGGTAACGGTACGTCCTTCGCAGCGGCTGCAGAGCATCCTGTTAGCCGCTGTCCTGCCTGCTCCCTGCGGTGACATGTCTGTGCCTAGATGTGTCCCTTTGCTGCTTGGGGCTTGTGCAGCCCTTAAATCTGGGGTGTGGGGAGGGATTTGGGGTGGTGGCATCACGGGGAAGAGGGAGAGGGCTGGCAATGGCTGGTGTTGGAGCGGTTGGTGGCTGCCTGCTCCCCACCCTGCGTGTTGGTCTTCGTAAGGACGTGGAAAGCCCTTTCCTGAGGGATTTGGGCTGGCTGAAGGGCTCCCAGCTCCCCTCTGACGCCCCTTTTCCCTCTGCCCAGACCTGGATGCCCGGCCCTGGGACTTCCAGGCGGAGGAGTGTGCCCTGCGCGCCAGCATCGAGCGTTTCAACTCGCGTCGTTACGACCGGGCGCACAGCAACCCCGATTTTCTCCCTGTGGACAACTGCCTGCAGAGCGTGCTGGGCCAGCGCGTGGACCTGCCCGAGGATTTCCAGGTCAACTACGACCTGTGGCTGGAGCGGGAGGTTTTCTCCCGACCCATCTCCTGGGAGGAGCTGCTGCAGTGACGGACGATGGGGAGGCAGGAGGGGGGTGCTTTGGGGAGATTTCGAGGCTGGCCCGCTGCCGAGGGGCAGGAGGAGCAAGGCTTTGGGGGGTCTGTGTGTGCCTGGACCCCTTGGGAAGAGGCTGGAGCTGGGGGGGTCCTCCCTAAGATGCCATCCTGCCCCTCTGCCTCCTTCCAGGCTGTGCCTGGCTCAGCCCCGAGCTGAGGGTGAAGGCTTGGTGGAGGCCACGGTGCCTTGGGAGTCTCCCGTTGGGTGGGGGGGCCTGTGGCGCCCCCCCGGTCGATGCTTTCGGAGGCAGCAGCCCCATCACCCTCCTCCTGCCCCCCCGCTACCAGCTGGGGCCGAGAAGGGGGAGCAGGCAGCGGTGCGGGGAGTGGGGCAAAGCGGGGTGAGGGCCCCTTCGCCGCTGCTGTGGGATCGGGGCGTGGGGGGGGGCAGAGGCTGCTGTCCCCCTGCCCAGAGCCTGCCTGGGGACACGGCGGCGGGGTCGGGGGCGCTGGGAGGGCGATGGCGGCGTGGTTGGGGAGGGTGGGGGATTGAGGGGCTAAGCTCTCCCCAACGGGCTGGGGAGGGCTGCGGGCTGCAGTCTTCCCTCGCCCCGCTGGGTGGGGTGGATGAGCTGTACATATATATATATATATATATATTTCGCGATCTCTCTGACCCGAGCGTGTCTGGGCTCTGTCTCTGTCCCCGTATCTCCTGCCCCCCCCACCCAGGTCCATGATGGGACCCAGCGATGGGGCTGACGTGTGGTGCACGAGGTTTGTTGTCTCGTGTCCTCCTCCTCCCCACGCACTCGGGTCCCAAGGCGGGGGGGGGGGGTTACCTGTCGCCGAACAATTTAATATTTACTTACCTTGCAACCAGATCGGTTGGCTTGGGGAGGGGGGGGAGCTGGTGACCTCGGGGGGGGCGCGGGCGGGAGGTGGCAGGTTCAAGCAGGCATTTGCCTGTCCCCTTCCTTCAACCGTCCTGCCTTCTGCCTTGGGATTTCTGACACCGGTGTGGTGGTGTTACTGGGATTTTCTTTGGCCCGTGCTCCTCACAGAGGAGCTGGGCATCGACCCCACCATCCCCAGAGCCTACCCTTGACAGAGCTCGCCCTTACGCCTTGCCGTGCCTCAGTTTCCCTGGCAGAAGGGCAGCGGCGGCCCTGGCCACCTCGTGTGGGTGAAATCCCGGGAGATTCACCCCTGTTTGAGGGGGGAGAGGCAGGGCAGGGGCAGAGGAGGCTGTTTGCTTCCCTGCCCGAGGGTGGCGGTGGGCAGAGGGAGACTGGGACAGCCGGGATTTACTCCCCGTCACCTGCTGGGATGCTTCGGGGCCGAGCCCGTGGCGCTCCAGGAGCGAGGGATGCTCGGCCCCTGCCCTGGAGCCCACCCCGCAGGCTCTGAAGGCAGGAGGCGGCAAACCCAACCCTTCGTAGACATCGGAGAAGCCACACCGGCTCAGCCCCGGGGGTGACGTGCATTTGGTAAGTCCCCGGAGCGGCGTGGCCATGAGACGGGCCGTGGGACCCATCCTGTCCTCCTCCCTCATAGCCACAGGCAAGGGACGGGTGGTGACGCGGAGCCGGAGCCCAGTGACCCCTCCAAGGTCCCCAGTGCTGCACCCTGACCTTGTCGTCCCCCCCCATGAACAGCGCAGATTGGGGCTGGGGGGGGGAATATCCTCAGCAGCATCCAGCTGGGGGGGGGGGGCACAACCACCGCTGTCGCCTTGCGATGGGTGAAAACACGTATTTCTGAGCCCCCCCAGGGTGCTCTTCCTCTTCCTGGGTGCCCCCAGCACCCACCCTGGTCCCAGTGCGGGAGGTGGCGCGGGGGGGGGGGTTGTGCTGGCGGATGAGGCGCAAGCGGATCCCAGCTCTCCATCACACCTTGTCCCCCCCGGCCTGTGCCAGAATGTTCCCCAGCTGCGCCGGGAAATCACAGACCCGCGGCTTTTATAGCGCTGCCGGAGCCATAAATAACTTATTAAAAATGTGTTTTATTGTTTATAAATGAATAACAAAATCCCCGCAGGTTGGGGGGCGGGGTGGGGGTGGGGGGGGGGGGTGCTGCGAGAGCCGGGGTGGAAGATGTCCCAAGGCCGAGGGGGGGCACCCACCGTGGCCGGGCTGTGCCAGGGGTGCCAAGCCCCGGGGGTGAGGAGCACCATCCGCACAGGTCTTGGAGCATTTGGGCTCCCTTGGGCCAGAAACCTTGGGTTTTTTTGGCTGGAAACCTTCTTTTTTGGCTGGAAACCTTGGAAACCTTGGGGTTTTTGGCCCAAATCGGGCTGGACGGGTGGTTCGGGTGCCTTCCCGAGGGGGTCCGTGGTGCCCAACTGAGGTTCCCCCCCCTGCCACCATCAGGCTGCAGGAGACCAAGAACTGGGGACACGGCGGTTTTGGGGGGGTTTTTTTTGGTACGAGGGGGTGCTGGGCGGGGGGGGTGTGTGGTAACAGCATCTCCTGGCGACAGGGCAAGCGGGAGCAAGGGGACGTCCCCTTCGTGACTCGGCCTCGGCTGGGGCCGTTTGCCTGTGGGGGGGTGTGTGTGTGTGGGGGGGGGGGGGGTCACACTGGCTGGAGGACGGGATGGGACGGTGCCACCGTGACCTGGCGCTTGGAGGGACTCGCGGTGACAGCGGGGGTGAAGCAGTCGGATGCCATGAGGTGATGTCCCCCCCCCGCCCCAGACACCCAAGACCGGTCATACAGGTACCACCGCTAAGGGGCTTCCTCCGGGCCCCCCAAAATGGGGAAAACCCTCCAAAATCACCACTTTTTCCTCAAATACCCAAACTGGGGCACGCGGGGTGGTACCAGGGATGGGGGGTCTCACCCCCTGGGATTGAAGCACCCCCCCCCCCATCGATCTGAGGGGCAACGGGGTGGCTACAGGTGACCCCACAGGGAAATGGGCTTTATCCCCGCAGCCCCCACTCCATACTGGTTTATTGCCCATCTTGGGGGGGGGGGGGGGGTCCATGCATTGCAGGAGCTGGGGGGGGGTGTGTCGTCACCCTGTACCTTATTCCCCCTCCAAGGGGGAGCAGAAAGGGCTGATGGGGTGGTTTGGGGGGGCTCTGGGGGCTCCGTGAACATGGTTGGGGGCTTTTTTTCTGCCCCCAGTAACCCCCCCTGCCTCGAGCACCCGCTGCTGTCCCAGCTTGTGTGGGTCTTCTGGGGAGACCCCAGTTTCTGCCATTGCTGGGCTGCACTGGGGGCGGGGGGGGGGGTGGGTCAGCAGCCCAATTTCAGCTGGGGAGGGGAGCGCTACCCCCAAAATGACGTGGTGCCCCCTGCCACGGTGGTCCCCTGGCACTCCCCCCCCCCAGCACAGTCCCCTCCCTGGACATTCCCAGGGCTGGTGACCTCCCGGATTGGGGCGGGGGGGGCGAAATGCAGGCAGCGGGGGGATGCAGATGGGGTTGGGGGGGGGCCAACGGGCTGCGACCCTGCTGCAAACCACCGGGTACCTCCATCAAATCCCACTCACCGAATGTGCTCGGGGGGGGGGGGGGCTCAGGTTTTTCAGGAGCCGCTTTCGGGGTCCTGAGCTGCCAGTTCCAGCCCCGCTGGGGGCGGACGGGGTTTGGGGGTGACCCTTTTCCCTCCCCCAGGGGCCTTGCTTTGCCCCCTCCCCTCATCACCCACGTTGAGGTGGGGGGGGGGAGGCGATGGCAGAGCGATGGAGCGGGCTGGGATGCAGGAGAGCGCTCGGAGATGGGGGGGGGGGTGAGGGTGACCCCCACCAACCTGCTCCCAAACCCTGGTGCTTGGTTGGGGGGGGGGGGGGTGAGGAGGACACACTCCGCCGCGGGGGGGGGGGGGATGCGTGGAAACGGTCTGTGTCCCTCTCTGGGGGGGTGTTGGTGGCGGGGTGGGGGGGGGGAGGATCACGTAGCCCAGTTCAGCAGGCTACTGGTCGCCTCTTTGCTCTTCACCCTCAGCGGCACCAGGGTGGGCGACTTGTAGTCGTGTTCGGGTGCCGGCTCGAAGGGGTGGGTGCCCAGGGCCGAGGCCGGGGGGAGGCCGTGCAGGGAGTAGAGGCCGTTGATGGCGGGGTGGGGGGCGGGAGAAGCGGGGATGCCCACGAAGCCGGCGATGTTGCCGTGAGGGTGGGGGTACGGAGACATGCAGGGGGACGGGATGCTCTCGGGGGGCAGGAGCCCCGCGGGACTCCCGGGGCCGGAGCTCGGCCACAGGTTGTTCTGCAGCTGGAAGAAAGAACCAAAAAAAAAAAAAAATAAAAAAAAAAATCCCAAAGTAAAGCGTTGGGGGGGGAACCACATCACCCCCCTTCAATCCCCCCACCCCCAGGGTGCAAATGGAGGATGCCTTTGCTTTAATGTAATTGCTTGGGGGGGGGGGCGGGGGGGGTTGAATCCCGGTTGAAATCTTCCTCCCTACCCCGTGGAGGGCAGCCATGGGAGAGTTCGGCATCGGGGATGCGCGCGGAGCCGGGTTTTAAATTTATTTTTTATGCTTTTCCACGTTGGGAGGAAAAAAAAAAAAAAAAAAAATAAAAAAAAAAAAAAATAACGCGGTTTTGCAGAAAAGTGGGGCAGGAAGCACTGATGGATGTGGGGCAGCTTGGGGGGGCCCACCCCAAAACCTGCCCCTAAGGGCATGTTGCCACGGGAGGCGGAGGGGGACAGTGACGCAGCATCTTCCCGCGTGTGGCAAAACGTGGTGCTGCCTCCGTCCCCCTTTTCCATCCGGGGCCACGCGCTTTTCCCGAGGGTGGAGAAAGGGCAAAAATAGGTGATGGGGGGCAACCCCGTGGGGACCCTGGATGCAACGGGACGGGACCCCTACCCTGGGCGGGGAATGGGACACGGTGGGGCAGGGGCAAGGCGCCGCGGCGTCTCTCACCTCCTGGATCTTCCCGTACCGTTCCCGTTTCCGCCACTTGGCCCGTCGGTTCTGGAACCAGACCTGGGGGGATGGAGGAGGGGGCTGAGGCGCAGGGACCCCCGTTCTTCCCCTCCCACCTCCAGCCCTGGGGTGAGATGGGCAGCCCTCTGCCCGGGTCCCCGCTCATCTTCCCAGCAGGAAAAGAGCCCCGCTGGGACCGATCCCAATCCCAGCATCCCCGTGGATGGGAGATGACGGGAGAAAACCGCCCCTGAGCAGCCCTGTTTGAGCTCGCCAGGCTTTTTCTCTACCAAGAGCAGGAATATCTCCTATCCCCCTTGGAAAATGAGCAGCCCTGCTCCGGGTGCGGCCCTTTTCTCTCCCTTGCGCTTCTGGGCTTCGTTTAATTCAGGTTTTTGGTGCAGAATGAGGTTTTTTGGGTCCTGCGCGGTCACGATGACCCACCTGCACCTCCCCTCTGAGCTGCTGGATGGGGCCGGGGACCGGAGCTGGGTGGGTCACGGCTCCAGCAGCATCTCCCAGAGAGGAGGACGCGGTACCGAAGAGGAGGACGCGGTACCGGGATGCTCACCGTGGGGCTCTCACAGGTAATTTCATCTAAATCCACCCCAAACCACGGCTCGGAGATGGCTCGGAGGCCACAGCGGGTCCCCTGCCCACGCCTCGTCCCCAGGTCCCGCCCCACGGGGAGGGCAGCGCCCAGGACTCGGTGGCTCGAGGCGCCCCGCACCCCATGGGTGCTCCCTGCTCTCTTTGTTACCCACCCGCCTTCTCTTCCCCCCCCACCGGGTGCCCCCTTCCAGCCGCCTCTTCCCACCAGGAGCCTCAAACCACACGGAGCCGCCTCTGGAAGGAGCTCCCTGGCTTGACGCAAGCGTGATGCCGGTGGAGCCGGGGCGGTGAGGGAGGGTCTCATAGATTCATGGAATGGTTTGGGTGGGAAGGGACCTTAAAGCCCAGCCAGTGCCACCCCCTGCCCTGGGCAGGGACACCTCCCACCAGCCCAGGTTGCTCCAAGCCCCGTCCAACCTGGCCTTGAACCCCTCCAGGGATGGGGCAGCCACAGCTTCTCTGGGCAACCTGGGCCAGGGGCTCACCACCCTCACAGCCAAGAATTTCTCCCTCGGATCTCATCAAAATCTCCCCTCTTTCAGTGTAAATCCATCTCCCCTCGTCCCATGGCTCCCCTCCCTGATCCCGGGTCCCTCCCCAGCTTTCCTGGAGCCCCTTTAGGGACTGGAAGGGGCTGGAAGGTCTCCCTGGAGCCTTCTCTTCTCCAGGCTGAACATCCTGCCCCGCATCCCGGGACATGCCACCCCCAGCCCCATCCAGGCCGAGCCCCCGGGCATCCCTCTCCTGGGATGGCAGCTCCATCGCTGCTGGTGCTGGGCTGGAGGGAGCTGAGCTGGGGGAGGCTGGGGATGAGGGTGCATGGAGGGGGATCACGTTAGGGAATGCTGGAGGGGAAGGTTGGCAATGACTTCCCAAATTTTGGCTCCTCCTCTCCCTTGGGTGCTGCAGAGAGGGAACAACTGGAGAGAGCTCGGAGAGGCAGCCGGCACCTGAACCCTTTGGTAGTGGGTGAAGCGAGCCCTTGGGCTTGGGATTTCCCCTCTGGGGCTGAGCAAAATCCTCCTGGGAAAACAGCTTCTAACTCAGCATCGGAGGAGGGAAAAGCATCCTCCAGCTCTGCCTGGCACCACCCGGGGCAGCTGCGCCCATCCCGACGGGAACCAGGGACCCACGCTCATCCCGACGGGAACCAGGGACCCGTGCTCATCCTAACAGGAACCAGGGACCCGTGCTCATCCCAACAGGAACCAGGGACCCATACCCATCCCGACGGGAACCAAGGACCCCTGCACATCCCAACGGGAACCAGGGACACCTGCCCATCCCAACGGGAGCCAGGGACCCGTGTCCATTCTGAAGGGAGCCAGGGACCCGTGCTCATCCTGACGGGAGCCAGGGACCCCTGCCCATCCCAACGGGAACCAGGGACCCCTGCCCATCCCAAGGAGAGACAGGGACCCGTGTCCATACCTGCACCCTGGCTTCAGTCAGGTCGGTCCGTAGCGCCAGCTGCTCCCGGGCGTAGACGTCGGGGTAATGCGTCTTCTGGAAGACCTTCTCCAGCTCCTCCAGCTGGAATGTGCTGAAGGTCGTCCTGTTCCTCCGCTTCTTGCTCTTGCTCTTGCCCAGGGGCTCGGGGAGTTCGGCGACCTCGTGTTCCCGCAGGTTGCCCAGGGGTGCTGCCAGCGGGCACCCCAGCTCCCCCGAGGCTTTGAGGGGGGCCCGGCAGGCTGCGGGCATCACCTGGTACCCGCCTTTGCATCCCTTCTCGCCGCCTGGCAGGGGGAGAGGCGCGAGGCGGGGTGGTGTTAACGGTGCTAATGAAGCCAAGAGCTCTCCGTGCCCGCAGCCCCAGCCCACCCCAGCACGGTCCCAGTCCTCTCCGGGGGGATGCTGGGGTACAGTCCCAGGAAAAAGGGGCTCAGCAGAGGCGCGCAGCGGGTCAAATCCATCACCGGGGAGGGCAACGCTCACCGAGGGTGTTGGGGGGAGGGGGGGAAGCCTGGCTGGAGCTGCGGGTGCTTGGGGACACGCAGATGAGGGTCCCCACTTGGGGACCCTCTTGGATGTAGCTACTAAGGGATGGGTGAGGGGGGGGGGGGACTCGACTCTCCTCATCCCTCTCCTCCCGCTCCCTTCCAGCACGGGCTGGCATCTCTGCCCTGCTCGGCTGCGCCCGGGGCGGAGACATCGGATCCACCAGTAACCCCAGCCCTCCCCGGCGCTGGGCCGTATCCAGACCCCCACGCTGGAGCTCGGTTCAAGGGGAGCCTCTGACCGCACCCCCCCGCCCCCCCGCCAGGGCCAGCATTTCCCTGTGGCTGTAACTCTCAGGAAACCACTTGGAAAGGAGTGAAAAATACCCCCCCACCCCCCCTCTCCCCAGGCTTTTTGCTCCAGCAGAGCTCCCCTTCCCCACCCTCCTGGGGGGCTGGGGGGGCCAGAGCAAGACATTTAGGGGTCCGTTCCCCCCCCCCCCCCCGCCTTCCCCTCGCTGCTGCTGCGTCTCTGGGGCGTCTGATGAAATGGGTTCAAGGAGATAAGTCGCTGCCACGCGTTTCCGAGGTCACCTTTGTCCCCCGGGAGGGTTGTTTGTCCCCACGCAGGGACACGTGGAGCTCAGCGGCTCCGGCCGATGCCGGGTGCTACTGGGACCCCGAGGAGCTGAACTGGTGAAGGAAAAACCCAGGGGGAACTTAACGGATGGGGGGGACGGCTTGGGGTCCCCCGGCAGCTGAGGGGACACAGGGACGTCACCTGGGAAGGAAACAACCTGAAAATGCCGGGTTTTGCCCCAGTCTCACCCCCACCCCAAGCACCAGCTCCAGAGACTCGGGCTTGCTGCAGGTGGAGACCACTGGCCCCCTCAGAGGGGCAGGATCAGGCCCACGGCCAGGCCTCGAGCACAGCACAGCGCTCAGGGCCGGCGAGGGGGGGGGGAAAATCGCCTCCTTCGGGATGGATCCTCCTTCCCGGCCCGTTAACCATCACCTCCCGGTGGAGCCGGGGAAGGGGGTCCCCATCCCTGCGGACCCACCAGGGGCTCCACACCCCACCCAAACCAGCCCCCGCCGCGGCCTTTTCCGGACTTTCGTTTTTGATTTTTCAGTTGTTTCCTAATTAAGGCAATTTGGGGGTTACGGCTTGCAGCCGAGAGCCCAGGTCCAGCTGCTTTGAATTAAGGGGGAAAATGTTATCTGGGGGGGGGTTTGGGGGGGTGATTGCTCCCCGTCCCTCCCAGTACCGACCTGTCTACGTGCCCGGTGGTAGGTAACGGCGAAGGGATGAGTCCAAATTACCGTTTCCTCCCCGCTTTGTCCTCCAAAGGGCTCAGCCTCCAGGCCGGGGGGGGATTAATGATAAAAAATAAGCCCCGCCAAGGAGCGGAGAGAAGGCAAAAATCCCCCAAGTGACCGAAAATGAAGAAAAATGACCGAAATAAAAAAAAATCCCGCTGCAAAGTGGCCCCATAAATGCATCGGATTTGGGGTTTTTCCCCCTTTTCAGAGGCAACGCGCCGCGTTTCCGAGCGACCCGCCGGGTTTCGGCGTTGGAGACAAATAAATAAATGGCCAGAAAGAAGGCGAAGGCAGGAAGGGAGCAGGATACGGGCACGTAGCTAAATAAACAGGGCGTCGCAGGGGGACAAAGAGGATGGGAAAAAGAGAAGATATAGATATTTCCAAGCTCCCTCCACCCCCCACCCCCCCCCCTTCCTAAACTGACACCCCCTGAAAGATTTGGCGGCGCTGGGGAAGTCGGCAGCTGGGGAACAGCTGTACCATACTTGGGTTAACCAGGAGGGGAAAGGAGAACTCAAAGGGATCATTAGCGAAGGGACGGGGGCACGGAAAGGGCTCCCAGGAACCGGGGGGTGTGTGTTGGGGGGGGGGGAAGACACAGTGACCGCCAGCGACAGCCACCCCCGGGGACGGCAGCATCCCTCCCGCCGCACCGGGAGCAGGTAAGCGCGGTGGAGGGGAGCGGTCCGGTGTCCCCGGGGTTTTTTCCCTACCTGTTCCCCCACCCCCCCCAACACACCATCACCCCGGTCGGGAGCGGGGCGGCTTTGCCAGGCCCCACCTGGTTCCCATTACACCCGCGGCGCTGCCTTTTTTCTTCTTATATTAAAGCGAACGGGGCGGGGGGGGGATAAAAGGCCCGTGGGACCGGGGAGCCCCGGAGGGATGCGACGAGCTCAGTCGGCCCCGGATGGAGTCCCCGACGGTGCCGGCCGGGAGGGAATAGTGCGAGGGAGCGGCGGGTTGTTGTTCGGTCGGTGGAAGCGATGGGGAAAGCCCCGGGGAAGCGCCTTGTCCTGCCCCGGGAGAGGGGTGCGGAGCCCCGGCGGGTAGCGCCCGGGAGCCGGGCACCGGGGAGCGATGTCTACCGGGAGCCCCGGAGCCGGGAATCGGGAGTCCCGGAGCCGGGCAACCCTGTGCTCTGCCAGCCCCGGAGCCCCGGCTCCGTCCGTGCGGCCCGTTGCTGCCGCCGGTCCTGCCCGGTGAGTCCCGGGCACGGGAGGCAGCGGCCGGTCGCCCCTTTCCAGCTTCCTCCGGAGGGACGGGGTCGGTCCCGGTCCCCGACCCCCTTAAAGGGCTCCGTCCCCATCGGGACCCGCCGATCCTCCGGCCGGGCCGGTCCCCGCCGTCGCGGCAGCGGGGCCGGGTCTCTCCCACCGCCTCTTCTCCCTTTTTCCTCCCTCTCCCCCTTTCTGGAAGGCGGGAACGATCCCGGAGACCTCGGTCTCTGTCGCGACACAGTCCCGGTCGCCCGACGCACAGGAACACCGGCCCGGCCCTCGCCGGCTCCTGTCGGTCCGGGCGGTCTCCGCTCCGACGGGGCCATATCGCGACAGCGGCCGCCTCGGTGAAGCCGAGGGAGAGCGTGTCGGCGACAGGCCGCTTTTGAGGGGTGGGGGAGCGAGGGCTGGGGGTGCCGGCAGAGACCGAGGGCAGGATCGGGCCCGCCGGGCGGGGGTAGAGAGGAGGAAAGAGAAGCAGAAGGGGCCGGGGAGGGGGTTGGCGACCCCGGCTCGCCCCATCCACCCGCCGCTCGCCCCGGTACCTGCAGCCCCGGCCGGGTAGAAGGGCTTCCCATTGACGGCCACGGCGAGGGGGCCCGGGTTGGCGACCCCCAGGTACCGGGGCTCGGCCTTGGCCGGCGGACAGCGGGCCGGGCGGGGGCTGAGCGGCGGCGGTTGCCGGGGGGTTCCCGGTGGCGGAGCGACCGTGAAGGCGATGGGAGGCCGGGGGAGCCCCGGGGGGGGTCCGGCCCGACGAGGTGGAGGGGGAAAAGCCGGGCAGCCCGGTGCCTCCATGCCGCAGGTTGGAGGCAACGGCGGGGGGGGCGGCCGGAGGGGAGCGGATTTTGTGCGGGGGGCCGGGGGGAGGAGGGGGATGGTGGGGATGGGAAGGGAGGGATCGCCAAGCAAACACCCCCCCCCCCCCAACCCCCCCCATACACACCCACAGCCCGCTTCCCCCCACTCCACAGCCAGTCACGTGCGTCCTCCCAGCCACTTCGTTAACCCTCTAATCCCAATTTCCAACACCCCCCCCCTCACCACCACCACCCCCCCCAGCCCCAAGGTCCCTTTCCCGAGTGGGTCGCACCTCCTCCATCCTCAAGGCAGGGGCCCTGCTCTTCCCCTCCCAGCGCTCCCAGTGTCTCCCAGCTACAGGAAATGCCCAGGGCCCTTCCTTGATTTAAAGCTTCATCCCCGACTGCTTCGAGCAGCTCAAAATCCCGGGCAGGGGGAGAAACTTCCATTTTTCAGACACCCTCGGGTTTTTTTTTTTTTTTCCCCCCTTCCCAAGCTGTACCGAACCCATTTGTAGCCTTTTCCTCCCCAAGGCCGGGGCTGAGGCCTGGGCAGGTCGGTTCAGGGATGATGGTGACTCTGAGACACGGGATCTAGGGATAATGGTGACCCTGGGACTCGGGATCCAGGGGTGATGGTGACCCCGGGATCCAGGGATGGTGGTGACCCTGGGACACAGGATCTAGGCATAATGGTGACCCTGGGACTTGGGATCCAGGGAAGATCATGACCCTGGGACATGGGATCCAGGGATGATGGTGACGCTGGGATCCAGGGAAGACCTTCACCCTGGGACATGGGATCCAGGGATGATGGTGACGCTAGGACAAGGGATCCAGGGATGGTCATGACCCTGGGACACGGGATCCAGGGATGATGGTGACCCTGGGATACGGGATCCAGGATCCCACGGTGCCATGTCCGCCCTTGGGCTCTGCTGGCATGGGTGGCATTTGCTCCCGGCCCCGACTTGGTCCCATCCTACTCCCCACGTGTCCCTGCCGCTGGCCCCACGCCCCAGGATTTGGGTCCCCCCATCCCAGCAGCCCGGCTTTGGCTTTTCCAGCGGGCAGAGTGGATCAGAGCTTTCCTGGACTTTTTTTTTTTTTTTTTTTTTTTTTAACCCTCTCTCCTCCCTTTTTTTGTCCTCTGCCTCCATCCGGAGGTGCTTCTGCTGCTCCCCCCAGGGGCCGAGCGTTTGGCTGGATGGAGGAGGCGGGGTGGGGGGTATAGCACTTTGCGGGGGGGTTTGTGCACAAAATGATGGGGCGGGTTTGGCGATTCGAAGGCCGGGTGACAAAGAGAGAGGGGACTGAGTAACAGGCACGGAGAAATGAGCAGGTATTTGGGCCGAGGGGTGATGTTTTACGCCTCCGTTTGCTGTTTTCCCTCACGCAGAACACGGACCGTGGCTTTCGGCTGGCCCCGGGGCATCGCTCCGCGCTCTGGGTCCAGGAAAAAATAACCTGTGGGTATCGGGGGGCTGCAGGGCAGGGGATGAACTGCGCGGGAGCAGCAAAAAGAGGTGGAGAAGGACCAGGCGGATCCCACACGTGATGTTAAATAGCACAACGGGGTAACACTGACCATTAAATAACGTTATTTAGCGTGATACGGCTTTTATTGGCGGTGCTGGGGCAGTACTTTGTTATCCCAGGCACGCTGCAAATCCGGAATCGCAAGTCGATCTTGTTTTGAAGAGCTTATGATCAAAATATAATGTGACCCCCCCACACACCACACACCCCCCGTCGCCGTGTCTTGGCAGCGGTTGCGGGATCGATACCGCGTCGCCGGGTCGTCGCAAAAACCGGTGTTATCGACGGAGCGCCGGGTCTGTGGCGCGTGGCAGAAATCCCGGCTGGATTTTCCAGCCTCCCCTGGTCGGGGGAACCGGGATTTGCAAGAAAAATAGTGGCTGGGTCGCGATCCTGGGCTCAAACTTCTCCTGGCGGGGAGTCCCGGCCCTGCAAAGGGGGGGGTCTGTGGGGTGCCCCCTCCTCGCCCACCCTTTCGATGCCCACGACGGCTCCCTCCGCATCCCGCAGCCTTCCCGACGCTTTCCCTTCGCAGCAGCTGCCGAGATTTTCCCTGTTGGACTGTCCGCGGCTCGCTGCGTGTTGTAAATTATTGCTGAAGGGGGACTGTAAGTCCTCTGGCACGCAACAAGTCATTAAATATTATTAAACGTCGCATAACTCCTGCAAAGGCTTATTAGTTTCAATGAACCTCTCCCAGTTTTACTGCTGGCATTTAAAAGGATTTTAAGAGCAGAGGGATGAGCCCGTCCACGTGTGCCGGTGGCGCGGAGGGGGCTGGTTTGGGATGTACTGGTTTTCCCGTCTGGAGCCACTGCCGGGCAGGTGGAAGAGGTCTCGGGAAGGTGTTTGGTGTGCGGGATTTGGGGTATTCGGGAGCTGAAGGCAGCCTGAGGAGAGGTTTGTGAGCTCTTCTGGGTGTTAGCGGCGTCGGCGTGCGTTGGGGGAGCTGCCGAGGGGTTTGGTCCCTCCAGGGAAGCAGGGCTGAGGACCAGAGCTCCTGGGGTCTCCTTCTGGACCTGCCACCAACCCTCCGCCCTGTGTTTTCTTGCGCGTAGAGCCACACCAGGGTGCCTCCTCCTCCTCCCGGCTTGGTGGACGGATGCGTTTGGGTGCCTTGAGATCGGGGACAAAGGCTGCCGGGGGGAGACCAAGGTGGGCGCCTCTCTCAGAGCATCATGGATGGGTGCCAGTAGGGGACTGACCAGGGCGGAGAGGTCCCCGGGGTGCCCCCGGGTCTTATTGGGGTTTATTTACCGTAAACCAGATTATTTGTAGGCAAAGGACAATCCCAACAAACTCCTCGGCTGAAAAGCTTCCAGGGGAAACTTTTCACCGTGTCCCGACGTCCCACTCCGACGTCTCTGCAAGGGGAAGCGCCGCTGGGTCGCCTTTGGGATTGAGATGACCTTTTGTGGCCCCATTTCAATTGCATCTGCCACCAAACGAGCCGTGGCAAGAGAGCCACCGAGTGCCGCGGGAGGACTCCAGCGGGACGCTCTGTGGGCAAAGCTTTTCTGTTTTCGGTTTCTCTCTCGCTTGCTGGGAGGAGGAATTTTTTCCCCCCCCCTCTCTTTGCATCCCATTGGCTTTCCCGACCATCTCCAACCATCCCGGAGAGCTGCCTCGCCTCCCCTGGGATCACGAGATGTCACTGAAGAGCTCGGCAGGAGGCCGGGAGGGTTTGCATAGCTCTGTGGTTTGTAGGAACGTCCCCACGCGGCCGAGGCTTCCCAACGTTACCCAGAGCCTTGGAAAATGCCGGCGAGGAGCAATGGCTAACGCAAGGGAACGGGCTTCTCCTCCTCCTCCTCCTCCAAGGACACGCTTTCCCTCCAGCCCGAAGGTCGAGCAGCCCAGATGAGGACCAGCAGTGATGGTCCAGCCCGTGGGCTTTTTTTCTCAAGGGTGGGGGGGGTTGATTTTAAGTTTGGTTTGGGTTTTTTTTGCCTCTGCAATCTGTAGTTTGAGGGAGAAAAAAAAAACGCTGCCAGGAGCCTGCTGAGACAAAGCTACGGCTTCCTCGGGGAAGGGGGGAGGCAGCTCAGCCCAACGTGGCTTCAGGGTTAAGGCAGAAGGGACAGAATCTGGGGACAACTGTCCTCCTAACGACACTGTTGGACACCAAAGCCCCCTCCAGCCCGTGGCATCCCCAGCTGTGACGGCTGACCAAGCTCGGACCAGGGCTTGGAGGCCCCAGCTCTGCTGCTCCTCTCCATGCCCAGGCCAGGTCCTCAGCCCGGAGAAACACCACGGGTGGACAAAAGGACAACCCAACGAAGGCCGTTCCTTCTGTCCCTTGCAAGGACATGCGTTTTGGCGGAGCCCGTGAGGTTTCTTCCCATGCCCGAGGAAGGCGAGGGACTCGGTTGGCCACGCTGGTGGCTCTTCTGCTTGTGTCCCCAGCCTGGGCTCCTCCGGGCTCTGCGCCCCACGGCGAGGACCTTCTCCAGGGAGACCTTCTCCCCAGGGGAGACTCAGCCCTGGGGGGTTTACGCCCCTTGTTGGGTGCCAACATGGTCTTCTAGTTTGTCTTGGGCACGTCCCTGCATCTCTCTGTCACGCAGGGACAACAATCAGCGAAGGGACTCTGTCCCCGTGCTTGACGTTATTTTTTTTTTTTATTTTTTTTGCTAAAGCCGCGGAGCCATCGCGGCGTCAATCCTCAGCCCTCGTCCGTCTGCACGTCCCTCTCTGCCTCCCAAACATCCCCGAAAATCCTCCAATTCCCCCCTGCCCGCCTCAGCGCCCAGCTTCATCCCGAGCCCCGCTTCCGTCTCCCTCAGCATCGGCCTCGTCGATGGCAGGAAAAATGACTTTATTCATCGACCGGGGGAAACGTCCCCCGCTGATGGCAGCCCCCTGCCGCCTTCGCGGGTGGGGAGACGGAGCCCCTCGCTCTGACCCTGCCACCAACCCACCCGAGCCGGGGCCGGGTTCGTTAATTAACGAGGCTGACGACGGAGAAAACAAACGGTTTCCCCGTTCCCAGGTCTGGCAAAAGGCAAAGCACCCGCGCAAACATCCACCCCCCCCCCCCCCCGCCCACCTCGCCCCCCGCGTAAGAACCATGCCCGAAGGCAGGCGACAACCTCCGCGTCACCCCCGTGCTTTACAGGTGCGCATATATATATATATATATTTATACACGCGTAGATATATATTTATACAGGCCGATGTATTTTTCTCCGTGCTTTTTTCTCCATGCGTTTTTCTCCGTGCGTTTTTCTCCGTGCGCTTCTATACGTGCATTTTTCTCCGTGCATTTTTATACACGCATGCGTTTTTCTATATGAATGCGCATTTCTATACCCGTGCACGCTTATATACCCATGCGTATATTTATACGCGCGTGCCTATTTACATACGTACACCTCTTTATAGCCGTCCGGACGTATTTCTGGATAATTTAACCCCAAGCGAATGTCTCTTATGGTTAAAACACAACGGCGGCGCGTTTCTCCATCCCGTTGCCGGCGCACGGGCGCTAAAATCGGGGAAGTTGGTGCGTCTCCATGGCGGGGAGGTACGAAAGAGCGGGTGGGAATGGCAGCCAGGCGCCGGCGTAAACTGCAGAAATCTCTCAATTTGTACAAATGTTATTTAGGGTTGTCACGTCTACGGGCGCAGAGCCCTGGGGATGAGGCGAGGAGGGACGGGCGTCTGCTGGAATAACACACGGACACGCTCGGTGCTGGTAACGGGGCGGGGGGGGCGGATTTTTTTTTTTTTTTCCGGAAAATAATGAATTTATTGAAATTGCGATTTTTTTTTTTTAATTTTTTTTTTTCTTTTTGGCTTTTTTTTTTTTTTTTTGGGGGGGGGGTGTGTGATTGAAATCTCTTGAGTTACCGTTGGTGTCCTGCGCTGGCCGCGGAGCAGCCTTTGGTGTGGGATGGGAGCGTGCCGTAAATTAACGGTAGCAATAACCGGCGAGGGGGACAAAAACGCCGGGCCAAAAAAACCCCGGGGGCTTGCGGAGGGGACGAAACCCGCCGGGAAAGCCGAGCCCCAGCGCTTTTTGTTTTCCATTTGCTTTTCGCCGGGATAGATCGGGGGGTGGGGGGGGAGCAAGAAGAATTTTTTAAAAAAAAAAAAAAAAAAGGAATTAAAAAAAATCGCCGTTATTTTGGCTGGATTCAAACCCACGCGAAAACTAGCAGGTTTTTTGTTGTTTTTTGGTTGTTTTTTTTTTTTTCAGCTGCTGAATGAAGGAAAAAAAAAAAAGCGAAGTGTTTATAAAGTGCTTTGGGGACGTGGTGGCTTTTAGAGGAGCTGCAGGAATAAATCGGTTTAATTCCCTCGGGCTGCTTGAAAGGAGGATCCGGCCCCGTCCTTGCAGTCGGGGGTGGATTTCCACCGCTGGTTAATTTGGTCTCTATAAACTCAATTTTACACTGGGAAGGAGAGGGATGAGGGATGGATCCCTTCTCCCAGCCCCGTCCCCTTACGCCCGGGCGGATTTCTGCTTTAATAAGGAAAGATTTGTCCTTTGTCCGTGCGGGGGATTTTCAGGCTGCTTTGGAAAGTGCTTGAGGATGCCAAGTTCAGGCTTGTTTTTCCTTCCAGCTGCTCCAAATATCTCTGTTATATATAAAAAATAATAATAAGAAGAAAAGGGGCTGAAACGAAGCTCGGAAGCGGCAGCGAGTCGCCAGCGGGGATTTGCGGGAGATGCTGGGCTGGATGCGTGCTTACGGCGTTCGTCCCAATAAAAGACGCGGTAACCGGGAGCGGAACGGGACTCCGGGCTCCGAAAAAAAATCTCATCGCCGTGGCGAAACGGGGAAAACGTCTCGGGATTCAAGGGAATTCCTTCCAGGTTTGCTCGGCCGGGAAGTGGGAGGATTTCCAGCCGCTTTGAGTTTCTCATTTTTGAATGACGCCGTTACGTGGCGTGAATCGGAAATAACAGCAGTTATTTCAGTTTTTATATATATATAAAAAAATATATATTAAAAAATATGTAAAAACATATATATATATTAAAAAAAAGGTTCCCTATGGATTTAACATATACGGAGCTGGATCCGGCCCCTGCGTTACCGCAGCAGCTGGTTAAATGGGTGTAAATCAGAGTAACTCGGTGCTGGGGGTTATCGCGGATTTATTTGCCCGTAGGATGTAACATCCCCCCGCGGCCGGGGGGAATTAATTCCCTGGGCGGGGGGGGGGGGTTATTCCCCAGGAGCCTTTTGCATTTATTCCGGGTTTCCGTGGGGTGACCCCGGGCAGAGTTTGGTCTTTATCTGGAAAATGGCTGAAAAAAAGGGTGGAAATGGGGAGGGAAGGGGGAGGGGGGAAGCAAAAGGGGGGCGCGTGGGGCATGTTTTTGGGGTGCTGCGGGGGGGGGGTGGGGGGGTGAGGGGTGTTAGCCCAGCTTCTGTCTGGGCAGTGAGAAAGGGCTGAACCGACTCTCTGATGCGGGGGGTGGGGGGGGGATCGGGAATAAATCTCAGCCCTTAGAAATCAGTTTTATAAGAGCAAATGCGTTTGGTTCCAGCGTCTCCTGCTCGTCCGGAGTCTGCGGAGCCGGGGGGAGAGGGGGGGGCTCAGCATCCCCCAGGTCACACGGAACCATCACGGGGGAGCAGGACCCGCACCGCTCCCTGGGGATGCCCCGGGATGCTCCCCCCAACCTTGGGGCCTCTTTTTTCCACCCCCCCGCCTCAGCCGGGGCTCAGCCATCCCGGCGATGCCGAATTACCCCGGCAAGGGCCTTTCTCCCCATCCGGAGGGGAGAAACCCCCCCATATCCCTCCGCCCCCCCCAGTTTTGGGATTTGCGAGCCGACCACGGAGCTGGACAAAGCTCTTCCCCTCCCCGAGGGATTGATGGATTTATTCGTCTCATCCCCTAATGAGCCACTTCCAGATCCCGGTAAATTATACGCACCGGGACGGATGAAATCTTGCTCCATAAATCAGATCTGAGGCTGACAAGTGCTGCCTGCATCATTATCCCGGCGAGTTTCGGAGATCCCAGGTATCGCCGCCTCCTTTTGCAAATCCCCAATAAATCTGGGAGTAATCATTCCCGACAGAGCGCCAGGGGAAAAAAAAAAAAAAAAAAAAAAAAAACCACCAAAAAAAAACAACAGAAAAAAAACCACCGGAAAACATTTTCTTGCCTTAAAATGTAAGTAGAAAATTTATTGCAGGGAAAGGAAAAGTTTTCTCTGGAGAATCCGTAACAAACAAAGATGGAAGTAACTCCCCAGGGCCGAGCTGCTGGGATGGCATCGCTGTGCGATTGCCGGGATAAATTCATAGCGGCCCCTAAAAATTGGGGGGAGATTTTTATTTTCTGGGGGGGGGGGAAGAGGTGTGGGGGGGATGAAACAAGGAGGGGGGGGAAAAAAAATAAAAAATAAAGCCAAGTGTCTCCGACTGCATCCCGAAAGGACAGAGGAGCCAACGTGCCGGAGTCCGTCACCTTCTGGTTTGCGTTTAGCCTTTTGGGGAAAAAAAGAAAAAGAAAAAAAAAAAAAAAAAAAATTCCCTCCTCGCAAACCTCCTCTTTCCTTAAGGGGAAGATTTATTTTATTAACTGGCCCCGACACCTGAAAGTAATCGGCTTCTTTTTTTTTTTTTCTTTTTTTTTTTCCTTTGGTGGCGGAGAGCCGGGGCCGGGGGGTGAAAGGAGCCGTCCCCGGGGGCTCCGTGGGATGGAGAGATGTATTTTCTCACTGCTGTCGCTCCCGTACCCCATCCGTCCGTCCCGGGGCGGGGGGGTCTCACCCGGCGGCGGGGCTCACACATACGTGTGAGCCCCGCCGCCGGGTGAGACCCCCCCCCCCGGGACGGATGGGATACGGTGGCGTATATGGAGCTGGATGGACCTAGGATGCTCTGGCTCCTCGGTGTTTTATGGTGGTGGGTGCTGGAAATGTCCTTACCTTGGCGGTTCCCCATCAAAGGGACAAAAAGCTCGTCTTTCAGATGGGGAAACCGAGGCAGGCGACGCTGGTCTAGGGGAAAAGGGTTGCAAATACCTCCCCAGCTCTTCCTTGGATGGTTTATTGAGCAACCTGGTCTAGCAGGAGGTGTCCCTGCCCATGGAAGACGTCCCTGCCCATGGAAGACGTCCCTGCCCATGGCAGGAGGGTTGGAACTGGTCGGTCTTTAAGGTCCCTTCCAACCCCAACCATTCCGTGATTCTATGATTGATGGGTTGGTGATGTCTTTACAACCAGAGGAAGCCGGAGGAGCTGAGCTTGACCCCAAGGAGCCACCTTCATGCACCTCAGCGGGTGTTTTTTCCCCTCCTCCCCATGTGTTTTCCGCTTTCCGAGGGCTTTGCAGAGGGTTTTGCTTTCCCCAAAGGCACATCAGCGGGAGCCCTTGTATTTCCGTAATGGGATTGTGCATGTCAAGAACTTCAAGAGCTCGGGTTGGTGGCGATCCCTGTACCTGTCAGGATGAATGAAAGGTGACAACGCCGAGAGTGCCGGGGGAGTCGTGCGAAAACCAGATGGGCTGTCAAGGCTTCTTGCTTCCTACCGACTTGTTTCGCCTGCCCCGGCTCCCAGCCTGGTTTTGTCGGCTGATTTAAGGTGTGCAAGGACCAGTTCGTGCAGGGAAGGGGAAGGAGCAGGGAAAGGGGAAGATCAAAGTGCCCCACAGCTCGGAGCTCTGGTTGGGATGGGCACCATGGCGCTATGGTCCAGGATGGGCGGATGGATGGATGGATGGATGGATGGATGGATGGATGGATGGATGGAAAGAGGGGAATGAAGGCTGAGAACAAGGCAGGGCTGCGTAAAAGCTGACCCCAGAAGCATTTAAGCTTTGCTATTGTTGGAGGACGCTTTTAGCACCTGTTATTTGGGTTGAAGGCAAAGGTGATGGGATGGGACGCACATCATGTTGCGTGGAGCTTGGCTGTGGAGAAACTTGTCCATCAGGCCCAGGACTCCGTTTAGGCTCAGGAGACCCTGGGCTTGTAAAGCAAACGCTGCTTCTGGCTTTCTCTGGGGTTTTGTGCCTGGCCACCACCATGTTCCTGCAGAGCCCTGGAGGCGTCCCAGCACCCAAACCCAACGTGGGTCCTCATCCATGTCAACGGCGCGAGCCAAAGCAAACCCGGCAGTGCTGGGAGGGACACAGAAAAGGTCCAGGGAGCTGAGTGGCCACCAGTGGGGCCAACCCCACTGATGGCAGTGGCCAAATCCACTTTGGGCAATGGTATCCCCCAAACCATTGCGTCCCACTGCCTTTAGTTCTCCAGCAAGACGGGACCATGGGGCCTGCAAGGGTGGTGGGAAGGGTAACCTTCCCCTCCATGGCCTTGCTGGTCTGGAGATAGGGCCTAATTCCTGTCTCCTGGGTTTCTTCCCACCTTCTGCCATCAGTGTCTCATCTCCGGATCCCTGGTGCTCTGTCCCCGGCGTGACCTCCCCTTCCCGACCCAGACGGCGAAAGGTTTCCCTCTTACTCGGCCAACGCTGATAAAGAGAACCAGAAACAGCTTTGACCTTTCAACTGCAAATCTCCTCGCTAGGAGCCGCAAGCTGTTCCATATCTCAAAGGTCCCTTGATAGGAAACAAAACCCGTGCCATTGAACTTTTAAGCAATTTCACCCCGAAAAAACCTCTCAGGCACCCAAAAAAAGCTTGCTTGAAGAGCACCGGGTGGTTTTAACTCCACTGAGGCACCGGGCCAGCATGTGCAACTCATGTAAGAGGTGTCTCGGGTTGATGGGTTGGTCTGAAGCGTTGGTCATCTGCTCTTTCCTTCCCTTTTGGCTGCTGCACTCGCCTGTGGAGACCCACTGATGGGGTGCAAAGGCTTTGGGGGAACCTGGCACCTCCTTTCCTCTCCTCTGAGAGTGCGAGACCCTGATTACGCTGAGACCTTTACCTCTGCCGGCCCCAGGAGGGCTGGGGACAGACGGACGGGCCATCGTGGATGAGAAGCGATGGTGCAAATTTGCACGAGAGGCTCCTTGGGAAGGGGTTTCAGAGGATACGCGATGCGCTTGGAGAAGCAGATCTCCAGCCTTGCTTTCTTTCCCATCCCGAAGTGGGGCGGTCCAGCTCGGTGACGTGCCCTCCTCTTTACTCGCACCCTCTGGGCCGCCAGTATTATAGGAAAGTGACGGCTGGAGGTGTTGGAGCTCATTAATCGCTTTGAGCAAGTTAATTGGTATAAACACAACAGCGGGAGACGTGGCGGCTCTGCAAAGGGAATGTGCTCGGCTCCGAGGGGAGATCGGGCAAAGGTCCTGGTTTCAGGGGACGATCGGACCCCGATCACCGGGTTAATTAAGGCTCTCGGGACCGCGTTCCCCTCGCTGCAGCGTGGCCATGGGCTGCGTCTCGCCGCCTGCGAGCCCACGGGGTGGAGGAGGAGAGCAGCGTGCCATGGCGCTGCTTCCCCCGAACGCATCCCCGCTTGGTTTCCACGACTGGAGCTTTTCCACGCCGGCGTTTTTCCCTGCATCGGGGGTTTATGGAGAGCAGCTCCAGGGGGCCATCCCAGGTGATGGAGAGCCTGAGCATCCCGCAGGATCAGGCCCTAAACACCAGCAGGCTCCCTGTATTTCCTCCGATACTGACCCTACGTTTTCCCTGCTGTTCCTTAACCCCATTAACGGGATCTGAGCGGGTTCAAAGCCTTCGGAGCAGCAGGGGAGGAGGCTCAGAGCAATAAGCAGAGGCGACCTCTGCCAAATTGGAGTAAAAGATGTCTTCCTCCTGCTCCCCAAACAGCCCACAGCATTTTCACATTAAAACTCCGTGCCCAGAATAGGTGGGGAGGAAGAAAGAGCCGGGATTAGCCCTTTCTGTATGGAGCCGAGGGTAAAAAGGGCTGTTGCCTTCCCGGAGCAAGGGGTAAAGGGCTCAGGAGCCGAGCCCGCGGTCCAGCGCCCGGCAGAGGATGCTCCCAGGGAGGGAACCCCCAGAGAATCGAGACCTGAACCTGTGGGAAAGTCAACGAATCCAGGTAATTTGGGGGAAAGCGAGAGTTTTAAAGGGTCAGGTCAGGGGAAAAACGATGATGGGATCTGGGCACCGCGTTCCTCGTTTGCAATCGGTAGAATGGGCCCTTCTGATGGGTGCGTGGGGGGGAAAGTGTTGATTTGTGATTATCTCTTTTTGTTGATGCTGCTTCTTCTGAGCATCTTTGGGGGAGGGGGAGGGGATGTGTCCCCACAACCCCCCCACACACCTCTGCAGACCCCCAAAAGCTGGATCCAGGCAGGAGGGAGAAGGGGGGGGGATGTGACTGTTCCGCTCCTGGGAGGACCTTTTGCTGCTGCCAGGAGATGTGGGGTGATTCCCCACCTCGTGGTGTCCCCAGACACCCTGAAGGGGCTGAGAGGGGACCCGTGTGGTAGAAGGGGGCTGGGAATGGAGCCCCTTGGGAGGGTGCTGGGGTCTCAAGGGACCCTGCGGTGGGGAGGGCTTTGTAGGAGGGGGTTTCACGGGGGCAAAGTTTCTCCCATCACAGAGGTGCTCCCATAGGCTAAATTTTAGCAGCTTGAGGGACTTTTTGGGTCTAAAGCTGCTCATTGGGGTAAAAGAGACCCCAGCACGTCCGCTCTCAGGCCGATGGAGTTACCCCATGAGCAGGGTCTGACCCACACCCCGTTGCTCCCCTCCTTCCCTCCCACCAGCGTCTCCGTCTGTCCCTCCATCCTCCCCTGCTCTTGGGGTTTTCTCCCCCACCCCATTTTTGGGAGGACATTGCTGGGGTGGTGACGGGTGGTGGGACAGCACTGCCTCGTCCCCAGGTTTAATGGGTCCCACCTGGCTCCCAGGCCCCTGCTCTTCCCTGGGAAGTAAATCCAATAACTTCATCGAGGGCATGAGCCCAGCGGAGCCGGACGAGGCTTTCCTCAGCATTAACCCCGCTTCCTCTGCCGCACGGAGGAGTCACGGTTGTTAGCCCGGGGGGGGGCCGGCGGTGGCCGGGGCAGGGGGAAAGCAGAATATCCCTCTCTGTGCCTCCGCTCCCCGGGGAGCCCGGGAGGGGTTGCCCCATCCTCTCAACCCAACCCAACCCACGCCTGGGGACCTGTTGATCCGGGCAGGGGAGAAAATCGCATGGGAAGGTTAATTGGCAGCAGGGAGACATAAGGTCATTGGAGCATTTTTTTGGGGGGTTTTTTTTGGTTTTTTTTTTTTTTTTTTTTTTTTTTGCTGCCTGTTTTGCTGCAGCTCTGCGGGTTTGCCCTCCATCCCTCCGGCACGGCATCTTCTCTGTGGGTTTGCCCTCCATCCCTCCATCATGGCATCTTCTCTGCGTCTTTGCCCTCCATCCCTCCGGCACGGCATCTTCTCTGCGTCTTTGCTCTCCATCCCTCCGGCACGGCATCATCTCTGCCTGTCGGACCAGCCCATCCAGCAGCACCCACCAGCCGGGGCAAAAGCAGGGCACCGAGAACGGCTGCTCGGGGCCGGGGTTGGGGGTGGATTTTACAGCATCCCCCACGGGTCCCTGGCACGGAGGTGATGTTGGTGAGCTTGAATGCCGGAATGCTTTTCCGTGGAGGAAGGCACAGAGCCTCCTCTGTGTTTCCTCCGACTCGCGGTAATTTCATTAACTTCTTTCTTTCATTCAAAGGAGGCCAGACCCCGGCAGCCCGGGACGCGCTGACCCTGGGGAGGCTGCGATGTCTTGCAGGCTGAAATCCATCCTTTCATTGATTCCAGCAGGGCCATCTCCTGGCCCGGCCGATTCCCCTTGGCTGTGCGCGGAAGATTAATCCCCCCCCCAGCTTTCACCCGTTAATGCAATCGCTTCTGGGTGAGGGCGCAGCAACCTTTTACCGGCTGCTCGAGGTTTATCCCAGGAAGGAGTGAAGGGTTGTATCCAGCCCCAAAAGGGACCAAAGGGCAGCAAAAATCCCCACCCAGGGTGGAAATGGGGCAGGAAGAGCATTTGCCATAGGAAGAAAAATGCATCTTTCTGCAGGAATCAGGTGCAGGAGTCGTGCATGGCCACGAGATCCATCATCCCAGCACCCCTTGGCTTCCTGCTGGGACACCTCTGCCTCGGTGGGACCCGGCGTGCTGCCACAAGCCCCCTTCCCATGGGGACCCCCCACCCCATGGGGCGGCTCGATAGGACACGGAGCAGCTGGATTTGGGATAAGGCTTTTTTTTTTTTTTTTTTCCAAGGCACCCGCCGCCGGCTCCGGCTGCTGCCGACCCCGCAGGAATGCGCGAGGGCACCGGGAGGCAGAGCCCCTGTTTGTTGTTTTAATAAATAGGGAGCAGACAGATCCGGCGCGGGGAAGCTCTCCTCCGAAGGGCTGGGAAGGAGGGAGGGAGGGAGGGAGGGGAAGACCCCGGCGGAGGGGCTCAGCCCCATCCTGACCCGAGGCAGGGTGATGGGCAGCAGGTGGAGGGGCTCCTCTGCAATGGCTCCTGTCTCCTATTTTCTTCTTGGTTCAGGCGAGAGGTTGAGGGGTGACAGGCCGTGGGGTCGAGCCCTGGGGGTTTCTTTTCTCGGGGGCTCGCTGCAAACGTCTTTCCTTCCTTCCCCTGCAGCCTGTAGAAGAGGAGGAGGAGGAGGATGATGACAACGATGGTGATGACGATGAGGGCTCCCTGCCATGCTGGCTGCAGAGCCCAGCGCAGGCTCACGTTCCCCCCGCTCCCCTGTTTCACGTACTCATCCCAGGGCCTGCGCGGTGATGCAAGAAGGCAGGAGGTGAGGGCTGTGCCCTCCCCAAAAAAGAAATCATGGAATGGTTTGGGTGGGAAGGGACCTTAAAGCCCAGGCAGTGGCACCCCCTGCCCTGGGCAGGGACACCTCCCACCAGCCCAGGTTGCTCCAAGCCCCGTCCAACCTGGCCTTGAACCCCTCCAGGGATGGGGCAGCCACAGCTTCTCTGGGCAACCTGGGCCAGGGGCTCACCGCCCCCACAGCCAAGAATTTCTTCCCCGGATCTCATCTCAATCTCCCCTCTTCCAGTTTGAAGCCATTAAACCTCATCCTATCGCTACATGCCCTTGTGAAAATCCCCAGGGTCAATCCCAAATGCCACCCCCCCACACCCCGGGGTGCACCCCCATGTGTTTTACCCACCCCGTAGGGTTGGTGCCCCGAAGGGACCTGGGCTCTGGGCCTGTCCCAGCAGCAGCCGGTCTCAAGGCACCAGCCTCCAAACCCCATCCCGGCTCCCAGGGCCTCCCATCAGCCCCAATTTCCTGCAGCCCCCGGTGATAAGAGGCTGATCCTCAGCCGTGGAAACCCGATGCCCCAATGTCAGGGAACGGGCATCCCGGGGGGGGTCTGGAAACGCAGCTGAGAATGAGCAGATCTTGCTGCTTTGCCTCTTGCCAAAGAAAGAAATCCCTTTGGAAGATGGATGTGGTCTTAGTGCCGCTCTCCGGCATTGCGGCCGGACGGCATTGCCCTGATTTCTGCCGCTGGTGGTGGGTTCTGCGTGGTTAAAAGCTGCCAGGCACACCTGCACCCGCTGAAGCACCCAATAAACAACCGGGTGTTCATCGTGATTTAATTTCATCCCTTTTTTTTAGGCTTTTTCCGCGATCACTGAAGCCCCAGGGACTAGCGGATCCCACCTAAAGGATCTCTGGTAAGATTTGGGTCCAGGATTACAAACCAAGGCTCTCTCTGGTTTTCCTGTCCCTATTCACCTCCCCTCAGTTGGGGTCCGCCCTGGCCATGCCCAAAAGGACGGAGAAAACCTAAAATCTCTCTTTCAATCTGGTCTGGGAGCCCCTACCGGGCAGGTGGTGGGTGCTGTGGATTTTGCCAGATGAAGGTGCTGGTGGGATACTGGTTTTGCTGGGCTCAGAGGGGATGTCTCATATCACCCCAGCCCTGTGTCTTGATGCTCTCCACACAACATGGACCAGAAGAGCTGGGAAATTCTGGCTTGTTTATTCCCATCCCATCCAACCCTGTGCCGGGGCTCAGGATACGTCCATTCCCCGACCTCACCCCATCCCTGCACCCCGGTGCTGCCGTGTCCCCTGCCTGTGCAGTGACATCCCTCCGCTCTGCTGAGTCCGGGGGCTTTGTCCTCCCTGCTAGTCTTGTATTTCGGGCAAATTTCTCCCTTTTCAGGTTTTTCTGTGCGTTTTGACCAGATGTTTCAGCCTGGAGCTGCACCTCCCAGACCTGACCACGTTGGCGAGAGACCACCTTCCAGGTTTCGCTATCCCTTTTCCAAGCAGGAATCGATTCAGCTCCGGGACTGCTCCATCCCGGCTGCCGGTCCTGGAGGGTGGAGGGAAGGTGTGATGCTGAGGTAGGAAAACCAAACGCCTCCAAAAATAAGTCCTCTCCGCTGTAGATGGAGAGCCCTGCGTGAAGGACTGTAACACCAGAGCCGGTGCGTGCCCAGAAATTACACTGATTTAATGGAGCTGGTTTCTAGATTCGTTTGGAGCCATGTGCCGACCGCTGCAGCGATTGAATTAAACTGATTTTCTTGTGGGATTCCTCGCTTGGGAGCGCTGGCATCGGCCGCTCTGCTGTCGGTCCGGCTGGGCAGTTTAATTCCTCGAGGCTGGTTGTTCCCATGGGATTGTGCCTGGGTTGAAGGGCCCAAAGATGGTAGCCCGGGATGGGGATGGCAGCTCCAGGGCTTGTCTTGCCTCCCCTGTTTATAACCGGGGCTCCCTCCGAGGGGGCAGCCGGGGTCTGCTTAAGGGCTGGGGGTTTATTTGCGGCACCGGGACCAAGCGGGAAATTTGGGATCTGCATCACACGCTCCCGCCTGGGCTCCGTCGGGCAGAAACGTGGGCAGCGCACGTGAGTCCAGAACCGAGCCCATTGCAGAAGAAATCCCCGCTTAAGCAGCCAAGATCCGCATTTTTTTCCACCCAAATAAATCCTCAGCCAGAAAACGGGCTGTATCCAGGGCAACGCCGATGCCTGGCGGCTTGGGTTTGCTGAGATCCAATCTGGGATCCCTTTGGACCAGCAGAGGGGGAGGATGACACCGGGCATCGCTCCGGGGGCTGCCCGCAGGGGATGGGAGAGGCTCGGGGGGGGTGATGGTGGGGGGTGTCTCTCCCCCAGAGCCTCACGGAGATGCTCCACTGCCACCTAGTGACAACGGGACCCCCGAGAGGGAAGGTCAGTGGCCCCGGCTGAGCCCGGTCGAGGGTCCGGGTGTGGAGCTGAACCTTTTCCCCGGTGGAAAAGAGGATTCTCCATGGCGGCTGATTTCTTCCCTGCGAGGACGGAGTGTCCTCCCCCATGGAACCCACTGCGGGCACCTGCCTGGGACAACCCGGCATCGCTCGGGCTCTAAACATCTCTAGAACAGGCTATTACGCCTTAAAAACTTGCCTTTTCCGAAGGAGCTGATGGGAACAAGGTGCTTGTGCTTCTTTGGCTGTAGGTACCCCATTCCCTCCAGCGCCTCCCACGTGCCCCGGCCTCCGGAGCATCCCTCCGCCACCTCCTTGCTCCCACTTTCCCTCCCTTCCCTCGTCGGCGCAGTGAAATTATTCAGTGCCTTTAACGCAATTTACATAATGTTGCGTCCCTAAACTGCCAGCAGCTGCCCGGCCCTGCAATTTATCCTTCCACCCGGCTATTAATGCCTCCCCCCGGGGCGAATATAAAGCGGAAAAATGCTGCGAATCCGAGCCCTGTACTGGAGGAAAAGGAAGAAACGGGGCAGAGGACCCGTGTGCATTAATATAATTAACCCACCGCAATCCCAAATGGCTTGGGATTCCGTCATTCATCCTTCCACCAAGCTGTTAATGTGCCCACAGCGGGGGGGGGCGTAAGTGCGCACACGCGTGTGCAAGGCTGCTGCGTTGTCCCCGTCCGTCCCCCCCCCTCATTTTTTGGGGGGGTGATTTCCCTCCCGGCATCATCTGGCTCCTCCGTTTGCCACCCGAAATCACGGCGCTCGCCGCTCGATTATACACCTCCGGTCTGTAATTACCTTTGCTCACGCTAATTGTGTAATTGGGAAAGGCAATTACCTGGTGGAATGAGATAGGAAGAGGATCTTGGCTTGCCCTATCAGCTTGTGGGATCCCTTCCCGGCTGGTCCTGGGGTAAATCAGGAGTAGGGTCCCTACCCGGGGAGGGCACCCCTGTGTTTGCAATACGGCCGCATCCTGCTCACGCGGCAGCTGAAGGTACCCCTTTCCAATCACCCTTTTTTCCCCTTTTGATGCTCAAACTCCAGACTCTCCGGGTTTATTCCAGCGGTGGTGGCTCCCCCCAAATAGCAGCCCCGTTCCCCAGCCCCACACCTGCCAGCCGCCACCTTTCCTGCAAGATTCCCCGTGGCAGGGACACAAAGCGTCTCCCATGGGCTCTCTTTTGCCTTTCTCCGTGTATTTGCAGATGGATGTCCCCAGCGCTTGTCCCATCCCCACCCTGACCCTGCTCCCTGCCGTCCCCATGGATAGATAAACCCTCCTGGGATGCTGGAAGAAGGAGGGTGAAGTCCCAAGGGGATGGATGGGGCAGGGAAGGGAGGGCTCAGAGCGGGATTTGCTCCAAGATTAAGGATGCGACTTCTTTCAGCCGTGCCTTTTTCTCGGTGCTGCTCCAAGCTGATTGCGTTAAGCTGCTTGGTGAGTGATCGCTTTGGATGTATCTTCCCAATTTTGCCTGGGCGGTCCCTTTTGGGGCAGGTTTTTTTGGAAAGGAGCTGTCAGGGCTCAGGGTCTGGCGGGGACCTGCTGGCTCCCCCCCAAACACAGGACACTGATTCGGCTCCCAAATCCCCTCCGCTGCCCTCAGCCTCTCACCTCCACCGTTGTCCCTGGGGCCGTTCCCAACTTTCAGCTTTACCGGGATGATTTCACCCACCGGGGCTGGCGAAGGCTCTAGCAGAGACCTGACAAGCTCATCACAGCTGGCAGCCAGCACTTGGACGCTGCAGCTCGCCGTAGCATTGGATTTCGATATCAAACCTTCCCAAGGAAGGAAATTAAACCCCAGAAACAACCCATTTAACCTGCTGGCAGCGCTAATCCTGTTGTAAACACTCAGGCAAGGGCTGCTCAGCTCCGGGACTTGGCTGAGCCCCTTGGCTTCCCGACCGGACCCCCCCCCCCGATCCCTCCTGCCAGTACACACCACCGCCGTGGGGAGACGGGCTGCCTTTTCCCCTCTGAATCCTAAACCCCAGCAGTTTTGCAGGATGCAGGTGATCCCTGTGATGAGACAATACGGAGAGCTCAGCGTTCCCAGTGCTCCCGGTAGGGAGATGCTGGGATCCCCCCATGGGATCCCCCTGCAAAACCCCGTGCCGCCAGGAGCAACAGCTCCTGCTGGTTTTTCCCAGTGTGCCCGGACATGTGTGGCTCCTGCTGCAGCATCGTCCCCTCATTTCCCCCCCCCGCCCCGGGGCCTCGGTTAACGGGATCTGTGGAGGGGTGGGGGGCAGATCTGGGGGATTTGGGGACTTTTGGGAGCCTGGAGACCCCCCAAAGGGCAGGCGATGCCCAGCCCATAAATCACTGCCAGCCACTAAGCCAATGGGAGAGGGGATGCTCCATCGTGTGAGTAGATTCCTGCAGTGCAGCCAATGGGCAGCCGGCTTTTTGCATACGTGATGAAGGGATAATTAACAGCTGGGTTTCCCCTCCCACCCTGACCTCCCAAACCGGGGATAAAAGGGCGGTGGGGAGCACAGTGGCTTCTTGTTATTCTTTGTGTTTTGGGAAGGCCAAGACAAAGACCTCGTGGGCTACAGCCCTTGTGATGGCGAGGGCCACCCAGAGCGGGCTGCAGAGTGGCAGGGGCTGGTGGCCTTGGCCACCAGCAGGGTGCTGGTCCCCTGATGGGTGTTCCCGGTCAGGTGAGAGAGCTCCCACGCTGAGGAGGGCAGAGGGTGCCCAAATTTATGGCTGGTGGTTTTTGTGCCTGCTCCGGCCAGTTGGCATCGGGTTGGCAGAGGTGATTTGGGGGTGCGGGGAAAGGAACCCTGCAGGGATGGGGACCCCCGGGTGGGGGTTTTGGGGTGGGGAGGGAGGGAGGAACAGGCAGGAGGGCAGCGATGGGAAGAGTGAGGGAGGCGTCAGGAGGTGCAGATGGTCCAGGAGGAGCTGCTGGGGGAGAAGGGGGCGGGGGGGGGGGGATAATTATAGTCAGGAGCAGAGCTCGGCAGCCCCAGGTGCGTGTCCCCTTCTGGAGCTTGAGTGCTTGAATCAAAGCATCTTTAAAAACCCGCGGGGGACTGGGGCATCTCCCCGCTTCTGTAAAGCATCCGCGGCTGCTCCGAGCAGCTTTTCCTTCCCCTGCTCCAGCCTGGCTCTGCCAGAGCCGGTTGCCGGAGATCCCTGGCCCCCGTGGGTGGGTTGGTGATGGAACCCTGGCTGGTCCCATCCTTGGCACGGACGCCGCTTTTCCCCAGCTCAGCCCTGCAAAACCCGGCTCCTTTCTTCCCCCCGCTGCTCCTGGGCTGGGTCTCATCCTGCCCCCTCCTCCCCGAGGGTCCCTGTGGGCCAGGCTGGTGCTGGGGACCGGCTCCCATCGCCGGCAGCTCTTGCAGCAAAGCCGAGGCAGCGGAGCTGAAACGAGCCCAAGCAATTAAAAGCACCCGCAGCAGATGGTCGGTGCAGTCTCTCTCCCCGCCACCGCCGCCTCCTCGCTCTTCCCTTTCCTCATCCTCTCTCCCGACTCCTCTTATTCTTGTTTTTGCTGACTTATCCCCCTCAGGAGCTCCCAACCCTTCCCCAAAGCAGGATCCCCACCTTCCCCTGAACCCCCAGCCTTTATTTCCACCCCGAATGGAGGCGCACGGTGCAAACCCGGAGCCTCGTAGGATGGTTTAGGTTGGAAGGGACCTTAAAGGCTGTCCAGTCCAACCCCCCCCGCCCCGGCCCTGGCCAGGGACACCTCCCGCTAGACCAGGTTGCTCAAAGCTCCATCCAACCTGGCCTTGAACGCTTCATCTGCTGAGCTCGGGCGTTTCGGTGAGGAGACATCTTCATACGCGGGGAAACTAAGGCACGCTGGGGGTCGGGACCTGCTGGGTCCACCCGATATTCCCCGGCTGTGGAGACCGTGCTGCGTATTTCGTGCCCTTGGCTCCAAGCTTGGAGCGTCTTCTTGAAGGGGCTGTGAATTCTAGGTCACAAAGAGAAGGGAAAGTTAAAATGTCTGTGAAATCAGCCTGGTTGAACGGTTCCTATTTTACCCAGGCTCCTTCTTGCATCCTCCCGCCTTCCCCTTGATTCTCAGCCCCCTCCCCAGCTCCTGGGTCGTGCTCAGCGCCCCCCCCCCCACCCCCGGCCCCCAGCTCTGCCCAGGGGTTGAGTTTCCAGATGGTGACAGCCGAAATGGAGCTGCAAAGCAGTCGCCTCTGATGGAGCCGTGGCTCGAAAGGCCACGGGGCTTTGCAATCCCCTCTCCCAAACATGAACACCCCCCCCCTCCACCACCACCATGTGTCCCACACCCCCGCGCGGCCGCATTCCTCCGCGGTCCCTTTCTCAGCAGCGGTGGCCGTGTCATTCAGCCGAGGTCGAGCCCTGCAGCGGGGACCATGGGCTTTATCCCGGCCTCAAAAAGACGCATTGTATTTTTTTTGGGGGGGGTGTGGGGGTGTGGTGTGGTGTGTGTGTTGATTTCTCCGCTTGTTTGTCTCTTCACCTCCTCCGGGGTCTCTTTGGCTTTGCCAGTTTTGTTGGGTGTCCAAACCTCCTCTCGGGTGGCAGCGGTTAAAGCCTGACCCGGACAATGGGAGCGCGCTGCTGTCTTGGCAGCAGCTCCGCGTGCCGACAGCCGTGGGGATGCTGGGAAGGGGGGGGAAAGATGGGATGGGGACCGGCAGGCGGTTGGTGCCTGGATGCTTTCCCATGTGAAGGCTGAGCCGGGTGGGTGTTGCCACTGGAAGATGCCCCAGGAGGTCCCTGAAATGCTGGTTTTGGGGTGCTGTCGTGGGGGGATGCCCCGGGGGGTGTCCCAGCTGGGATCCCGCCGTGCCTTTGGTGAAGCTCTGAGTGCTGTTAACGGGGAGAAAAGTCCTGTTTGCTGAGGCCTGAGTAAATCCTTCCCTGAATCCATCAAGCATCGCTTGATCTCAGTGCTGTCTCCGGCATCGCTTGGCTCCGGGCGGTGCCGGAGCCTCAGGGGAAGGGATGGGGGGCGCGGCAGGGGAACCCCCGACTTCGCAGCCGGCACAGAAAGCTCTGAGGAAATGGAGGAGAAACCAGGAACACGGAAGGATTGAACAGGTACAAAGCCAGACCCCAAATCATGGCTAGCTTTGCTCCGGTCAGGGCTACCCCCCGTCACGCTGCGTGGCCGGCACATCTCCCCTCGGCAGAGCCACCTCCTGCCGTCACCCCCTGTCCAGGTAAGGAGACTCGGGGAGGGAAATCCCCCTCTTCCAACACCTTGCGAAGCCGCAGCAAACCTCGCCTTGGCTGAAAAAAATCCCCCTCTCCCAACACCTCGCGAAGCCGCAGCAAGCCCTGCCTCGGTGCCGGATGAGCCCGCATCCCTGCGGTGAGCGGGACGGGGCAGCGTGGCTACCTCGGACCCGCACATCTCAGCCCAGGAGACATTGCCCAGGCAGAAACGCTCCTCAAAAACCTCTCCTGAGCCCCATTCCTCCTCCTGGCCCCACTTGCGGCCGGGCTGGGTCTGTGCTGTCGGATGGGAGAGAAGAAGAAGCAACCCCAGGGGGATAATGGTGGTGGTGGAGGGGGAGATGCCTTCGTTTGTGCCAGCTATAGAGGGGCAGCCGGGCTCTTCCCGATGGGAGAAGGCTCCAGAGGGGCCGAGCGTCAGCGGCTTCTCTGCAGCGAGGTGGGGGAGAGGCGGCCCCGCGGGCGGCCGTCGTCTCGCTGGGTGGATGGGAGCTCAGCGGGGCGGGCGAGGGATGGATGGCATCCAGGCTCTCCTCTCCAGCAGCGTTTCACATACCTTGGGGCTTGCTCTGTCCTTAAAGCGCGGTGAAACCCCCCTCATGCGGGGAGCTGGGAGGGTTGGGGCCGGGGGGGGGGGGGGGCACAAAGGAGGGGAGGGCGGCTCATCCCAACCCGCTTGTCTTCACGTGGATGATTGTTTGCAGCTGAACTGCTGGGATGGGATTTTTTTATTTTTTTTTTATTTTTTTTTTTTTATCAGCTGCTTCAGTCCTCCCGAGTGACCTCTCCCAGCCCCCAGACCTCCTGCGTTTGTCCCCCCTCCATCGGTACGGCTCCGATGGGGGCTGAACCGCAGCCGGCGACATCCCACCGGCCGGTGAGATGCAGGAGAGCCCGTGGAAATGCTGAGCTGGGCAATGGTCAGGGGATTCAAAGAGCAAAATCCGTCTGTGCCCAGGGCCCGGGGTAAGGAAACACCTCCCTCAGCCAGATGTTTTGGGTTTCTTTCGGGCTGGGGGTGCTCACAGGACATCGAAGGGTGGGTTCGTGCTGTGTGCGGGGCAGTGGGTACCTCCACAGCATCTCCAAGGGGCAGCTCGACTTCGGGGACCTGTGAGGAAGGACACGGAGGCGCTTGTGTGTCTGCCGTCGGCACCGAGATCCAGCGGGATGTGCAGAGACGGAGCTGCAGGTTGAAAATTCCTGGGAGGAAGGGGAAAAAAAACGGGTCGGATCTTTGCCCTCTGCTGCTCTCCATCGGTCACGGGTCAGCCCCAGCAGCTCGATGGGAGGTGAAGGGAGGCTCAGGTGAAGGTCTCCGGGGACAGACAGCGGCTGTTTCTGGGACGAGACGCGCGAGCGAAGAGCTCAGTGTGTGTTTGTGCTGCAGTGCTGCAAAACCCTCCCCAGCCGCTGGAACAAGCCGTGCTGCTCCGTCCCTGCCCGCGTCCTCCTCCCCAAACGGCCGTATCCTGCTCCCGGAGGAGCTCAGGCCTGGGAGGTGAGGGATGCGGGGGCTTGGTCCCGGTCTGGGGGCGGGATGCAGCGATTCGTCTGGGGCTGGGACTGACCCAGGAGAGCGGCTGGGATGGAGGGGATGGGACGGGGTCTGGCTCCCAGTTTGATGCCGACCCCGGTGGGGCTCGTCAGGGCGGGCAGTTGGGGCACGCGAAGGATTTTTCACTTGCGCCCAGCTCCGAAAGGAAGGAAGGGAGCAGGATGAACCCGCCACCCTGGGTGGCTCCATCTCCCGATGCCTCACTTCCCGCATCCCTGTGGGACTGGTGGACTGGTCCTGCCCCGAATCCCATTGCCGGGAGAGCCGGGCATCTCACAGCTTGGGTTTTTTCCACCTTTTCCTTGTTTCTGCCAAAGAGGGTTATGAAATATCACCTCCCTCATCCTCAGCTCAGTTCAGCTGCTCAGGGGTGACCTGGCTGTGGGGACCGCAGGGGATGGGGGAAATTTGGGCCAGGGGACCTCAGTGCCTGATGGCGGGGGGGAAGCAGAAGGGGAGATTTTTGGGGACCGTTTTGCCTGGGAACGTGTAGAAAAGCAGCATCCTGGGGAAGAAGGTGTGACGTCAAAGGCAGCGCTTAAAATATACCCAGGGCAAAATCACATGGCAGCTGGTGAAACAGGAGCCGACGGGCTCCACGCACCGAATCCCGCAGGAGCCTTGGGGATCCGTTGGGAAGCGTCCCCCAGCTGGAGCCGGCAGCTTTGCTTTCTCCGTCCCCTTATTCCAGCAGCTCCCTGGCCCTTGCCACCAGCCGGGAGCGGCGTTGCCAGGCTGGGGACAGTGGGGAGGGCTGGCCGGTGGCTGTGTGGGGACCGCAGGTGGCCGGCTGGCTCCCATCTGCTCCCCGCCAGCCGGGGCTGCGTCTGCACGGCCCCGGGGAGGTTCCTGGGTGACTTCTGTTGAAAGCAGCTACTGGTGGGGGCCCGGCTGGACGGCGTTTGGCTGCTTCTCGTTAGCTGGGTAGAGAACGACGCCGGGTGCCAAGTCGCTGGGGGTTATCTCCCCGGGGGAGGGATGATGAGCAGCTCAATGAGATTGGCTCAAGAGCCCAAGATGTGTTTTTTTTTTTTTTCTTTTGTCCTCCCCAGGGGATGCAGGTTGGGGTGAAAAACCCTCCGCTTTTGGTAATTTGAGTCCTGGTGAGCCTGCCAGGCAGGTTGCGCGGGCGGTCGGGATGAGCATCGGGGGAACAAGCCGCGTTTAGGCAGCGCCAGACAAAGCCACAGCGAACTCCCTCCCCACCGGGCCCCGTCCTCCCTTTGGGACTCAGAAAGGGGACACATGTCCCTTCCCAAAGGAGCTGGCCCGAAGGCAGGCTGAGATCTCTCTTTATTCCTCCAGGAATAACCGGCGCAGCCGGCGGCGGCCGCCGCGCAAGGAGATCTGAGGCTGAGCAGCCCTTTGAAGGGGTTTTGTTTTCACTTGCAAGGACAAAATGTCCAAGGACCCTGCGGCTTCCCGGAGCGGGTCCAACAAGACTGTCCCAGATCCCCAGTTCAGGCCTCTGTACTGGGCAGGGGGGACTGGATTTGGCCACGAAGGGGGACTTTTTGGGGGTCTGTCCCACTGCAAACCCCCCAGGGCGATGGAGGTGGCTCAGCCGGGGAACGCAGGCAGCGAGGGCAGGACCCGGGGGTCTGGGCAGGGGGGAACTATCAGCCAAGCTACAGGCAAAAAGCCTTCAAAAAACCCTCTCGGATCACTCGAAGCCCCTCCAGAAAGACTCATCCAGGTCACCAAAACCACCTGGAAAGGGAGCCCGCTCCTCTAGGGCAGCCGGAGCCGGCGTGGTGCCACCCAGCCCATGAATTCGCCCCGTTGCACAACGCAGACGCGGCCGCGTCGGAGCCGCCGGCAGCTCGGCATGTGAAGAAAATTAAGACCAGAACTCAGGAGCAGCAGCTCTTTAAAGCCCCGTTGTCCCGCTGGTAGGAGCCCTCGCCCAGGGGCGACGGGACGTGGTTCTCATTCCTCCGCCTGCGCTGGGGTTTATTATTCCTCCTTCCATTGTGCAGCGTCCCCTTTATTCCCTGCATGCTTGTCCCCCCGGGGCTGAACGAAGCAGTGTGGTTTTCTTCTTGAGCTCAGACGCGGCTTTTTTGCCTCCTCCCGACCACCCTTTTGTTTTTCAGCCATGATCTCCAGGCCAAAAATAGATGGTCTCTGCTCCTTGCAGCCCGGGAGGAAAAAAAAAAAAGCCAACAGGTGAGCGCACGGAGGGGCACCGGGGCTGGTTTCATTAAGATCACTAATTAACGGTAGATGTTTCTTTTAAAGGTCATTTTTTGGGGGTGTTTCTTGATGTTTCCAGCCGGGGCTATCTGGCGTTTGTCCCTCTCCTGGGGACAGGGTACCCTGCGGGGTTGTCACCCTGCTCTTGGGCGACCCAGGAGATTTTTTGGAGCCCTTGGAAGCGGCACTGCGTCCTGCGCGGGCTCGATGGTCACCGGCCCAAGGTGTCCCCGTTCCCCCTCGTGACGATGAGGAATGGGGCATCTCTGGGATGGGGCAGGGCAAATCCAAAAGGGATTTGGATTTGGGGCAAATCCAAAAGGACGTTCCAAAGGGGAGTGTCCTGGTCGGGATCCCGGCTGTGCCACCGTCTCCGCTGCAGCCTTGGGCACATCCCTTCACTCTGCGGGACGGGGGAAAGCAGCCTGGCACGGCGAGTTGGGATCCTTGGGTGGAAAAATGCTCCGTAAGAGCCAGAAATTCCTCTGCTCTGAGTCAGGCCGGGCTCCCCTTTCCCAGGCTCTGCTCCTTTCCCTCCGCGTTAGCGGAGCCCGGCCTCGAATGCGCCGTGACAGGCCCTGGCTTTGCAGGCAAATACATATTTAGAAACCGGAGGGCATTATCCCCTTCGATTATTATCACTTGAATGTAGGTCGGCTTGACAGCTTAGGTGGAAAATCATCTTTTAAGCGTACCGGCAGCTCCGTGTTCACCGTCCTGTTAAGCTCTCCCTGTTCGCACCCTGCTTTGGTAGGGGGGGAAAAGCTGGGTTTAGGAGCCATTTCACCAGCGGAGGAGACAATAAGGTAAATTTTTCATTAAGGCGGCCAGCTCCTCCCAAAGGCACAGGGCACAAGGGTGGTCCCTGCGGCCGGGAGGGGTTTGCGGGGGGGAGAGACGGCGTGGTAAATGCATCTCCCCGTGCTGGCAGCATCCTCGGGATGCTCCAAACTACCAGGGGGGAGTCAGCAGGGAGGGATTCATTCATCCCTGTGCTCCCTGAAGATGTCCGTCCATCCGGGCTTGTCTGTCTCTCTGTCCGTCCTTCCCTTCCCATAGCTCTGCCCGGCTGCGGCGCGTTGGGAAACGCAGGCTCTGCCGCATCCCTCCTGGGAAGGCCCGCTCCATCCTCGCCCGCTCCACCCTCGCCCTCTCCCTCTAAACCTCCCCGCTGTATTTTTCCTCCCCAAATTGCAACTTTCATCCTTTTAAAAAGCCTGGGCGATGCCTCCCCCCCCGCGCTGCCTTCCCCCCCCGCCTCCCCCCGCACCTTTCCCCTGGACCAGTTCCTATGAATGGATGGTTGGTGGCCCTGTGATGCCATTTCCATGGTGACAGATGGCAGCCGAAAATGCGGGGATCAGGGTCACATGAGAGCAGCGGTAAATTCAGGCGGTTATTTATAGGCTGCTGCTCCAGCGTTTATGGAAATGCGTCTATCTTCGACCGCGGTATCAGCCCTTCGCTGGCTCTCCAGGGCACTGCTCTTCCAGGAGAGACATTACTCATGCTCTGCTTTAATCCAGACTGTTCCCGCTGCTCAGGCTGGTGTCGGAAAAGTACCGGGTTCTCTGGGTTTGGGGTATTGGGGCTGGGGTGTGGGGTTTTTTTGGGTTTTTTTTTTTGTTTTTTTTTTTTTTTTTTCCCAGCCTGAGTCTCCGGATCAGCCTCAGCCAAACGCGGCCGTAACCAAGAGCGTCTCGCGTCTGCCCGTGGCATCTCCTTGCGCCGATCGCTGGCACCGCCTGCAACGTGACAGTCTGAGCAATAATCTGAATTTTCGGTCCTGTTCGTGCCCGTTCATCCAGCCCCGACTAGTCTTTTTGTGGTGTTTTTTTGTTTTTTTTTTTCCTTTTTTTAGGCTCTGATCCAGCTGGGGATCTTTCTGTGCCTCAATTTACCCACCAGCAACGCACTTCGGCGATGCGTGGCCAGCCAAAGGGAGATCTTTAAATCCTCGGGGGGGGGGGATTTACGTCACCTCCTAAGGTGTCCTCAAGTCAGCCGTGACCCGGGAACTGCTCTCTCCCCAGCCCGAGCAGGCTCTTCCCTGCTCCCTGCCGAGATGTGCAGGGAGCAGGGGGAGCCGAATGGCTGGTTCAGCCCCTCTTAATAAGGTTGCTTGATTTCCCTTTGCTTAAGACCCCCTTAATAAGGTCACCCGATCTTCTTTTGTTTAATCTCCGGGCGTGCAGAGAGCTTTATGCTGCCGGCATTTGCAGCCCGCGGGCTCCGCAGCTCCCCTTCCCCAGCCCTCGCGCCCATCTCCCCACGGAGACAGCGCCGGGAGGCAACGCAACTCGCCGTCTTTGGAAACCAGGAAGTTTTTCTCGTGCCTGCAGGCAGCGGGGCCTTTTTCCCCATCGCTGGGCTCTTCCCGGTGCGTGCGATGAGCCTGATGGTGCTCTGCACGGGGGTGGCCGTCCCCTTGCAGCCGGGGGAGAGTCCGTCTCGCACCAACCCTGCGGGGGGTTGAATTTCACGGAGGGAGAAGCTCCTCGACGCCCCGTGATGTCTCCTGGCCCCTTTCCCCCGTGGCTTTGTCCCAGACCGGAGACTGCATCCGAGCCCCCGGGGAGCGGCGCGGAAGCGGAGCAGGGAGCATCCCCGCAGAGGGCTCTCGGTCCCCACGGAGGTGACATGCTGTGGGGCACATTTCTCTCTCCCTGCTCATTGATACCTGCCCTTGCCTGTCCCCACAGGAGGGAGAAGGGGACCCCATCGACATCCCGGCTGTGATGGCTCCGAGTCTCGCCTCCCCGTCCCAGCCCGGGCATCGCCTCCTTCCCCTCCACCTTTGCTTCTATCAACCAGAAAGCGTGACCCCGCCGGAAGGACTGGGACAAGACGCCACGTTTAAAACACAGAAAGCATCAAATCTTTGGAGAGGTCGCGAAGGCTGACCGCGAACCTGGCAGGCTTTGATCCGCACCCCCTCTCTTCCAGGCTGGTTTACATCAGCCTCAGACGCCACCCGCCCCCCCCCTCCCCGTCCTCCGGCCCCTGCCAAGGTCCATCAGACCCTGGGAGATGCGCGGAGACGTGGCAATAAGCCCAGCAGACGCTGGGGATTTCGCACGGTAGTAAATCACAAGCGCGATGTGCCTCTTCCCCTTCAAGCGCCACGTCGAGCTGCCTTACCCCCGCCCGGGATGGGCAAAGGCGCAGATTTAATGGAGTGTGGCCTCATTTCTCCCGGAGGGAAAAGGAAGGAGAGTTACGACCGTCGCTCTCGGGCGCTGGAGCTCGGTGCAGGCGCTGGCTCGGCTCCCAAGTACCTGGGAGAATTGATCGTTTTGTGCCTAATAGGCTGGAAAAGGGAAACGGGTCCAAAGGCCAGAAATGTGCATAAATGGGAGCTGGAGGGAGCATGGCTTGGGGCTGGAGGTCCGAATCCTCTGAGGTTTGTCTCTTCCAAATGTGTTTTTTCCTCCTGTCAGCATTTCTCCCAGGCTGAGGAGCTGGATACTGCTACCAGTATCCCCAGCACCAGTAACACACTGGTTGGAGAAATATATTCGAGCTGAACTGCCGGGGTTTGGATGGGCTGAATTTGGGGTTTCAGGACCCAGGGGCATTAATCGTTTCCATCAGGTGCTGAACCAGCAGTGAACTCCTTTGAAACCTCCTTTTCCCCACCAGTTAACCAACCTAACAGCCCTCTGGCTTTCCTGATTATCCCAATTAGGTGTTTTCTGAGGGCAGGACTCCGGGCAGCACTGAATAAAAGGGGAAGGCTGATGCTTCCAGGTGTGCCCGGCCTCTCTGCTAGCCCCACCATGGTTACTGCATCAAAGCAGCCTAAGTGGCTGTGATAAATGAAGCCGGTCGAAGCAGCTGGATTTGGGGTTAGTTTGCCCTGAAGACTTGCCTTTGCACACGTATTTCTGCCTTCCTCCTGATAAAATACCTGGTGCTGCTATATCTTGCCGTGTCCTGGTGGGATGGGGATCGTTTTGCCCACAGGATTTTGCCATTGGCATTAAAGGTTGATCAATAAATGCAAATATCTCCTCTCTGAAGCTGGCTTCCACCCCTTGCTCAGCCCCGCTCCAGCCCGTCTTGCTCCTGGGCTCAGCTCTGGCATGAGAGGGAACCGGTGCAGCCGGAGACGTGGTGTCCTCTGACCCCAGCGCTGGGTCTGGGGTCCCCGAGAGTCACCGGGCCAGCCCTGAGCATCGCTCCCACTCAAAGGCCAGGCTCCAAGTTGGCATCCGAGTTACGAGGAGCGGAATTTCGGGTCCCGGCTGCTCCTCCTCCTGCCCCCCTCTATCCCCGGGTGGTGTCAGACAAAGCAACTCCTCCAATGTGTTGTTATCCTCGGGGGAAAGGGGCGACCAAATCCCCCCGAAACGCTCCCCTTCCCCAGGGCAGAGCCACCGTAGCGACCAGGGGAGCACCTCCGGGGCTGCTCTTTTTGGCTGGGGGGGGGGGGCCGATTATAAAAAAGGGGATTTTTGCCTTTCCCCACAGCACCAGGGTGGGCAAAGCTGAACATCCCCCCCCCCCAACTTCTGCCAGAACTCACTGCTGGTTGTTTGTTTTTTTTTTTTTAATTTATTTGAATGCAAGACACCACCCCCTCGGAGAGGTATATGGGGAGGGGGGGAAGGCTGGCCCGGCACCCCAGCTTTGACGCGCAGCCTTGGTGACTCAAGCCTGCGTCAGGGGCTGCGTGTCCCTTCTTATTTATTTATTATTTTACATTTTTTTTTTCTATTTTTTTTTCCTCCCCCCCTCCCACCTTCTCTCCCGGAGTTACCTCCCCTCCGGCGAAGGGGAGAGCGGGGCCGGGCCGAACCCAGCGCGCATCCGCCGAGCGGCGGCGGCGGCGGAGCGGGGAAGCGGCGGAGGGCGGAGGGCGGCGGGGGGGAAGAAGGAAAAGCGTCCGCCCGGTTGGCAGCCACCGGTACCCGCAACCACCGGTACCCGCTCAGCTTCTCCGCCGCGGGGTGCGGAGCCTGCTCCTCCTTTCCCGGTGGTTGCCCGGTTCCGCGTATCACCGGTAGCCACGTATCACCGGTAGCCGGCCCCGCCGCCCGGTTTCGGTGTCGGCGCCCCCCCCCGCCAGCAGCAGCGGGGCGGGGGGAACCTGGTCCGTTTCTAGCGGGAATTTGCTCCGTCTCCTGCCGGGATCTGGTCAGTTTCGCCCGGAACCTGGTCGATTTCTCCCGGGAACGGGGCGGTTTCACCCTCCTCCCCGGGGAGCCGCCGCGCCGAGGTAAGGCTTCTCCCCCCCCAGCCCCCTCCACTCCCGGGGGTCTCCCCCGGTGCTGCCCGCTTTGGTCGCCCCCTCCCCACCTCCGCTGTCGGGGCCTTTTGGGGGGAAGGTGGCTTTTGAGGGGGTGGGGGGTGATGGGGGGGGGACGGACACACACCTAAGTCTGGAGGCACCAGGCGTGGCCCTAAGGGTGGTGGCATCAGGGGCTCGGGGGGGGGGACGGGACATTCAGAGACAGCGAATGGCTTCGGCCACCCTGAAGAGGCTGGGGGTGGCCGCCGAGGTGGGGGGCCACTGGCCACCCGGCTTCAGGTTGGTGGGGGGCTCATCCCCTCCGAGGTGCTGCCCGAGGGTGGGTAGAAACGCAGCTTCCAGGTTGACCTTGACAATAACATTGGGAGAGGAGAAAGCATTGGGCTGCTATGAATATTTTCTTCCTGGCCCCCGAAGTGTTAGGGGAGGCGGGGGGGGTGGTATTTTCCCCTTCTTTTATTTTTATGCTGCTCCCTGAATGCGGATGGCTGGGTTTGAGGCAGAAAAATGGGGCTCGGGCTCCTGGTTTCGTGCAATTCTCAGTACGGGGTGTGGGCAGTCCTTATTCCCGTCTGTGCCGTTTATTGCCTTGCTGGATGTGCCCCAAGGCGTGTGTTTTGGACTGGCGGCATCACGGCCAGGTGCACGTTTGCGTCGCTCGAGGGGACGTGGGGCTTAGACCGGCTGAGAAATCCGGTCCCAGCCCTTTGTAAAGGACCCAGAAGGTGAAATCCTTCTGCGTCTGGGATCACGCCTCGCGTCTGAGGCACCTGAGGTTTGAATCCGTCAGGAGCTGATGCAACTATTTCTGGTCTCGGTAGGAAAAAAACCCGAAATGCCACGGCAGCGGAGCTATTCTCGGCAGGGCGTAGAGTTTCTTGCGAATATGTCTCTAGAGGTGTCGGGACTAGGTCAAGGAACCTGGATGGTGGTTTGACTGCAGCTCAGCTGCTTGGAAGGGAAAGAAAATGTGGGTCTGAGCTGTCCTCTGGGATAAATCGGAGACGGCTCCGCTGAAGTCAATAGGAATAAAAGGGTTTGGTTTAAATCTGGAGTGACTCCGCTGCTACTTCAGGCATGCACAGAGCAGGGAATCTGGAGTGATACCGGAGCTGAGCCGGAGTCACGAGGATCGAATTTAGCCTAGCTCAGATGCTGACCTACGCGCATCCAGGCTGAACCGTTGCCTTGGGAGGAGAAGCTCTGATTTTACCCCATCCTGGGGCTGCATTCGGGCTTGTTTGTTTACAAACGTAGCAGCAGCTTCATGAATTACAATAGGGAGCTCGCAGAGGGATTCGGATGCTGCCCGTTCTCTGCTTTTTACGGTAAAACCGGACCAGTTTGGGGTTCAGTCACTAACCTTCAGTGGGTGAGTTGAGAGGGATCACCGAGATCTAACTGGAAAAAGATCATCCGGTGAATCAAACGGAGCCCTGAAGGAATCATCTGACGGTTGGCTTCGATACGGTGTCACGCTACTGCAGCTGACGTATGTTTGCATGATGCTAAATGAGAGATGAAAGGAGACCAAATTCGATGAATCAATGGGCTCATACACTTTGTGACAAACCCAAGTGCCGAGGCTTCCCCTCCTCCGGTGCCGTTGTGTCTGTCTCATGACCCGTCAGCAAAACTGCCCTTGCCGAAGGTTTCTTGGTACCTACTGAAGAAAAGAGCGGCTCTAATGTCTCAACCTGCCACGGGGGCGTAAAAAACCCTGAGCTTGGGGGCGTTGGGAAACGCACCCACCCCTGGGGTGGCGGTGGCTGGGGTAGCCCCACCTCCGCTTGCCTTTATAGGAGCCGGGGGGGGGGGGGGCGGGGGTTATTTATAACATCTGGGCGCTTTTGCTGGCGAAAGCCACTTTGGGTAGGTGTAAGACAGAAGCGGAGGCAGCTCTGATTCATCAGCCGATGTGAACCGCTCCTGTGTCACGATGCTAAAGCCGGGCCTGAGCGTTTGCACGGGAAGGACGCGGTACGGAGCATCTCCAGCTCCTCCGGCGGGGAAACGCTCCCGACCCCAGGAGCTGCTCTCAACCCCGCGCCCGGGACTGGGGTCGAGGTTGACGTTGGGGATCTCGGTTTCCAGCAAAGCTTCTTGCGGGTGCCCTTGTCCTCGGCCCACCCCCCGCCACGCTCTCCCATCTGCTCGCTCCCACCCTGTCCAAAGTTTGTGCCTCTCTGCGCGTGGGTGGACGGGAGGGAGCGCGCCGGGATGCGGCTCGGCTGGTGGGACTGAGTCACGAGGGTCGTGTCCGCCGGGCGGTGAGAACCTGGCGCTAATTAGCAGGGATTCCTTAATGAAGGGGAGAGAGGGAGAAGCCCTAATGAACCCAGATGGCAAAAACCTTCCCGGTGAAGCCGGAGAGGATGAGCAGGGAGGAGCAAGCCCCGGCACTGAACGGATTTAAGATGGAGGCGTCTTGGACTGGCCTTGGCTTGTGGAAGGGAGGTTTGTGTGGTGGAGGCTGCAGGAAGGTCCTCGGAGCGGGGCTGGGGCGGGCGGATCAGAGCCACAATGCTTCTGCGTGGGGCAAAAGTCTCTTCTTGGGGCGTTGAAACGGAGTTTGGATGCTGCCGGGAGGGTCCTGCCCTTGGTTTCTCGTAAGGGTGGGATACCTCCCTAGGGTGGGATGCTTCCCAAAGGACCCGTTCAGCGAGGGTGACCCCTTTCCCAGCGGGAAGCAGCGGGTAGGGGCCCAGGGCTGTTTTTCCTCATGATTTGATCTCAAAGCCGGGATGTGCAGCCAGGGCTCCTTCCCTTTGCTGCTTGGCTTTGCAGCGTCCAGAGGGATGATGGGAGGGAGGCTCGTTCCTTCCCTCCGCCTCTCCTCCCCGGGCTCTCCGCTTCCTGGGTGACCTTGGATCCATCCCTGCCCCTCCCTGCTTCCGTCTCCCCATCTGCACCAAACCTCAGTGGAAGGTTTCCCTGACCCCGTGCGTGTCGGGGAGGGTGGGGAGCTACAAATTGATGCTCGGATCTTCCAGCCTGAAGCCAAGAGCGGCCTTCCACCTCTCCCGAAATCCCTCTGTGCCTCTGGCCCCGTCGCTCTTCCCTACTTCCCTGCTTTGTGACCTTGATGGGATGAGCCGAACTTCCTGGGCCCGGAGAGCCGGACGCTTCGCCAGGAGGAGCATCTTTTCCTTTTCCTTTAGGAGCTGCCGGGGATTTGCCTGGAAGCGCAGTGGTGATCCCAGCTGAAGGGAGAAGCGGTGGAGTGGGGAGGGACCAGCAGAGAGTCCCCGTGGTTTAAATGTTAATTTTGAATTCACCAAACCCCAGCCTGTGTTTTCTTCCTGCCTCAGTTTCCCCTTTATGGACCCAAACAGGGTACAAGTGTAGAATTTGGACACGGGAGGGGAGAAGTCTCCCCCTGTGCTTGTCCTTCAGACCCAGCGCACGTTTGCTGCTGGTGGCTGCTCTCCTCGGAGGCTGCTGTAAATCCCCGTCTCCTCCCCGCCTGCCTCCGCGCTCCCAGGCCCAGCTGAAAGCTTTGCTGACACGTTTCCAGCCTGCTTTATTGCTCCCCAGCCGCCTTCCCGAGAAAGCAAGGACGGGCCGAGGCGGGACACGTGGCTTGGAGCATCTGTCCTCCTCTGAACCATCCGTGATGCTGCTGGCAGGGCAGGGCTGGGCTGGGGGACGCGGTGCCCTCGGCTCCCGGCGGTCTTCACTCATCCCAAACAGCAGCTTTTCCCCAGCGGGTGTTTCCATCTCCAGCTGGGATCCATGGGAACCTCTGGGCAGGGATTAAATCCCCTGGGTGTCGCCCAGCAGGAGCTTCTCCAGCTCTGTCCCTTCCCCGGATGGGGTGAATCCAGCTTGCACCATGGCAAACCGTTGCCGTGCGTCTTCGACCCGCTGCAGTGGTGGCTCCTGAGCTGTCGGCGCAAAGGGATGTGGTGGTCAAGGCCACCCCTGTGCAGAGGGGACATGGGGGATTGTCCCCTTGGTGCTGGCAGGAGCCCTGGGCTCAGCCGGTGAGTCCGGGGTGGGAGTGGGGCCCAGGGGATGGCGGCTGCTCTGCACGGGGGCTGACGTCCTGCAAGGGGTGAGCCATGAAGGTACCCACCAGAGACCACGAAAGCGGGAAGCTCGTTCGAGGAGACGCCTAGGGACGGCGAGCGGTGGGAGATGCAGGAGGTAAGTTATCCCCAGGGGCACCCCAGGATGTTTTCCCCGGAGTCTTCCCTTTGTAACGCCCCCTGGGATGTTGGTGGATGCTCTCAAGTCATCTCCAGAGACACCGGCACCAACCCCACCATGAAGCGGTCCTTTTCCTGGTCCTGCTGTGGGAAAAGCCGTCGTCCCTCTCCAGGCGCCCGCGTGGGTGGCATCAACAGGGGTTTTACCTGGGCAAGGCGGTGGGTGCAGTGGCACCCCTTGGTCCAGCAGAGCGAGTGAGGTGATTAGAAGCCATGGGCTCTGAAAGACCCTAATCTGTCTTCTCCAGAGGAAGGAAAAAATGCACATTTAAGAAAATTAAGGTCATGAGGGCTAAGTAAACAAGCTGAATCTCCATCTGTCAGTGACAAGGGTTTTCTATCTCTCTCCAGCCCAGAAAGCTCCTGGTTGTCAGCTGATCTGCCTCGTCTTTCTCGCGGGGTGGTTGTTATTTTTGGCAGATGAATTTTTGATTAAATTCCCTTTTCAATCAAAGAAATGCGTGGAAATACCTTTCTCGGATGGATTTGGACTGTGCTTTCTCATTTGAGGGGTTCGGACCTTCGGGCTGATGGAAAATGCCGGGGAAATTAATAGGGAGGGTCTGGTTGACCCCGCCGTTCCCTGGAACGGGTCCCCGTGTGGGTCGGTGGCTTTGGGCTGGCTCTGGCTGGGCTCATCTCACGGTACCTGCAGGGACGTGGGCGGCAAAGGTTGGGTACGTTCATGGCATCGCTGTCAGGACCAGTCCCCTCTCCTTCAGGATCTCGTCCGGGCAACACCCCCATCACCAGGCCGGGGCTGAGCCATCTGGGAGACAGCAGGAGCTCCCCAAACAAGCCATGGGGACACAGCGACAGAGCCATGCCGGGATCAAGATTAGGACCTCCACCATGGTTTTCCTCTGCTCTAGTTCAATTTGGGCGCATCTCCCATGGGGAGGAAGACTCGTACCTCTGCTCCTTCACCCTCATCTCATCCTGGTGCCTAGAAGGGCCTTGCCCCAACCCCAGGAGGGCAGTCAAAGATCAAACGATCCCCTTTTGATGCCCAGATCTTTTGGGAATGTCGCCGTCTTGAGCATCCCCCAAGGAGCTGAGAGCTTCTGGGCCTTTGGAGGTGCTTGAAGAAACCTGCTCTTCAAGTCAAGTCTTCAAGTCTTCAGCTGTGTCCTGCTGCCTCTCAGCTCCGAAGGGTAACACTGGGCGGGGGAAGACCTAAACCGAGGAGGGGGAGAGACAGAGACGCGGAGAAAGATGCTGTGGGGTCTGTCCTGACCCCATTGCGCTGCCCTGGCTCGACGCCACCTTCCCTGGAGCTGGGCATCTCCCAGGCTTTGCTCCAAGGGGTTGAGCTGCCCCAGGAGAGCAGTTTGGATCCCCTCACCACCCGGCACTGAATTTTGGGGGCTTGACCAGCAGGTTGTAGGTCTTCTAGGCTCTACCCCTAATATAAAGTGAGTCTTTAGCCCCCGAGGCTGAGTCCTCCTGAAGGTCTGAGTCACCCTGGCTCAGAAGGAGCTGAAGCGGCTGCTGAGAAGCCGGAGTGGCAAACAACTCATGGGTGATTCAACCAGGTCTGCACTAATCTATACGTGGCCTGAGCCAAAATCCATGGAAATCCCAGTGATTTCCTGGCTGCTGGATGAAGCCCTTCCCTACCCTCTGTGCCTGTCCCCATCCCGGCTGAGGATGCTCCAGCCCCGGGGCAGCCACGTGCCGGTAATTGCCACGATCGAGCCGTGAGCGGTTTACGTGAATGAGCCCTCGTTAGGAAATTAAACATTGCTGGGCCAGGCTTGAAAGAATAATTCAAACGGCTTCTCCGGAGGAGCCGGATCCAGGAAAGATGCGGAGCCGACACGGTTGCCTGGCAACGGATGCAGCCGAGGGCTGAAAATAGCTTTTCTAATAGGAACGGGGCCTGGCAAAGGGGGAACTTTCTTCAAGGGTGAAAAGACACCAAGGTGAGGGCAAGGGAGGGTGAGGTTTCCTGCTGCCGATGCTTTGCTTCCCTCCCACGCCGGGTCGGGACCTCGGCACGCTGCTTGGGGGTGATGGGCTCTGCTGCCCGGGCTGAAACCGCTGCTGTGAAAAGGTTTGGGATTGTGAGCAGAATTGGGTCAAAAAAAGATGGATGTTTGTCCAAAGGAAGGGAAGAGCTGGGGACGGCTCTGGAAAATCACGGGAGAGTTTTCCTTCGGCTCGCCGGAGCGGGGGCAGTGGGTGGTCCATCCTGCATCATCCATCCTGGTAGAGACCGGCCACCCGTGCCGAGGGTTGGCTGCCCCAAGGACTGCGCTGATGGGGCACGTTTGTGGAATGTCACCTGTGAGATGCCACCTGGGTCTCGTACGAGCTGTGAACTGAATGAGAAACCCCCCGGGATCGGGGTGAGATGATGCTATGGCCAGGCCGGGGTGGGAGAGGTCCCCAGGCACGGCACCATCACTCTTCCAGCAGCTGGTGACCAGCCTGGTGTCCTCTGGGAAGCAGGGATGGAGGGGAGAGAAAAGAAGCAAGTGTGGTCCATTGGGAGGGTCGTTTTTCCAAATTATGAGGTTTCTTATGGGTTTTCTGTGTCTTCTCCCCAGTTGGTGAAGCTCCACAATCCCAGCTTGCGGGGAGCTGCCAGACAAACCCCAGTTCTCCCAGTATGGAGGGGAGGGACGTGGTGCTTTCCCAATTTGGGGAGCCCCAGCCTAGCAGAGCGGATTTCCCTGGTGCTCCAAAGCTTTTTTTTGGGGGGGGCGAGCGTTGTGGGGCCGAGCCGGGTCACGGGCACCCCCTGAAATGCCTCCATGCAGGATCGCTCCCGCAGCCGGAGGAGTCCCCAGTATAAACACGTGGCCGCCTGTTTGCAAACGTGACCCACCGCACGCACCCGCTCATCGCCGCGCTGGCGGTGGACCCACGGAGGGAGCGCGGTCCTCCCCGCCTGCGCCCATCCCGGCCCCTCACCTGTGGGATCCGGCGCCGTGGGTTTCGGAAATGAGGTGCTGGGGGCAAACCGGGTGTAACCGCGGGGATGCTGTGGGACTGGTACGGCTCTCCCCGGCCAAGGCTGGCCCACGATGAAGGCCGGGGAGGTGGAGGGGCCGGGACGATTGATGGCTTTGCCTTGGCTTCCGCTGTTTCGCAGCCGTTATCTGTTGTAAAGCTGCCTGGGAAGATTTAGCTGCAGGCTCCCAGGCTTTTAAGTCACTCCCGATAACGTCCAGGGATGGAGGGGTAGCCCGGGCGTTTGTCACCGTCCCCGAGCGCTTTCGAGCTGTCGCGGGGCTGAGCCGAGGGGCCCCGGAGGGAGGGAGCGGGGCAGTGGGGGGCAGAGCCCCGGCCGGCGCTGGATGTGGTGTCAGCCCTCGTCAGCGCTTCTGGCCCCGGGAACGGGGTTGTTGGAAGATAAAAGAGGTGTCACGGCGATGTGACCGGCTCCATCGCTTGTCACCATCCCCTGCAGCCCAGGGAATTTCCCTCCCGTGGGTTGCGGGAGGTTCCTCTCCGTGAATACTGAACCAGGAGGGTTGCTCCTGGTCCATCACTCATGGAGAAAGGGCGTCCCCCCAGCCCAGAGGGTGGTCCCCAAGGCATGGGGTGACGGACACCCTTCTCCCCCTGGTGCTGCCGCTCCCGCCAGGACACCCTTGGGGTAAAGCAAAACCAACTCATCCTCTGTTGACCCCTTCCCTGCCCAGGTCCTGCTGATGAAGAGGAGGTGAGGCCCCAGCTGTAGCTCACACGGGTGCTGTTCCCTGCGGGACACTCATCTTCTCCCCTCTTCCCATTCCATCCCCCTGCTCCCAACTCGGGGGCCCCACGGAGCCGTCCCGATGCCGAAGAACAGCAAAGTGACGCAGCGGGAGCACAGCAGCGAGCATGTCACCGAGTCGGTGGCCGACTTGCTGGCCCACGAAGAACCCGTGGACTACAAACGGAGCGTCCTCAACGTGACGGGGGAGACCTGGGACAAGCAGAAGGATGGAGAGGAGGAGCTGGATGCGGAGAACCGGCCGGCGTGGAACAGCAAGCTGCAGTACATCCTGGCTCAAATCGGCTACTCCGTGGGGCTGGGCAACGTCTGGCGCTTCCCTTACCTCTGCCAGAAGAACGGAGGAGGTGAGAGATGGGGCAGGGATGGGGTCAGCCCTTTGGGAAGGGGGTACGGCCCAATCCTGCCTCGCTGCACGTCAGGGTGTGGATCCTGGGGGGCAGAACGGGGGTTATTTGGGCTCCGAAGGTGGGAAGGGGCAGCCAGGAGTCGCTCACCACTGCGCGTGCAACGGTGCCGAGGTGCAGGAACCTCCAGGATGGCCTTTTCCTAAAGGGTGTCCTCCTGCCGGCTCCAAAGGCAAGGCAGAGCCCAGGCTGGGAGCCAGGATTTCTCACTGCAGCCCCCAATTCCTGGTGGGGCAATTTGGAAACTAGGGGTTAAAAAAAATGAGAGTGTCTCCTACCATTTCCCTAAGTCCTGAAGCCGCCGTTGTGTAGGTTCCGTCCCCTTCCCAAACCCTCCTTCCAGCCAACCCGTCTTCCCGTCCCACCCCACACCCCCTCCTTGGGATTCCAGGAGCGGCCCGGAGGGCCAGGTCTCTTCCAGCTGTGCTGAGACCGGACACCCGTCGTGACACCGATGAGAGGGCGGGTTGCTCGTCATTGATCCCAACCCAGCACCTCTCCCCGCATCATTGACCTTGGCAGCCCCCGCCGAGCGGCACTGAACGAAGCCGGGCTCAGCCCGGCTTTTCCCTCTCCCCCCTCGCAGCGCTCGCCGTGTTCCCGCTGCCGCATCCCTCGCCGTGCCCCCGGCCCCGGAGCTGGCAAACCTGCAGCGCTCTCAATAATTAAAACATCTCCGGTGTCATCTTCGCGATGAGTCATTCTCTCAAACGAGAGACCTGTGCAGTCAGCACTTCCCACCCCGGGGGCTGCTCGCACCCCCGTCGCCTTCCCGGCTGGGATGGAGCACGCTGCGGCCGGCTCCTGCATCCCAGCATCTCCCCAGCCGCCGGCACGCTTAGCTCCCGGTGTCCCAGTTTGGGCTGCAGGGCAGGCTTGGTTTCAGGGCAGCGCAGCTTCGCGTTCGCGACGTCGCGAAGCCAAGGGGATGTCTCGACGCGGTCGAGGTGCCGGAGCATCCGCAGGCGTTGCGGGGCTCGGCGTGGCTGTGTTAGCTGCGGTGCGCGCGCCGCTGCGCCTCCGCGTGGGATGCGGCAGGGAGGGTCGTAGGTGGCCCCAGGGAGGTCGGAGACGGAGCCTGGGGGAAATTGAGGGCCGGGATAGATCGATACGGCCCTGCTGGGTTCATTACACAGCTCTCCCCGCATCCAGCCTCTGACTTCCAAGCAGGTTTTCCCGATTTAATGAGATCGGGAACCAGCCCAGACCCAGAGGCTGGGGATCCAGAGTCCCGCTTCTCTCACTGCGCTTAACCCAGCTGTGCCTCAGTTTCCCCACAGGCACAGCAGCCGATAACTAACCATAATTAGTGCAATCAGCGAAACATTCTCAGTCTGTTCTGAGGTCTCTGCTGTCCTGGGTGTTTGTGGGGCTTTGCCCTTGGCTGTCTCAGGTGCTGGATAACGGGAGGAGCCGCGTGTGTTCCCAGGCTGGGATTCATCCTGGTGTATCCAGCAAATCCGTGGCTGAATTTATTGTCTGTGTGTGTGGAGCATTAAGCAAGTGTTTTTAGACAAAAGAAAAGATGGGATGTGAAGTGGGGATGGGGAATTGAACCTCCAACAGCCCTGAGACCCGCTGCAGCGGAGGAGACGGGCGCGCTGGGTTTGAACCTGGCAGCTCGGCCCCATCCTGCGGTGGGACACAGGGTGCTGAGCCAGGCAGGGACTGGGACAAGCAGCTGGTTTTAGGAGCAACTTGCTGTTGTGTGACATCTTCCTGCAGCAGGTCTCAGAAAAAGGCTTTACAAGCCGCCCCAACCATTGCGCCCATTTTACAGATGGGGAAACTGAGGCACGGGGCTGGGACCTGGCTTGAGCAGCAGGTTGCTGAGCTTTCCTGCACTCTTTCTGTTGGCCAAGTGGCGTCATCTCCCCTGTCCCGTGGGGTAGACACTGATTTTCTACCTTTTGTTCTCACCGCGTTTAACCTGCTTGACCCCAGCTGGGGTTCCCACCGGGCCGTGAGGCTGGTGCCAGACGGACGGATGCGGGAGCCGGGGAGTGATGGACAGACCACTTCTGGGTGTGCTGAGCAGCCCCGGGCCGTGGTGGCGGAGGCTGCTGCTTCTTTCTCTCCTGCTCCCCAAGCGGGCATCTGCGGGGGGAGAACGGCTGCGTGCTGGTAGCAAGATGGGACGGAGCCAAATTTCCAGGACCCGGCGTGCCGGCAGCCGGCGCGGGCTGGCAGCGCTGCCCGACGCGCTTCCACACCGGCGCTGCCGGCGATGATTGCACGGGCACGAGCTGGTGCCCGTCTTTCTAGAGATGGCGGGAAGAAAATCTCCACTATTGGACAAATTTGCATCCGAATCTGTCCGTCTGTCTCACCCCCGTCCGTCCGCAGGTCGAGGCGCGGATGGCCCAGGAGGGCGTTGCAGGGGTGGGATGCTCGGGGTCCTTCCCGAATTGCGGCGAGCTCCAGCTCTCTGCCTCTCCTTCCGTCCTCCTAATCACCCTGGGCCGCTGCGCTTTAATTAATCTCCCCCCCCCCGCCCCCCCACGCTGCGTTTCTAACCCATCGATCCCCAACCTGCTGCCAGGGCGCTTGTCTCAGGACGCGACGGCGGGCCGAACGGTTTCGCAGCGCCGCTGCTCGGGGCAGCATCGGCTCCCCAGGTCCTGCCCGGGGGCCAGGGGGGTGCTGGCTGTCACCCGGCTGTAAATCCGGCTGGGAATTTGCCCAACGCAACCAGGGTCCGGCGTTTGCCTTTGGCTCGCCTGCCGTTCCGCGGGAGCGAGCCGCGTACTCCCGAACCCATTCCTCATCCCCTGGCAGGAGGTTGGAGTAATTCCTCAGCCGGGCGCTGCAGCGTGAGTCATTGCATCCTTTACGGTCATTCGGTTATGCTTCAGGAGCTGCTAATTTCCCTCCGGCCTCCTCAATTAGGCAGAGATTAACGGCCTTTCGAATCCGAGCGGTTTCTCCCCCTACCAGAGGACCTCTCTCTCCGCGCCGGGGATGCGGGGGTCCGTGGGGGGAGCGTGTGGGCACAAGGGGGGCTCGGCTGGGCTCGGACACGCGTGCGCAGGCAGGACCGGGGTGAGCCAGGGGCAGGGGGGGGTGGGCTTCTGCGTGTCTGAGACGTCCCTCATGGTTGGCTTATGGTTTGGTTTGAGAAACCCACCGCAATTTATTGTGGTTTAGGCAATTATTCTATCGCCCGATGACCCCTCCCCACCCGGGAAGGGGAATCAGGGGAAAAACCAAGGAAAGCCAAGGGTTGAAATACAAATAGATTTAATAGAATCATGGAATAGGATCACAGAATTTCCTAGGTTGGAAGGGACGTTTCAGATCATCTAGTCCAACCGTCAATGGAATAACACTAGATAATTAACATTAATAATACTGAAGAGCCAATATTAATCCCGATACCAATATAAAATATACCAGGATTATACCCAGCCCGTTCCATCGGCAGGAGCTGTGCGCTCTCCGCAGGGACAGCCAACGTGGGACCCTGCGAGCGCTGCGGCTTTGGGAGGAAGGGAAGGGCTCCGGGCTCCGGCACCGGGGCGAGGAGTGCTCAGGATGGCAGCCATCGGGAGAGAGAGAGGGAACTCCTCAGCAAACTTTCGAATTTCTATTTCATGGTATGAAATAACCCCGTTGGCAGCTTGGGTCGAGTGCCCGGGTCTCGCTCCTCCTCATCCCCGCACCCGGTGAGCCCGAAAACACTGAGACCTTGAAACCCGCGCCCCAGAGCTGGCTGTAAAGCGAATGTTTTCACCAATTCAGACGCCAGAGTCTTCTAAAAGTGCAGGACGATCAGTCCTATGTCGCTCAGACCAGGCCGGGAGGTGTCCCCTTGCGCCTAGGGCGATGCGCCTGTATGGATGCAGCGTCTCTTTAGGTGTGGTGGCATCTGTCCCACGTGTACTCGCGGTGGCAGGGGATGTGGCACCCTTCCCTTCCACGCGCGTGTGTTTGCTCCTCTCCGTGACTGTCTTCTCTGCTCCCCACGCACTGACCTGCATCCCCAAACCCGTTGCAAACGAACCGATGGACCAGGCGGAGCCTGTCCCAGCTCTGCCCTGCCTCGCCATCCCTCCTCGGCTGCACGAGAGCAGGCAGAGATGGGTCCATCATGAGCTTTCTCTCCCCCTTCCAGGTGCCTACCTGGTCCCCTACCTGGTCCTGCTCATCATCATCGGGCTCCCCCTCTTCTTCCTGGAGCTGGCGGTGGGGCAGCGGATCCGCCGGGGCAGCATCGGCGTCTGGAATTACATCTGTCCTCGCCTGGGGGGCATCGGCTATGCCAGCTGCCTCGTGAGTGCCCCCGTGGGTCCCCTCGGTCCCCACCTCGGGGTGTGCGGGGGTGGCCTGGAAGCGAACCTCGAGGGGCACCATGCGGAGGTTTGAGCGGTCCAGGGGTGTTTTTCCAGCTCCACTCACGGGTCTAAGGCCGGGTGGGAATGGGCCCATCCCATGATCCCAGCAGCTCTGCTCCCCTCCGGTCCCTGCCCAGTGGGGGGTGTGTTGGGGACAGTGTCACTGCCCTGTGATTTAATACCGTGTCCTCCTCCCTCCCCCCAGGTCTGTTTTTTTGTCGGTCTCTATTACAACGTCATCATCGGCTGGAGCATCTTTTACTTCTTTAAGTCCTTCCAGTACCCTCTTCCCTGGAGCGAGTGCCCCATCGTGAAAAATGGCTCGGTGGCCGGTAAGGGACGGTGGCACCGGGGGGAGGCTCAGCTGGGAGGGAGCAATTCCCGGGGAAGGGGTGGCTGAGGGATACTGGGGTCCCCCAACATCTGTAGCTATCACAGGTGGGGGACACCGGAGGTTGAGCTGTCTCCTGAGGCGTTGGGTCCTCTCCGCTCCAGCTGCCTTGATCGTATGGAGATGTCTCCCTTGGGTTGGACGAGTCTCTCCCATGCTGTCTCCTTGGGGTCTGTCCCCACTGGTGGGATTTGATGCCAGTTTGGGGATCCAGAGCTTGGGTCTTCAGGCTGTCTCAGTGCTCAGGGCCAGGGTCTGACCCGGGACCATGGAGGGAAGCAGTGAGAGCCAGGCAGGGCTCAGCTGGCTGCTCCATCAGTGCCCGACTGAGACACTGATGGAGCTAGGTTCTCAGCTCCTGATGGAGCTGAGGTTCTCAGTAGCATCTGAGAACCTCCTTGGGACACTCTGGGAGGTTTTATAGCAAATGCAAATGTCACTCCCCGTATTTAACCTCTTATTTTCACCTGACAACGTCTTTATATCCTGTCTCTTCTTTTTCCTGCTGAAAATGAGCCCCATTAATTCCTGTCTCGGAGTTTCCAGGGGTGCCTGGCTGGCTCTGTCAGGTCTTTGACATAAATTGATGTTCATCCCCTAAGAGATGGCGGGTGACTCTCCCCCAGCCCCCTCATGCTCTCCTGCCTCTGCTCACTTGCAGTTGTGGAGACCGAATGCGAGAGGAGCTCGGCCACCACCTACTTCTGGTACCGGGAGACCCTGGACATTTCCAACTCCATCTCAGAGAGCGGGGGGCTCAACTGGAAGATGACCTTGTGTCTGCTGGTGGCCTGGAGCCTTGTTGGCTTGGCCATGATCAAAGGCATCCAGTCCTCTGGGAAGGTGGGTATTGGGGAGCCTGCCTGGGGTCTGTCCTCGAGGCAGAAACCTCCTGCCTGGACCACGCTCTCCTGCCCTGATCTGGGGTGGCTGGAGGATGCTGCGTCCCCTGGGATGCTCACGCCGGCTCCAGAATTGGAGCCATCTCTGGAGGGATCCAGAATAAGATCAAAAGAGAGGGCGTAGGGAAGAGGTTTAGTCCAACTGACACCTGCAGCCGGGGCTCAGCCGCATCGAGCTAGCCAAATCACCTGCGTTCGGGGGCCATCAACTCTCCGATACCCCGATGCACACCATCTCGATGGATGCTCGTAGGATGCAGGGGCAAGAGCCGAGCCCTCCTTCGCTGGGACTCTGCGCAGGAGAAGGAGGGCAGGGAGGAACGGAAAGCCTTGGGAGAGGGATGCCGTTAGCTCGCAGAGGCTGTTGACATTTCAAGCAAGGCTGTGTAAGCGGCGGGGTCAGCTGCAGGGAAGGGTCTGGTCTCCTGGGACACGTGAACATCCCAGCAGGTCTCCCCTGCCCAGGATGAAGTCCCATCTACATCTGCTCGTTGGGGCGCTGGAAACGCGCCCCATGGCAGGAACCGGCTGAGGCCACCCGCAGCCCCCGGGGCAGATGCTGGGGGAAGGCGATGGGGTGGGGGGGTGCAGAGCTGTCCTTCCGTGGGGCTCCCCGGGTACCAGCGGTTTGTGTTTCAGGGATTTTCCGAGCCGACGCCGGCGTCTTCGCGTTCAGCAGCCCCAGCAGATTTTTGTCTCTTAAGCGTGTCCAGGCACTTTGCAAATCCACCTGAGCTTCAGCACTCGTAGCGTCCTGCGCTGCCTGAGGAGCAGACGGCGTTTTGGGGAGGGTAACCCCCAACGAGAACCCCTGGGGTGCTGTCCTTGGGTGGGGTTTGGGTGGGGGGGTGGCTGAGCTCGGCGGACAGTAAGTGCGATCGTGCCCGCGTTGGATCCCTCTTGCTCTAGGTGATGTACTTCAGCTCGCTCTTCCCCTACGTGGTGCTGGTTTGCTTCTTGGTGCGGGGGCTTCTCCTGCGCGGGGCGGTGGATGGGATCATGCACATGTTCACACCCAAGGTGAGAGTCACCGAACCCCAACGAGGTTCTCCTCCCGGCTGGTCGCGCCTTATTTTCCCTTATGGTCCCCACCCCAAAAACCAGAGTATCAACCCCAAACTGCTTTGGAACTCCCGATACATCATCAGGATGTGCCAGTAGCACCCTAAATATGGGGTGTGGCCAGGACCACCAGAAGTCTCACAAACTCCTCGCCCTGGAGCTGCTTTGAGCCTTAGCATCACCCCCGTCACCTTTAGGTGCCCAGACACCAGGGTGGGGGACTGGGGGTGCCCAAGCAGATCTATTTAAAGACTTCATGGGAAGATGCTGGCTGGCAGCGAAACCTCCGCTGGTGGTATGCATCCATTAATTAACCAGCTAATTAATTAATTAGGCAGAGATGTAGATGAATCAGCTCAGCCGACGAGGCTGTTAGAGGATATTAATTATGATCTCTTGATGAACGGCGCTTGGAGGCCTCCGGCCCGCAGCTCTGGCTCACAGGAGAGGGGGGTGCAGTGGGGGGGACGGGAGGTTAAACAGACCCGCCAGCCGAGACGTTTGATTTCAAGTGCTCCAGGTGCTCCAGAGGCAGGAGATGGCCGGGGCAGGATGGAGACCCACCACTGGGTGGCACATGGGTGGGAGGACGGGCACACCAGCTCCCTGGGGCAGCTGGGTGGTCCACTGGGAAGCTGTAGGGCTCTGCACTGGGAGGTTGGGCACCCAGCTTGAGCTCTGGGGCAGATGGAGCACCCAGGGACATGGTCAGGTCAAACCTTTGCCTGCCCTTCTCCATGCCTCAGTTTCCCCCTCTGTGGGAAAGAGAAAAAGGACCTACGAGTGCTGGGTAATGCAAGACTGATCATGGTAGATCAAAGCATGCCCATGGCTGCTCCAAAACCAGCCCAGGTTGTAGGCACAGCAGCCTTTTAATTTAGCTCTGGCTCCACCGGGATGAGTTGTGGGGCCACCTAACTATGTCTTCCTTCCAAGCTGGACAAGATGCTGGACCCCCAGGTGTGGCGAGAGGCAGCTACGCAGGTTTTCTTCGCCTTGGGCCTGGGCTTCGGGGGAGTCATTGCCTTCTCCAGCTACAACAAGCAGGACAACAACTGCCACTTTGATGCCACGCTTGTCTCCTTCATCAACTTCTTCACGTCCGTCCTGGCCACCCTGGTTGTGTTTGCTGTGCTGGGCTTCAAGGCCAACATCATGAATGAGAAATGCGTGGTGGAGTAAGACTTGCTTTTTCTCTGTTTGGGGTGGGCAGGTCTTTGCTGCTGATGATTGTGGTGGGTCTGGAGGCAATGGAGTAAGCGCTCTGGAGCTGAGTGATCCTGTGTTTTGGTGGACCCGAGTTCCTGATGGTCAAGACCTGGATCTCCAGAGATGTCTCATTGTAGCTGAGGGAGCTGGGTATTCAGCTCCTCCAGCGTAAAATCCAGCCCTAGGGTGGTCTCTTAGTCTGCAAATTGAGGGTAAATCCAACATTTCTAGTTGGGTTTCCCCCAGTTTCCGCTCATTGTAGGGTCCACTCGTCTGCAAGGTTAAAGGAGCTTCTGTGCTGTACCCTAGAAGCAGCTGGAGGAAGGGGAATTTGTGCACCCGGTGTTGTCTTTAGACAGTGAGCTGAATCCATACGAGCCGTGGCCATGCAGTGTGGGGTCCCAGAGCAGGAGAGAAGCCACAGCAGCATGTGGCTGAGAAGGCGGCACAGAGAACCCATTCTCTCGTGGTCCCCCATCTGCATCCTCTGGCATGTGGCCTGATGCAATGTTGACTTACACCTCGGGAAATGGCAAAGAGATCCTCTAACAGGGTAACGTGACCCAGGGAGGTTCACCCTGCCTGGTGCAAAGGGCTTCCATGGTCAGGGCCCATCTTCCACCCTGGAAGGAAGGGGACATCTCTGGGTGACCAGGCTCTGCTCTCCCGTAGGAACGCTGAGAAGATCTTGGGCTACCTGAACACCAACGTGCTGAGCCACGACCTCATCCCACCCCACGTGAACTTCTCCCACCTCACAGCCAAGGACTACAATGAGATGTACAGGGTGATCATGACAGTGAAAGAGGGGCACTTCAAAGAGCTGGGCTTGGATGCCTGCCTGTTGGAGGACGAACTCAACAAGGTACCTGGTGGCACTCCTAGTAGGACGGGGAGGTCACCTACCCCATTGCCTTGCCCTGTGACTTGTGTGACTCCTGGCACGTGGATCTGGAAAAACTATTTTTAGAGACCCTCCAGGGAGAGGGATTGCCTGTCCGTGTGGTCTTCCCCAGCACACAGTGGTCCTTTCTGGGGTGGGAGAAAGGTTTCGCCATAGCAAGTCTAGCAGGGTCATCACCGCTTCCAAGCTGGGGTACCAGACGGGATTTCTCTTTCCTTGAAGAGAGGTTTAGTGTGACAGGAGAGACCTGAGGCATCCAGGGGCTTGTAGGACGTGTCCCTGATGTGTTTCTCCTCACCTTTTGGTCTTTTCTCCCCCTGCACAGTCAGTGCAAGGAACTGGCCTGGCCTTCATTGCCTTCACAGAAGCCATGACCCACTTCCCAGCCTCACCGTTTTGGTCCGTCATGTTCTTCCTGATGCTGATAAACCTGGGGCTGGGGAGCATGATCGGGACCATGTCAGGCATCACTACGCCCATCATCGACACCTTCAAGGTGCGGAAGGAGGTGTTCACAGGTGAGGTCTTTTCTCCTGCAACCTCCTGGGGAAGGGGTGGAGGGTCCCCATTGCCCTGGGGAGTCACTCCAGAAGAGTGTGGACATAGCGGACGTGTACTGGGCCTTGTTAATGCAGGGAATGGACCTTGTGGTGGAAGCCTTGGTTCCCCTTGGGGTGCTCTGCTGACCATGCCTGTTTGCTCCCCGCAGTTGGTTGCTGCATCTTTGCCTTCGTGGTGGGACTGATCTTTGTGCAGCGCTCTGGGAATTATTTTGTCACCATGTTTGATGATTATTCAGCCACGCTGCCACTCACGGTGGTGGTCATCCTGGAGAACATTGCTGTTGCTTGGATTTATGGCACCAAGAAGTAAGGCCTTTGTAGAACAAAAAGAGTAACTGTGCTGTAACGTCTGGCTAAAAAAACCCTCCTCCTTCCAGCTCTTTTCCATGACTTTTTCCCCAGGAGGCCAGCTCTGATGGAGCAAATGCCCCAGGGGCAGCTACCTTATAGAGGCAGGAACTCAGTTCACCTTGATCCTCTTGCTCTGCCCTAGGTGTAACCCAGCCCCAGGAGTAGGTCCTTCTAGTGGGTATCTTCTGTTGGTTATAGTGCTCCATCACTTGTGGTTGCCCTTTTGTCCGAGGTTTCCAGGTCCTTCTGGAAGGGAACCTTCCCCCCAGTGCCTGTTCTTGTTGTTCGTAAGTTGGCCACACGAAAGGAGGCTCTGGCTAATGCTCAAATGGCCTTTTCCTTAGGAGGTTCCCAACCAGTCCTACAGGCTCGAGGGACACCAAGATGCTTGCCTGGGTCAGCTGGGTGGTTCTTCAGTCCCTACCTTGAGCATAACTTACAACGGGGGCTCCTGGGAGGGAGTTTCTCGTTTGAAGGCGGGGAATGGCACGGTTCCATCTCTTCTTCTCGGCAGGTTCATGCAGGAGTTGACGGAAATGCTGGGTTTCCGGCCCTATCAGTTCTACTACTACACCTGGAAGTACGTCTCTCCCATCTGCATGGCCGTGCTCATGACCGCCAGCATCATCCAGCTGGGAGTCAGCCCCCCGGGCTACAGTGCGTGGATCAGAGAGGAGGTGAGCACAGCTCCCTTCCCCACCGCCACCTCCACCCCAGGTCCAGGCTGAGCAGGGGGCGGCTGAGAGCTGCGGACCACTCTGCTCTTCCCAGTCCCGCTCGTTTCTCCTCCCCGCTCCTGCTGGGAGATGTCCTGCCTGTGGCCGCTCGTCCTCTGCAGGCAATCAGGTTTGTCCACGCCGCCCAGAAGTCTCCAGCCAGCTCCGACCATGGGATGAAGTTGGAGCTCAGATTTTGATTTGCTTTCACAGCTACATGCTGCGTGCAGGACCGTGTCCTTTTCCTTGATTTGAACCCACCTTCTGATAGCTTCATGTGGTGCCCCTGAGGATGAAGTCTGGCAGGAGGCAGCAGGAATTGTCCAATTGCCCAGCACTTAGGAGACGTTGTACCTGATGCGTCACCTTTGGTGTAACAGCCCCTTGACGCTAATATCTCTCTCTTCCAGGCTGCAGAAAAGTTCCTTTTTTACCCAACTTGGGCCATGGCTATTCTCATCTCTCTGATCATCCTGGCATCCCTCCCACTGCCTCTGGTCTTCATCCTCCGCCAGTTCCACCTTGTGTCGGACGGCTCCAACGCCCTCTCTGTCACCTACAAGAAGGGCCGGATGATGAAGGACATCTCCAATTTGGAAGACAACGATGAGACCCGCTTCATCCTGAGCAAAGTGCCCAGTGAGACCCCCTCCCCCATGCCCACGCACCGTTCCTACCTGGGTCCTGGGAGCAACTCCCCCATGGAAATGAGCACTGCCCCCAACGGACGATACGGGAGCGGGTACCTACTGGCCAGCACCCCTGAATCCGAACTGTGATGGTTGCCTGCCCACCACCCCCACCGGGAGAGGAAGTCACTGGGGAGTGGATCCTGGCTGTCCAGGCAACAGGAAAATTAATTCACGAAGAAGAAAACCCCTCTTAAAATCGTAACCAAAAGCAGCCATTTCTAAGGTGACATCAGGAAGAAGGGACTAAGGGAGGGGCAGGACTCCTCCGACAACCCTCATCTGAAAGGCAGGATCCCCCGGGCTCGCCTTCGGGGAAGGGAGGAGGAACAAGAGACGCTGCCATATCTTCCCAAGAGTTGTTCTCATGCAGCTCCAATTTGAAGCAAAGAATCTCTCGTTTCTAAGGAGCTGATGGTTGGAAAAAGGACCTGGCGTCAGGTGGAAAGCCAACCACGCTTCCTCCTGTAACCCGGCGCTCTTCCCTCCCAGCCTGTCATCCTTTAGCGGGGAGGAGTCATGGCCTTATTCCAACGAGCACAATTAACCATCGATGTTCATAGCACAAAAGGGTGCCGTTGTTGTCACCATCGTTGTTGTTGTCGTTATCTCCTGTAGGTTTTTATAGCTGTGGACACACTCAAATAACCCCAAAATTTTGACCAGGATTGGCAGGGAGCAGCGCGGGGCTGGCTGAGACGTTGCAATGTGTGAGACGGTGGATGGTGGATCCTTGGTGTCTGTTTTGTTACCACCAGCATGGGGATGGCGTCTGTGGGTTGTTCTGAGACACGGAGATGTCACGTCCATGGGACGATGTGGTCAGCATGCTCGGTGGTTGGGCAGTTACGGTGCTGAGTGGCAGAAGAACCTCTGAAATGCGGGTGGTTTGGATGTGTGAGCGTGCGTGTGGGGTCTGGGTAGGGTTTCCATGATGGGGGTCAGGAGCGCCCTCCCGGGGTTACTCCTGACACATGGGATGCTCTGCTGAACCAAAATCCCTGGCATGGTGATCGTCTCCTCTTGCCACTCTCTTTAGATGTCCCAGAGGGACAAGCAGAGAAGCTGTGGGGTGTCCAGGCCCATCACAGTCCTGGTTTAGCTCTCAGGAAACCACCCTCTGACTTACCTCCCTTGCACCCACCAGCTGAGGTGAGCTGGGCAGTGATTATCTCTGGACATACGTCCTCATTTCTCCTAGCTGCGAGCCAGGGGGTCTGCATTGCCTCCCGTTACGTCTCCACAGGGGCTCACCAGCCTTCGGATGGGGGTAACCAGCTCTTGGGGACAGCAGGGCTCTGCTGAGCAGCGGTTATTGGGAGTCAGTGCCAGGTCCCGGTGTCCCCGCTAGCTCTCGATCCAGGCTGGTGAGCCCTTGTTAGAGCGCAGGGCCCTCTCTCGTCCCCATCCACGTTATCAGGGGACCAGATTAATGTGCCCTTATGTTGTTTCTCCCCGCGCCGTCTAGGAAAGGTTGGGATCTCCCAGCCCAGAGTCTCTCCCACTGGGACTCGGGGTCGTTTCCCTGAATCCTACTCGCAGCTGAGCATTTCTGTCAAGGATTCTGGTATTATGGGGCATCTTCCTCCTTTCCTTATGGGGACGTGGGAGCAGCGACCTGCTTGCCCCCTCTCATCACGTTTTTATGGCCTCCAAAAGCTGAGGGAGCTCTTCATCCTTGGTCCTGCTGGGCTTAGATCGTGTGTGATGGTATTTCGAGCCAGTCTGAAGGTCAGGTTTGTGGGTGCTTGCCCACAAAGCTCTTCTCTCCTCTGCTTTCCTATCAAGGGGGTTTCTTCCACCTTGATTCTCCTTTTGGCTGGGAGGCGAAGGCAGAAAGTACCTGGTCCGTTCGCCACGTCCTTGACTTCTCTCAGCATCCCTGAGTCCAGGAGATCCCCTGCCATGACGTTTCTCTTGTGGGTTGTGATCCTTTATAGTCCTTCTTCCATGGGCTTGCCTGGTGACCTGGAGACACTTCCTGGCCAATTAGCTCAGGCCCTTCGTTAACCATTTTTCTGGGAGGAAAAATGAAGGCACGGACTGAACCAAAGCAGCTCAGTGTTTGTTGGCTCTGAGAAGCACCAGCCCCGTGTGGTCGGGACCAGCCACGCTCTTGCCTCTCCTCCAGCGATCCCCCCCCTTCACCATCCTCTTCCTCCTTCCCCTGCCCACGCGGAGGGACGTGGAAATATCCCCGCCACGTCGTCCCTGAATGGGAGAAGCACAAACCCTGGGGCATTTCCCCGCCGTTAGGCAAGGCGTTCCCTTCCCACCTCTTACTTCTCCCGCTGCCCCCAATTTCCTCCACCCGACCAGCAAAGCAGAGCATGAGCCAAATCGTTGCCCAACGTCCCCTTCCCGATGCCCCTGAGCCCGGGGGGCCAGATTCCCACCGTAACTCCCATGGAGTTACCGGAGCAGGACACTTTCCATGGCCAAATTGCTCGGTCCCATCCACTTCCGTGGGGTGCTGCTCCCCAAACCCTGGGGGGGTGGGGGGGAAGGATCTGGCCCTCCGTCTCTCCCATCACCATTCCCAAACCAGCCAGGGAGGCGTTTGCTTGCCTCCTCTCTTCTTGCAGCGTCAATAAGAGGCAAAGTCACTAAGAAGGTAACAAAAAAAAAAAAAGCTATATTATATATATATAAAATATATACAGAGAGAGGAGATGGAATAATAACCTAGAGGTTCTCTATTTCTATTGTATATTTATTCTGTAAATGTCACTGTAAATGCTGTTAAATGACAAAACGTATTCCAAAGTGGCCCGTGACCTATTTTCATTCCCAGTGCTGTACAGATCAATTCTCATTGTATATCGGGACGTATTTTTACCTTTTTATTTCTCGTGCGTGGTGGGCGGCTGTCGTTCCCCCCCCCCTCCCCGGCCCCCAGCCCCCCCCCGAGCCTCAGGGTGTCCAGCTCCCCTGGGGATCCAGCAGAGAGGAAGAGGAGGAGGAGGAGGGACGACGCCTTTACTTTTATCTGTGGAAATACTGTATTTCTTTCGTGGCATTTGCTCGGTGTTAGACACAGGGTGTTGGGGTGCGTGTGTGTGCGTGCGTGTGTGTTTGGGGGGGGGAGGGTGGGGAGGGCGTGTTAAATTGTTAAGTGCTCCGTGTCGTCGCCGTGTGAGCGTGCGCGTGTTCGTCCGTAGATGCCGTGCGTGGGGGCGGGTGGGTGCGTGCGTGCGGGCGGATGCGTTTTGTTCAAGATTCACTTTTCTCGCCGGATTCGGTCACTTTTGGGAGCCTGCGCTGGGGTTTTCTCCCGCTCGCTGGGGCAGGTTCTCCCTCCACGCACCTTCTCGGCCTCCCGGGCTGTGGATGGGGTCAACCCCCAGTGGCTTTTTGGCCCTATAAATCACTTTTTTCCCCCTCTTTTTTTTTTTTTTTTTTTTTCCCCTCTTAGCGGAGGCACAGGGAATAGCTGCTAGTTGTGAGCACAGGCACTTTTCAGTTTTCCTCCGGGCGGTAGGAGGGGAGAAGGAGAGGGGGAACTGCTGCCACTATTCCTGTCCCCCGCCACCAGCTCCCCGCTGGGTTCCCAGCTCTATCCTGCTGCTGGGAGCAGGATGGTGTCCCTGGCTGGGGGACGAGGAGGCTCTGGGTGGATCAGGAGGGGTCAAACCCCTGTCCCCTCGCTGGGGACAGAGCTGGGGAGGGGGTCGGTGGTGGGTCTGGTGAGGGGGGGGTAGCTGGCGCCGAGGGCAGAAAGGAGCTTGGCAGGAGGGTGCCCAGCTCCTCAGGGTGATGCTGCGGGTTCAAGGGTGCGTGTGGTCCCCGTTGGGCTGGAGCTGGGATGTTCCATCCCGGAGCATCGGGCTCCGCAGCCGGTGCTGCAGGCGGGGGCTGGATCTGCCCTTGACCTTGGTGCAAAGCAGAAGGGATGGCCGGATCTGCTGATACTCTGCTGATTTGCACCTTCCCCGGGTGTCCTTTGGCCCTTTCCCCTTGATCCCTCCAAAACACCTCCTGCTTCACCTCCTGCCCCCCCCGCCCAGACCCCGGCAGGTGACATTAAACCCCAGCAGCTCCCACTGCCTCCCTCTTGTCCCCCGTCCTTCCCCCAGCCCGGGTCTCGCTGGCAGGAGCCGGGGGGCAGAGCCGGGCGGCCTCGGTGGCCATGGGGGGACACGGCGCAGCCCAGGCAGCGTGCAGGATGCGGCCGCTTCCCCTGCGGGCAAGCACAGCGCTGGCGAAACCCTCCTGTACAGGTAAAAGCACAGATCTCGTAGTAACTCGTCCCATGTATCCTCGTAACCGGTGTATTTACCACGCGTGCCGTGCCGGCCGGACTCCTCGGCAGTCGAGAGAAACCCTCTAACAGCTGTAACGGAGTCCCATTAAAAGTCTCTTCTTACCAAATCTCTTCTCGCCAAGTCTCTTCTCTGCCTCCCTTCCCTTTACTCGGGGTTCGGGGTTGTCTCTGGGGTTTGGGGTTGCAGACAGCCGGAGCTGGTGGCACCCACGGGCACCGATGTTTCTGTCCTTCCCCGTCCCGTCCCATCACCACCGTCGTCCTTCTGTCTCCCCTCACCCTCTCATTCCCTTCCTCCATCCACCATCAGCCCCTGCAAGAGGTTCGCTGGGGGCCTGGCTGCCCGCAGGTGCTTCAGGAGCGTCGTGGAGATGATCTTCCATCCTGGACCAGTTCGACCAGTCCAGTAGACACCGACTTTACACGGTGTATGGACTGGTAAGACGCAGCGTCTGCTCCTCTGCGCAATGCCCTGCTAACGTTGCTGGTGGCTTATCCTGAGCATTGCGGGTACTGGGAGCCTGGAGGCCAGCACTGGGGGTACTGGGAGCCTGGAGACCCTCTCTGGAGATTTCCAGCAGCCCCAGATGACTCCAGCTGCGGGTATTAGCTCAGCAGCGGGCCCGGTGGGGAGCGGGGTTGTGGCTTCCCTTCCTTCCTGGCTTTTCTAGCTCGCTTGGCTTCTCCAGGGCCGATCCATCCCCAGGAAGCATGAGGAAGGGGGGAAGGAAAACAGGACGGATGGGACCAGACGAGACCCGCCAGCTTGGGGGATGCCATCGGGGCACCGCTTGGCCATGAATGAACTCGTCCCCCTGCGGTGGCGGCTTTTCTGAGCAGCTCTGCACCGTCTGGAGATGTTGGTGTAGGATGTGGAAGAACATCTGCGACTGGGGCTGGAGGAGCAGCACTGCCCACGCTGGAGGCAGGAGGTGGCACAAGGGTTACCTTTGCCCAAAGTCCCTCCAGGACCTGGCTCGAGGGCAGGGGGGGGCGGTGGTGGAACATCCCCCAGGGGCGATGACCAGGACAATGGGACACGTAGGGCGGCTCTGACCCCAGCAGGGACGGAGGTGCTTCTCCTCATCCTCAGTGAGGGGGATGCAGGATTTTGGGAACATCACCCACCGAGCCCGGCTCGGGGTGACACCCAGGGATCTGCGGTACCCACATGTGGTGCTCACTGCTGTGATGAGCTGCCTGGCCTCAGCTTACCCCGGTGCCGAGCGGCTCTGGGCTTGGGAAGAGGCTCAGACCCCGAACCCAGGGAGAGGACACGTGTCCCCACTGCCGGACTGTGGCAAGGACAAGGTGCTGGCAGGCTGCTGTGAGCCCAGCTTGCCCCCAGGCCACCCCCAAGTGCAGAGGGGCCTTTTCCTCCCCCCAAAACCAGCAAAACCCCCAGGCAGCAGCAGCAGCATCAGACGCATCTTTGGGACTGCAGGTGTCGCACGGGGCCGGGCGAGCTGCTGGCCTGGAAAAGCCCCGGGTCAGGAGGCTGAGAAAGGGGCAGGATTCGGCTCCATCTGCCCCACAGGGGGCTGAGAGTGGGTCTGGGGGGTAGGGGGCAGAAAACCTCCCAGCTCCGGGGCCAGGGGCTCCCTGCAAAACAAACTGAAAAGGCTGATTCTGGCTCTTGTGGGGCTAGAAAAAAGACGCAGAGAAAAGAACCCAGATGTAAAATTAAAGCCAAACACGTGCTTTAAAAAAAAATAATCTTGAATTTCCAATGCCAGTGAGGCAGGGAGCCTTCGGAGCCTGGTGGGAGGCAGAGGCTGGTGCTGTCAGATGGGGGGGGGGAGGGGGTGGTTTTTGGGTGTCCCACCTCAAATCCGCTCTGGATTGGGGTGCACCGTGGAGCTGCTAACAGCGGCATCTTGCTGGGGTTCCCCGAGCGCCTCAGAAAGAAAACCAGAGAGCAGTTATCCCGGCTCCTAAAGACGGGGAAACCGAGGCACAGCACCGGCTCAGGAACAGCTCCTGGTCCTTCCAAAGGCAGACGATCACCACCGCCGTCCCCGCTCCAGCCCAGCCTCCTCCCGCTCCTAAATTGCTTTTATGGAGCAAAATTGCATCAGCGATGCCGTGGATGGAGCCAGATTCTCCCCTGGACTCAGACACCCTCCGCCGCTTGGTTGGTTTTGGGTTGGTTTTTTTTTTTCCTCCCCCCCCCCCCCCTTATTTTTTTTGGCTGCAGCCGGTGTTGCAGGACCCACAAGATGGCACTGTGTGACAGCAGCACGGGGACTCCGCCACCCGCGTCCTCGGGAGAAATCTGGGGTGCAGGCTCTACGGGGTGGTGGTGGTGGGGGGGGGTCAGGGGATGAGCTCGCTCCCCTTCCAGACAGAGGTGGCCGAAAGACGGGGCCACAAACTCCGTCCACGCAACCTGCGCAGCCCAAATATCCCCCGCTCGGCTGGCGACGAGCCATTTCGGCTGAAAAATTCAGGCCCGGCAGAGATGGACCTTGCCCACGGCGTGCGACAGCTTCTTCGGGAAGACCCACCTCCAGGAGAGCGTCCCGAAGGGCTGCCTGGGGTTCGTGCCCTGGGGAGCTGCTCTGCGGCACCAGCGCCTTGCAGTGCCGCGGGTGCCACCACCCACAGCCTGGAGCCAGACCCGTCACACCAAAAGCGTGAAGGGAAGAGGGCAGAGACCTTGTTTTGGAGCATCTAATGGTTGCTGAGGTTGAAGTTTTGGGGTTTTTTTTGTATTTTTTTTAATTGATGGGATGCTGGGCTGGAAGGACCTGGAGAGGTTGGGTTGTCCATCTCTACCCCGGTGCAGGATGGTCTCTCTGTAAAGTGAGCTGCAGTCCGCCTCCCTCTTCCTTCCCTCCATGGATGGAGACACCGCGTGATCCCAGCATCTCCCCAGCCTCTCTCCTTGAGGCCACACAGCCCTCTGAGCATCCCATGGCCTATTGCGTTTGTCTTGGTGTACCAAGCTGGGGACGGGTCCCATGTGCCAGGCTGTGGGCAGGGCCCAGAGCACTGTGCTGGGCCAGGGGGAGAGACAGTGCAGACACCATTGAGGGGGGGACCCAGAGACCCCTTATCATGACCTCAGGACCCACCCAAGGGCTGTGGCTTTCCAGGTTGGAGCTGATCCTCCTTGAGATCTTCCAGGTCCTGCTCTTCACTCCATCCTTTGCCTGGATGTTATCTGAGATGCTTCAGCCTTGCGGGAGGTCCCTGCAGAAGTGACTCCTTCTCGCTCCAGAAAGGCCCTTATTCATCAAGCTCTTTCTATTTTCTCTCTTTATCTCTCTCTCTCTTTTCTTTTTTTTTTTTTTTCATGGACATTAAAAATCTGAAGGCATATTTAGAGAGCAGACAGCTTTGGGCGGGTGTTGCTGGCTAAAAGATCTCTTCCTTCCCCAGATAAAACCCATTTGTCTGCCTGGCCACCCCCTCCCACCCCTGGAACGGCCGCCCTCGGGTGCACCAGCATCTCCCCGGGATGAAAGTCGCCGGATAAAATATTAGCATCAGGTCGCAGCATTCCTTCCTCCTGGCCAAACTCACATTACCGATGATGAGGAGCGGAGCTGCGATGCCTGGCCGGTGATGCAAGGCTCGATTTTTCCAGCACGCTTTTCCCTCGGGCTCCGCGCTCTCCCGCTGGTGCAGCCCCGGGTGGTTTGGGTGTGGAGCTCCGCCAGCCTCCACCCGCTCAGGATCCGGCCCTGGGAGCCGTCCAGTTGCAGTTACAGTTGGAGCAGGGCTTTCTTGGTGGTAAGATTTTAAGCGCGGCTCTCGCGCCTCGTGGCTTTTTTTTTTTTTTTTTTTTTTTTTTTTTTTGGGGTGGAGCGTTTGCCCCAGCCACCCCCAATGCCCCCCCCCCCAACCCCCGCCACTGGTAAGAGGAGGGGAGCATGTCACTGAGGGGACAAAGCTGGGCAGGGGGTGAAGATGGGACCTGGGGCCCTGGGGGGAGACTCTCCGCAGAGCCCAGGGAGGTGGTGGAGAGAGGGATGCCGGTGTGGGGCAGCATCCCCCACTCGCCCTGCACCAAGGACCCCCTTTTCCAAGTGCTGAGCCCCCCCGGCTCAGCCCCCCACCCCAATAACAGGCCTGTGCTGGGCTTGGATCCCACCTATGACCCCAAAGCACCTGCCTGCATCCCCCCCCCCCCACCTCAGCACCAGCAGCGGCAGCGCAGGAGTAAACAGCGCTGGCAGCACTGGGTCCCTCGGGTCTTCGTTTTGGTGACAGGCTTGTCCCCTGGGGCGCCGCAGCTCTTCACCTCCTCCCCAGCCCCAGGAGACAGGGCTGAGCATCACCAGCACCCCGGGGGTGTAAAAGCCCCCTCCCCGAGGAGGGGGGTTTAGGGGAAGGGCCCCTGGGGGGGGCTGGGGTGGTTGGTACCCCGCGTCCCAGCCCCAGCAGCTCCAGGGAAGGGGCATCTTTCACGCAAGAGCCCAAACAAGAGCGAGAGACGCTCGGGGAGGGGGACAGGGGAGGGTGGCGGGGAGGGAAGGAGGGCCAGCTCTGCCTGCAGTCCCCCCCCCTCACCTCCCCCCACCCCCCCCCCCCCCACCCCACCCCCCCCACCTCCCCACCGGCCGCCGACCCGCGCTCGGGGTCGGTCTCTCCCGACCTCTCGGCGAGCGAGGGATTGCGAGCCAGGGAGGGATGGGATCGGCTCCAGCCTCTGCCAAGAGCTGGCTCCAGATCCGCAGGCAGCTCCGGGCTGCATTTCCCCTCCGGCGCGAAGCGGAGCTGGGGTGTCCGGGGTTCACTCCTCGCTGACACCGAACCCCCGAGAGCTCCCCCCTCCCCTCCCCCCCTCCCAAGCCCTGCACGCCGGGCCCCGCGGGGAGGTGAGCCGGTGCCTGGGGGGTGCGGTGGGAGGGGGGGGGGGGGGGGCGGGGGGGCTGAGGAAGGTGGGGGGGGCTGGCAGGGATGGGGGTGGATGGATGGATGGATGGGAGGATGGAGGGGAGGGATGCGGGGATGGAGGAGCGTGGTTGGGAGGGTGGCGGGGGGCTGGGGGGCTGTTGGGTGGGTGGGTGGGGGGGGTCCCGGCCCCCCCGGCGGGGCGGCGCCGGCTCCCCTAACCCCGCCGCACGCTCCCAGCCCTAGAAAAGCCCCGGGCGGCGGCGGCGGCGGCGGCTCTTCCCCTGCCGAGCCCCGGAGCTGCCCTCGCCGCCTCCCCCCGCTCCCAGCCCAACCGGGAGGACACCGCCGGGGCGCAACAGGCCCCCCCTCCCCGGCCCGGCCAGGCGTCAACGGGCACCCCCCCCTTCGGCGCCGCAGCCCCCCCGGGAGGCCAGGGCCCGGCTGGGGCGGGGAAGGCGGGAGGGGGGGGGGGGGGAGCGGGAGGGGAGGCGGAGGGGGGGCATCCATCCCACCCCCCCCGGCCGCCGCCCCCCTTTTCCCCGAGCCCGGTCCGGGGAGGGCGGGGGGGCGGAGGGAGCGCGGAGCCGCCGGAGCGGGAGGGGCGGGCGACGGCCCCCCCCCCCCCCCCCCACGCCGCGCCTGGCGCTGCAGGTACCGGGGGGGGGACGGGGGGGGACGGGGACACAAGGCGACGGGGGACACGCAGCCCGGCGGGGCTCAGGGCTCGCCCCCCGCCCCCGCTCCCCGGCCTTGGCGGCAGCATCCTCCCCGTCCTCCCGCATCCCCCCGGGGCTGGCGGACCCCCCCTGCCCGAGCCCTGCCCGCGGCCCCCTCCTGCCTGCACTTGTTGCTGCCCGGCGGGGCTGGGCCGCCTCCTGGTTTAGGGCGGTTTTATTTAAGGGGGTGGTTTTGGAGGGGGTGGAGGTTGCAGCCTCCCCTGCTGTCCCCCAGCAGCCAGCGGTGTCCGGCTCGGCTCCAGCCTGCTCCCCCCGAGGCCAGAGCCAAGCCTGAGCCCCCCCCTTTTCCCCTCCCCAGTCCCATCTCTGCCCCCCTCTCCCGCCTCCGCCGACCCCCAGCTCCTCGCCCGGAGGAAGGGCGCGCGTAGCGTGCGTCTCCCATCCACCGAAATCTATGATCAGCTCCGTGTGTGTCTCCTCCTACCGTGGACGCAAGTCTGGGAACAAACCACCCTCCAAAACATGCCTGAAGGAAGAGATGGGCAAAGGGGAAGAGTCGGACAAGATCACCATCAATGTAGGTGGTACCCGGCATGAGACCTACAAAAGCACCCTACGGACTTTGCCGGGCACCCGCCTGGCCTGGCTCGCTGACCCCGATGCCCAGAGCAACTTTGACTTTGATGGAAAAAGCAATGAGTTCTTCTTTGACCGGCACCCCGGGATCTTCTCCTACGTGCTCAACTACTACCGTACCGGCAAACTGCACTGCCCCGCGGACATCTGCGGACCCCTCTTCGAGGAGGAGCTGACCTACTGGGGCATCGATGAGACGGACGTGGAGCCCTGTTGTTGGATGACCTACCGCCAGCATCGCGATGCCGAAGAGGCCCTGGACATCTTCGAGAGTCCCGAGCCAGGTGGAGGGGCCGGTGGAGAGGAGCCTGAAGAGGAAGGGGGTAGGGAGATGGCCCTTCAACGCCTGGGCATGGATGACAGGCCACCGGGGGCGGCGGGGGCTGCCGGAGGGGGTGGCTGCTGTCGGAATTGGCAGCCCAAGATGTGGGCGCTCTTTGAGGATCCCTACTCGTCCAAGGCGGCAAGGGTAAGCTCCCGAAACACACCAGTGGGGAGGTGGGATGGGGCCACGCTGGGATTGTGTCTTCATCTCCCCATCCCCGTGGGTGAAATGGACCCTCCTGGAGGGTTACGTGGGCCCCTCGAAGCCATCCCCCTCCTACCACGGGGCACCTTGGCCATCTCCCATCCTACGGGAAGTCTCTTCCACCATCTCCCTATCCCTTCTCAACGCATGACGTCGGGGGGACCTGGGCTGAAACCGGGGGCGAGCCTACTCCCTGTCCCCTTCGCACCCTTGGGTGCCACCCGGGCACCTCCTGGGCGCCTGGAGACGAGGGATCATCAGGGAGAGAGTCCTTGCCAGGGCTGAGTCCTGGCAGAGTCTCAGGATGCTCTAGGAGAGGCAGGATCGCTCGGCTTCCTCTCGCTGGGTTGTGCGCGTGCCTACGCCAAACCCCGCGTTTAACGGCCCAGGTGTGGAGCCGGGGGGGCGCGGGGGGACAGGACTGCTGCCTGCTGGCACCCGGATCAGGTCCTGGAGCAAATGGGCCCCTCGTGGTTGTTCCCAAGGAGCTCGCGCTGCTCTTCTGCAGCAGCGGCAGCAGCCCCCAAGGACACCCCAAGCGTCTGCGCAAGCACCCCCTCCCTCTGCCCCCCAGGCGCCCTCGTCCCCCCGCCCCTGTCCCCCACCGTCGCCGTGTCGATGCTGCCCCCGCGCAGCATACGGTCCCCATCAGCACGTGCCAGTGCAGGCTCTCAGCCGCGGCTGACACACAAACGCGTGCGCACGCACACACACACACACACACACCCCTCCAACCCCCCCCCCCTTCATCCATCCCTGGGGACCCGCTACACCACGTACACACCCCCCCCCCCAGCACATCCACGTGCTCACGGCCCACCACGACCCCCCCCTTGGACACGCAGACCATCCTCACCCACAGACACCGACATGTCCAGCCCGTCTCCCCCACAACCAGGAACATCTTTGGCCCCCCCAGCTCGTCTCCCCCACAACCAGGGACATCTTTGCCCCCCCCCGGCTCGTCTCCCCCACAACCAGGAACATCTTTGGCCCCCCAGCTCGTCTCCCCCATAACCAGGGACATCTTTGCCCCCCCCAGCCCATCTTCCCCACAACCAGGAACATCTTTGGCCCCCCCAGCTCGTCTCCCCCACAACCAGGGGCATCTTTGGCCCCTCCAGCTCGTCTCCCCCACAACCAGGGGCATCTTTGGCCCCCCCAGCTCGTCTCCCCCACAACCAGGGGCATCTTTGGCCCCCTCAGCCCGTCTTCCCCACAACCAGGAACATCTTTGGCCCCCCCAGCTCGTCTCCCCCACAACCAGGGGCATCTTTGGCCCCTCCAGCTCGTCTCCCCCATAACCAGGGGCATCTTTGGCCCCCCCAGCTCGTCTCCCCCACAACCAGGGGTATCTTTGCCCCCCCCAGCCCGTCTTCCCCACAACCAGGGGCATCTTTGGCCCCCTCAGCCCGTCTCCCCCCCAACCAGGAATATCTTTGGCCCCCCCCAGCTTGTCTCCCCCACAACCAGGGGCATCTTTGGCCCCCCCAGCCCGTCTTCCCCACAACCAGGGGCATCTTTGGCCCCCTCAGCCCGTCTCCCCCCCAACCAGGAATATCTTTGCCCCCCCCCAGCTCATCTCCCCCACAACCAGGGGCATCTTTGGCCCCCTCAGCCCATCTCGGGCACTGCTCCGCGCACGTGTCTCCTCTCCCAGCCACTCCGAGATCATCCCCAAAGTGCTGCCCACCGACCCCCAGACACCCACCCACGCCGTCCCAGCCCCATCCCATCCCGTCCCCACCTGTGTTTTCCCCGTCATGCCTAGCCGCACACACACAGACACACACACACACAGACACACACACACACACATATCTAGGCATTTGGGATCGAAATGAATTCTGGATGCATTTAGAGGTGTAAAAAAACCAACCCCCATCAATGGTAAGAAATCCTGCAGGCATTTCACACCCACCCAGCAGCGCGCGGGGCAGGGGGTCAGTTTGTCAAGGCGACGTTTTTGCAGCTAACGTTAAGAGCGACACACACACACGCAGGGGACGCTTGGGCAGCAAGAGCCTTCCTCGTTTTCGAAAGGGGTACCCGCTCCTTTGCCCGTCTCTGAGGGCTCTCGTTGCCCGCCCCCCCCCCGGGAGACACTCGGAGTGGCGCAAAGCTCCAAGCGAAAAAAAAAAAAAAAAATAAACCCAAGCAGAATAATTCAACTCAGGTTTTTCACGCCGTTATTATTTGGGTCTGCTTTTCCCGCGTGCTGAGCTGCTCTCGGGCGACGCGGAGGCAGGAGGAGCGTGTCGGAGGGAGCGGAGACGGCTGTGGTGTGGGGTCGGAGTGGGACCAGTTTGCGCTGGGAGCTCCCTGCTTCCTTCGTACTGCTCTAAGATAAAGCTTAGCACTGCCATGGGGACGCTCGCCTTCCAGCGGGGACGCTCGCAGGCTCTTCTGGGTCCTCTTTTCCACTCTAAAATATCGATATGGCCTTGCAATGGCTTAGGAGAACTGCTGTGGCAGAAGGGGAAACTGAGGCACGGAGCGGCGCGACCAAACCAAGTGGCAGTGCACTCAGTTAATGCAGGGAACCGTTACTGGTTTGGAGTTTCTACGGTTCTATGGAGTCACCATCCAGCGCTTGGATGCTCCAGGACCCATGAGCCGTTGTGGGTGCAACGTTTGTGGTGCCGCCCTGGCGTTTTGGGGTGGTTGAAGTGGGATTTCTTTAATACTGCCCCATTTTGGAGTCTCCCCTTTCTTTTTTTTGGAGGAAAAGGGGTGATCCCAGCCGCGGCGCTTCGGCTGGGGATGCTCCAGAGCAGCCGGTCCGGCGTATCTTGCCAAACCTCGGCAGCAGTGGGAAGGAGAGCGGTCCCAGGTTGCGTGTGCCTAAAAATCTCTCCCTGGAGCATGCGACAGCGGTGACTAAGAGTCTCGGGGGCTGAATTTCTCCGGTCCTTGCTCCTCCTCGCCCGCGGAGCAGCCCCTCGGGCCCTGACTCACTTGGCTCCTGGCTATTTCCATCTTTCCTTCCTCACAGCCTTTTCTCCCGGCACCTCCTGAGCTGGCAACTGCCTGAGCGCGCGGTCCGAAATCCCCTCCCCAAGTTTTTTTTGCCTCTTTTCCTTGTAGCATCGATGCCCGACGGGATCTTGGCTCCTGTGTCTGGTCCAGCCTCGGTGAAAGTTTGGTCCCCAGTGTCGCCGCTCTCCCAGATAGGGCATAAAACTCTTTTTCTCCCTGTGGGGAGCTGCCCTGGTGGTGATTTCACCTCTCCTTCCAAACTCTCCTCACTTGTAGCTCCTCATTTTTCCCTTTGCAGCCCAACCTCTGGGGTCCTGACCCCACTTCCAGTGGGATTTCCAGGCTGTTGCCCTCCTGTAGGGTCAAGGGGTGGTTTTTTTGGGAACACCCATCCCAAGCTGTCGAGATGGTGCAGATCATTGGCAGGTTGTGGAGGACTCGTTTGGTGGGGCTTTTGGTGCTGTCTCGGTGCCCGCTGGGTGTATACATAGATTTTATTGTATTTTTAAGGCAGTTTGGGAAAAAGACTTGATCTTGGAGCAGAGGCCAAAGGCGAGATGAGACATCTCGGGTCAGCTCTTCAGCTGACACAAAACGGGAGCAGCACCGCTGACTTTGGGGAGGCGGGGGGGGGGGTGATGTTTGGCACCGGCTGTGAACCTGACGCTCCTATTTTTAGAGGTTGCTTTTGCTCCTGGGGCTAAATCGGATCTCACCTCCACGGCTCATACAGCAGGGCCTCACTCTCTTCCTTGGTAATTTTTTTTTTTTTTTTTCCTTCTTCTCACTTTGCTTTAAGTTTTTAATCTTCAGGTTTCCCCATACGGGGAAACTCAGGGACGTTACTCGGCCTTCAGCTGAAAAGCGGATTATTTTGGCCGTGCCACCGCTGTCCAGACACGCTTGTCCGGTTAACCCGGCCTTGCTTTAAGATCCTGCTTTTTTGGTGGGTTTGCTCCCCAAATTGCGCGAGGCTTTGGAGCTGCCACCAGCGGAGCGGCATCACGGCACGTGGTCCGGCCTGGGCTGCTCTGGGGGGGGGGGGGGGGCGTGGAGCTTCTCAGCCCATCCCCGAGCAGGTGTCTTCTGGGGGGGTGTGGGGGGGAAAGAATCATCTTCCAGAGGTTTCTCCATCAACATCAGGTTGTTCAGCCTGGAGAAGAGAAGGCTCCGGGGAGACCTTCCAGCCCCTTCTAGAGCCTAAAGGGGCTCCAGGAAAGCTGGGGAGGGACTCTGGAGCAGGGAGGGGAGCCATGGGACGAGGGGGAATGGCTTCAAACAGAAAAAGGGGAGACTTAGATGAGATCTGAGGAAGAAATTTTTGGCTGTGAGGGCGGTGGAGCCCCTGGCCCAGGTTGCCCAGAGAAGCTGTGGCTGCCCCATCCCTGGAGGGGTTCAAGGCCAGGTTGGACGGGGCTTGGAGCAACCTGGGCTGGTGGGAGGTGTCCCTGCCCAGGGCAGGGGGTGCCACTGGCTGGTCTTTAAGGTCCCTTCCAACCTTCTATGGTTCTATGAATTAAAGCCTGGCTTAAACTTCACACCTAACTTTTGGAGGGCTGATGCTCTCTCTCTGCTGGACCCACAGGGCTTTGACCTTGGGGACACCCCTCAAGGATGCTCTCGGCGGGCTCAGCGCTGCCGGCACGTTACCGCCGGTGTCCGGGGCCGGGTTTTTCTCAAGCGTGACTCAGGCTGTCTCTGCTGCTGATTCACTCCAGCCGAGGACCTGGGCTGTCGTCTGGAGCCGGCTCACAGCGCGGCTGCCTGCTGAACGCAGCCGCTCGCCCGGGTTCGGCAGCAAAAGGTCGCATCCCGCTCGGTGCGGGCAAGGTGTGTTAGCAGCAAAAGGGGGCTGGAGCAGGATTTGCTCCCAGAAAGCCAAATCCGCTGGGCTTTTGTGCTGGAGGAAGGTAGAAGAAGAGCTTTTCCGCTCGGAGGCATTTTTTTTTTTTTTTCGGGGGCTCTTGGAAACAGATGCTGTGGGTAATGGACTCATCATGAGCTCATCCTGGCGGGGAGGAGGGCTGAGCAGGATTGACGGGGGGGACACGACAAAGTGTTTTCTTTCTGACACAGCTTGCGATTTCCACCTCACATCCAAGGACTGCAGCGTGCCGGGGGGGGGAGGAGGTGGTGGGGAGGGGTCTGGCTGGTCAGGCAGAGGGGAGAAATGGGAGCATCTGGGTGTCACCAGGTCCAGGTATCAGCGTGATGCTGAGCTCTGCCCACTCCTCTCCTCCTCGTCCTGTCCTCCCGGCCCTGGGACGGGCACATTGTCCACCACTGACCCTTAGGGAGCAGGGAGGGGGCAAAAGGACATCCCTGATCTGTCCCGACCCCGAACCTCACAGTCGTGAATGGTGCGAACATCTCATCTGGGGGGGGTTGGGATGAATGTGAGGGAAAGCTCTTCAAATTGGTCCTCTCAAAGTTCTCTTTTCATGTGTGTTTCCAGTGGGGGCTTGCTCCAAACCCAGGCTGTTGCAGGTCTCTCTTCACCCCTTCATTGCTGTCATCTCCAGCACATCTCTAGCCACAGCTGGAGCCCAGTACACCTTTCCCTGTGCGCGTCGTAGCACCTAGAGAAAGGTTCTGGACCGATGGCCCCAGACACTGAGGTTTGCTGTCAACTCATGGGACAGGTCCAGGGAACCCTTCCCATTCTCCATCTTCCCGTTTTGGGGAAGTAGGTGGCAGACACACAGTTCCTGGGGTATTTTGAGCCTCATTTTTGTTGAATAAGAACATCTCCTATCCCTGCTATTGCTATTGACTAGGAAGGGTTAGAAGAGATGTACCAGAGGCAGGTGACACCAGAAGCGTGCCTCAGGCTGCCCCAAGGTTGTTGTCGTGGTGGTTCATACAATTGGTGCTCTCCTCCACCAGTTGACCCAAATCAGCTAATGGCCTGGGTAATCTCTACTTTTGCAGGTAGTTGCTTTTGCCTCGCTTTTCTTCATCCTGGTCTCCATCACCACCTTCTGCCTGGAGACACACGAGGCTTTCAACATTGATGTCAACGTGACGGAGACACTGGTGGTTGGCAACACCACGACGATCCTGCTGACGCATAAAGTGGAGACAGAGCCCATCCTCACCTACATCGAAGGGGTCTGCGTCCTGTGGTTCACCCTTGAGTTCCTGGTTCGCATCATCTGCTGTCCAGATAAGCTTCTCTTCGTTAAAAACCTGCTCAACATCATTGACTTTGTGGCCATCTTGCCCTTCTACCTGGAGGTAGGTCTCAGTGGCCTGTCCTCCAAAGCTGCTCGGGACGTACTGGGCTTCCTACGGGTGGTCCGTTTCGTCCGGATCCTCCGGATCTTCAAGCTGACACGGCACTTTGTGGGTCTCCGGGTGCTGGGCCACACCCTCCGGGCCAGCACCAACGAATTCCTGCTCCTCATCATCTTCCTCGCCCTGGGGGTCTTGATTTTTGCCACTATGATCTACTACGCCGAGCGGATCGGAGCCAAGACGTCCGACCCCCGCGGGAGCGACCACACTCACTTTAAGAACATCCCCATTGGGTTCTGGTGGGCTGTGGTCACGATGACGACCCTGGGCTATGGCGACATGTACCCCAAGACCTGGTCGGGCATGGT